>NC_059431.1:105306844-105606844 GCF_021028975.2 Sphaerodactylus townsendi | reverse complement strand
ATTCCCCACCACTCCACATGAGCTCAGACTAGTGAACAGGATTTGTTTCCTTGCTCCTACTCATGAATGCTTCTAAGTGACCTTGGGACTAGTCACTGTTCTTTGGAACTCTCTCAGCCCCACCTACTCCACAAGGTGTCTTTTGTGGAGAGGGGAAAGGATAGTGGTTTGTAATCCGCCTTGAATCTCCTTACAGGAGAGAAAAGCAGGGCATAAATCCAAACTCTTCTTCAACTCTTCTTGTTGGTTGTGTAGGACAAAAATTGGAATGGATCTTGCAAAACAATTTAAAACATTTTTTAAAAATTTTCTCGCTTAACCGATTATATGTTAACACAGAATTTATATGACATAATGTCACATAGAATCATATAACAAAAAACCATTAACAATTAACTTTTCCCCTTTTCACAACTGGCCAGCCTCAAGTCTATTTCTTTCCTCTTGTAAGTGGTCCAGGAAGTCTCCAGGAGAACTCTTAGTGCACTGGCTTTGAAAGATGAGGGTGCCAAGAGAACTCCCACCAGATAAACACAGCCCTTCTCTATACATAATTGGCTAAGGGTTTGAACATCCAACCACGAAACTGTCATGATATATAAAAAAAGAAAGGTTCACAAAAGGTTCATCTTCTAATTAGCAGAGGTTTGCCCAACACAGAGGCCGGAGACAAGTCAGTCTAGGCTAGGAACAAGTGGTTACGGTTGACCTTTAACATGATTGGTGAGTTCAACTGTGACTCTAGAGCAGGGATCTGCAACCTGCGGCTCTCCAGATGTTTATGGACTACAATTCCCATAAGCCCCTGCCAGCTCAGCCAATTTGGCCATGCTGGCAGCGGCTGATGGGAATTGTAGTCCATGAACATCTGGAGAGCTGCAGGTTGCAGACCCCTGCTTTAGACCAATGAGGGGCTGTTGCCGGGGTGGGGAAAAAGTACCCTGTTGGATGTATAAGCAATGCATTGTATATGCTAAGTTCAGTGTTAGACTGAGTTGAGTCTAAGTTCAGTGTGTGTGTTCACTGTGTTCTTGCTGAAGAGTTCTGTATAGCTTTATAGTCTTATGTAGCATAGTCTTGTGTAACTTTGCAACTGCTAAAATAAAACCTTCCTATGGAAAGAACATCTTGCGTGGAGAGAATTCTTTTCCAAGGATGGTAGAAGGGTGCAGTGAGTGCAAGAAGACTATAGACCTTCTCATCTTACCAGAGCAGCTCAGCTTTGAATTCTGCTGATAGAACCCTTGGCCAATTAGCCCTGTGTGACCAAAGCCCTGTGTGTCCTGCACTCCAACTGGCCATTGCCACCTGCAGAGCACCTGCTCCTCAGCCTGAGAAAAGCCTTCCTGCATTCCATCCCAGCTGTGCCAGGCTACACCCTCCCGCCCTCCGCAGTTCGCACCAGGCCAAAGAGGCCTGACAAAATTGTCCCTAAACATACAGGCTCATTCCGCACATGCAGAATAATGCACTTTCAAACCGCTTTCAGTGCTCTTTGAAGCTGTGCGGAATGGCAAAATCCACTTGCAAACAGTTGTGAAAGTGGTTTGAAAATGCATTATTTTGTGTGTGTGGAAGGGGCCACAGACAAAAATGCATGTTTCTGAGAATTTATGTAACTCTCTCTAATATAAAAGATTTGCTCTCGTTGGCCTGAAAAGAAAAAAAAAGATGCTCGAAGATGGATGCTGAGCGTTTGCGCACACAGATGCATTACATCAGTTCTTGCATATTACAGCTCTGTGATACCCATCACAGCGGTGACAGTTTTGCCGCTAAAAATATTGAGCGAGAGGACTTCAACAGTTCTTTAATCAGCTAAAATCTTTTGCTGTCTTGAAAGGAGCAGAGCATTGTTACGTCTGTAGAATAAGACCAAGGCGAACAGCCTTGCCAACTCCATATGGCAGAAACGTTTTGAAATGCTAAATCATCTACTGCTTTTGAAAGGCACAATATCTGCACAATGTGACGTCGTTGGCTATGGCATGGTAATCACTGTAATATTACATATCAGTATTATTATAAACGTCAAGGTGTAATAGCAGGCATAAGTTTACAGCCATGTGTCCTTATTTGTTCCCATCCCCAGCCGCATTCATGTCCCTTCCCTTGTTAAATATTTCTTCGGCGCATCTCTTTTCTGACAGTGAAGCGATAAAATTGTAATAAACTCAAATTATGTACGTAAGTAATGGCCTTCTTTACAGACTCACTATAGTAGGTGTCAAGTGCTGCAGTAGTTTTGATTTAGCAGGCTATTAATGGCTGCATGTGGTATGACATAATCAAAGCATTGAAGCACCGTTGGGCTTGCTGAAGATTCCTTTGCAAAAAGACATTACTACCGGTGCGAATGTTGGTGTGCTGAGGAACAGAGACAGGAACGGTGCGGAATGTTGATGATAGAGGTTCTCTGTGGGTGCTCGTCACTTGCCTCGCAAACATCATTGCTGCCCTCTGCATAAAACATTTGCTTCCAGGGCCAGGAAGGATCTTGTAGGCATTTTAGAAACCTCCCGTTACAGGGAGTCACAGTTGCGGAGGAGGAAGTTAACCCATTTACAAAGTTGTATTAGCAAACAAGAAGGCTTGCCGTAGTGGGACGAGTTCTCAGCAGCGGTGGAACCGTGCCAAAATGACTGACTATGGGAGTGATAGCACTGTCGGATTTGAGCACATGCAGTATCACAGTTGGGGATATCTTGCAAGGCCATTTAAATAGAATATTCTGCAGTTTTTACATTCCAGAAAGCAGCAATTTCAGTGGGATAGAATTTTTTTTTGTGATTATGTCTCCTTTTCCTCAGCAGTTTGACCTTCTATTTTCTCTAATGGTTGGTGTTTTGGGCCATTTTTTCACTTTTGAAATGCCCCGTGGCGTCTCTGGGGGACATACCGGCTGTGGTGCTTCTCACCCTGCTTGAAGCTCTCCCACCGCTGCCTGGCTCTTTCCTTCGCTCGAGTCAGGGCTGGTGCAGGAAGCCCCATCTGATTCCTCATGAGCCTGGGTCTTTCCCATAAGCACCGCGAGCTCTTCTGCAGTCTCTTCCCCACATGCATGGGCAGCCTCCATTTCCTGCATTTGGATTGGCTGAATCTTGCCCCATTCCCCCCCCACTTTAAAAATTTTTTAAAACAGAATGCACGCAGGTGCTGAAAATCGATGCCCTTCCCCCCCAGCCTAAAATCCTTGTGAGTGTGAGAGAGTTGCTGGTTCCCCCACCCCACCCCGCAAAATTCTCATGCATGCGAGAGATTTGCTGGCTTCCCCCCCTTTAAACTCCTCGTGCATGCAAGAGAATTGCCGCTTTCTCCCTGAAAATTCCTCACGTGGGCAGGGGAGGGCAGAGATTCTTTTGTTTGGTGGGGCGGGCACACTGCTTTTCTGTCCAAGGTTTCTTTCTCCTTTCTAAAAAACCAAGGTTTCTCCCTCCATTTTTTCCCACTGCGGGGGGGGGGGGGGGGTGCCGATTCTCAGCGCCTTGGTGGGGCAGTGGTGAGGCGGGCCAGAGCAGTGAAGCAGGAAAAATGGTTCTGTTTCTGCTACTGAGGAGCTTTTCACGGCAGTGGAAGCTACTGGAGCAACAAAGGAGCATTTCAAAAGAACCTCAAACTTTGTGGTTCTAGAAATCCGTGGAGCAAAGCCAATGCTGCGGGCCAGCATTGGGGCAAAAACGTGGCAGAGATGCTTTAGTGCCGGGAGCCGTGCAGAACTCCTGATTGCATCGGGGCATTCCCAGCGCCAACAGAGGAGCTATTTCACCATGCAAAACCAGCCTTGGTGTTACTCTTCCACCCCCATCCTCAGTCTCCTTTCCAGCTATTGTCACATAAACGCTCTCATTCTCCTTGGGAGTCAGCTGTGAATGAAATGGTTAGTAGCCTGCCAGATTTGACTAGGTGATAACATCAGAGGGGAGCTTAGTGACAGTGAGTGTTGGGAGCAAAATGGAAATGAATAAAAGTATATTTTCTCAAATAATACTGAAGCTGAAGGCTGAAAAGTGAGACTTTTGAACATGGCTGAAAGTCTTTTAGTGGCAAAAAATCCTGAAATGGTTTCAGTTCAGCTCTGAATTTAAGTTAGAAAGGGCATCCATTAGCGGAAAAGTCACAAAAGTTAGAATGTTTCACAAGTGTATTTAGGTGCCTCTCCAGGTTAATATGCATGAGACAGAATTTGTGAGTAATGAGATCCGGGACCCAACCTGTGAACCGCATGGAAATCCTACATTACCTGTTTGTTCTCCTCTCTGATCCTGCTAGGCACCAAAAATATGACACAATGTAGATAAGCCTCACTCCCCTGCTCCCCCCCCCCCCATTGATACCCTAAACAGAAATGTTTTGGAAAAGCAGTGAAAAGAAAAGTTTGGATTCATGCCTCTCCTTTCTCTCCTATAAGGAGAAACAAGACAGATTACAAACTCCTTCTCTTCGTCTCTGTGAGGTCTGTGGTGCTACTCTCCCACCCCCATCCTCAATCTGAGGCTGAGAGAGTTCTGAGAGAACTGTGACTACCCCAAAATCACCCAGCAGACACCACATGTTGGAGTGGGGAAACAAATCCAGTACACCAGATAAGAGTCCACCACTCATATGGAGGAGTTGGGAATCAAACTTGGCTCTCCATATTTAGGGTCCACTGCTCTTTAAACCACCAGTTTATTTAGGGTCCACTGCTCTATTTAGCCTGTGGTGGAAGACTACAGTATGGTGCTCCCTGATCATTCATGCTGGCCTTTGGAGAAGTAGAAGACCTAATTTGCTTGGAAGGCTGTTGGGGGGCACAGCACCTGGGAGGCTCCTGAGTACGGCAGCCATTCTGCTTGGAAAGGGGTCTCACAGCACCTGGGAGGCTCTCGAGTACGGCAGCACCTTGCTTGGAAAAGGGCCCCCCAACATCCAGGGGGGCACCTGAGTACAGCAATAGACTGCTTGGAAAAAGGCCTCTCACGTGCGACTGACCTCTCCTTCCAAAGGTGGTTTCGAAGAAAACTGCTGACATTGCAGACTCTCTGGCCCCAATATGTGTACGTGCAAATACTTAATTCTCTACTCTAACCCCCGTGCTCTTTGCCCCGTCCATTGTGTTGTGCTTCCCCCCACCTGCATGCCCTGTTTGTTTTTCCACCTGTAACTGTCAATAAAAGGGTCTGGGAGAAAACAGGACGGCAGAGTTGTCCCCTGCATCTCTCACTGGCCGAAACGACATGCTGCCTCTATTGCTGTAAGACAACAGAAGGCCTTCATAAAGTAAATGATTCCCAGGGTCCAGGTTAATCCAAGGTTTGCAAAATGAGCATTCAGATTCAAAGCCAAGTGATATGACTAGGTAACTAGAAATAGGGTGGGGGCAGTGGTGGGATTCAAATAATTAAACAACCAGTTCTGGTGGTGGGATTTAAGTAATTTAACAACTGGCTATTTGCAAGCACCATTTTAACAACCGGTTCTGCCGAAGTGGTGCGAACCTGCCGACTCCCACTGGGTGGGTGTGAAATCTGGCAACTTAGAATGGTGTTGTACTGGCCATGACCTGCATGCAGGTAACACGGTGGGTTAAGATAGCTGGAAAAGACATGTGAAGGAGCAGATCAAAGGAAGGAAGCATGAAAAGATTATGAGTTAGCTAGTCACCCATTTCAAAAAGAGAGCAGAAAACAGAAAGATTGAGGTTTGTCTGTGTTCTGCATGGTCAATTGGGAAAGTTGCAGCCGGATAATCCAGAGAATCCTACCATGAAGATTTACATTGGTAAAGAGAGCAGAAATGTAATTACATGTGCATCCCTCACTCTTGAAGTAAACATAAAAGTCAATAGGTGGATTTTAATCTATCTTTAGACCTCTTTGGCAGAAAGGTGGGCTATAAACTGAATGTGTTCATTTCAATTGGTCAGTACATCATCTCAGGTTGCAAAAGACAAGTCTCCGTGGGAGAAAGTGAAGTACGGAGGAAAAAACAAACCATGGTCAGCGGGAGGCGATCAGCAAGAGCTGATCAGAGAACTGTGCAAAGTTTTTAGAACATTTTGCATAACATAATTGTAGTTCATTGCAATTCATGCGTGGCAAAAAGAAAGGTGGTGTAACATGACAGATGTTTTGCAGAGAATTAAGCAATTCTCCTTTCCCTGTCCGTATTTCTCAAAGCAAGAGCGTGTGCTTCGAAACTGCCATAATCTGCTGCGATGACTAATTTCAATGGAATAACCTTTGTAGGGGTGGCAAAGTTTGATCTTTCTTAATTGCCTGCTCCGAGTTTGTCCTCCTAATTAGCAGTTCTAATTACTACTAGAAACGCTGGTATCAGTCAAAAGGAATTTCAGCAGGGAACTTTCCGGCACATCTTTTCCTGGGAAGAAGGTATCATGTTTCTGTAAAAATTATTTGTCATTGTAGAAGCTTCGGTAACATCAAGAGGCTTTGGGGTAAAGCTGCAGTCTCTTGAAAGTCGGAACTGCATGTGAATAGTCCAATTATTTCTATTTTACTTCTGCTCTCAAGAGAAAAAGCTTGGAACGCTTTTCCTCACGTGAGCAAACAACGGCAAGGCATATAAGTTCATACCTGAATATCCAATATCTTTTCCCCGCAAAAATATGTCCTATTATATAAAAGGCTAGCTGTGGCTGTGTCAACTCACTTTCAGTCAGTCACCATGCATGACTCACTTCCAGCCAGTTGCCACACACACAGGGCTTAGGGGCGGGGCTTATACAGCACGGGTTAAAAGACAACATAAACGAAACAGCAGAATGTGGTGGTTACTCATTCTCTCTTGCGCGCGTCCTTCTCCCATCATTGCTGAATAATTACAGTCACTATGCCATCTGCAGCTGCCTGGGGAAGGCAGGCGCAGCCATTAGCCGCTCACTGTGGAAGAGTCACAACTGCTGGCAGCTACAACTGCAGCATTAACTATTGCTTGGTGATTCAGGCACCTAGGAAGAAGAGCAGGCATCCTAGAACAGGAGGAGAGAACTGGTGACACAGGACCAAGAGGGAGGAAAGGCAGGAAGAGTCACACTCCACAGTGGACACCATTAACCCTTGCATGCCAATGCAGGCATCCAGGAAGAGGAGGGGGACAAGGAGAAAACTGGTGACTCAGGGCCCCCTTGGTGGATGCTACTAACCAGTGGTGGGATCCAAACATTTTAATAACATGTTCTGATGGTGGTGGGATTCAAACAGTGGCGCCGCCATACACACGCACCTCCAGTCCCTATTGGGCAGGGAGGTTGCTTTAGTAACCCCTTATTGGCACTCAGAAAAAAATTAGTAACCGCTTCTAGAGAAGTGGTGAGAACTGGTTGGATCCCACCTCTGCTACAAACCCACTAACAGTTTTCTAGAGTCCATTGTATTAGTTTGTACAACAGGCTTTATTGCTAGCATGCAAATGATTGCTATGCTATCCTATTAAACCCATATGCCGGCTCGGCTCAGCCCAAATATTGTAGTTGGGATTTTTACCTTTCAGAAGGCTCATTTGACCTCAGAAAGACCAATGACTTTTTCAGTAATGGCCCCCCAACATACGGAATGGGCTGCTGAGGGGGCACTCAACCCAATTGTCCTGGTGAAATTCTGCATGTTGGCAAGATGGTTTTATAGGAGTAATCATTTGGCACCTGATGTCTAACAAAATGATGCCCTTTAAGGGTTATATTTTGCTTCAGCTGATGCTTGCTGCTTCATCCTCTACATCCTCTTCTAAACTGGTGGTAGTGTTGATCTTGTCCCCTGGTTCAAGCAGCAGCAGCAAGTGCGTTGAGGTGCGCAGGGGGAGCATTCACATGTTCAGACCCCATGTTGCTCACTTCTGGCACCACCTCTCCCTTCCCCTTCTCGTGTCTCATGTTAATGCAGAAGTATCAACCCAATGACTATCTTTCCAGTCCCACTGTGGGCAACTTGGCAACACTCCCCACAGGATCTGGGCCGTGGTTCAAGACTGAGCCCCGATGAGGTTTTTTTCAAAACCCTTTTAAAGAGATAAGGAGGGTGCTGGATTTAAGCTTTGGAAGTAACTGCAAGTTATGCAATAATGATCTTCTTATTGTATTTGGAATTCTTGACACACACTGGTTTTATGCCTAATAAAGGTTTTGGATTTGGATTTGGAGTGTACTTTGGAAGCAGTGCAAACCTATGTCCCGCACCCCCTGTTTGGTTGCCAGCAGATCTTTCACGTAGAGGTTGTGCCGGCAGCCAGCTTGCTGTTTTTCCCTTTTAAGTTTTCTTTGCTTCAGATTAAAAGGAAAAGCCAGTGGAGACCTCACGAGCCATACTTGGGAAGAGCATGGTGTCATGTGGAAACCCTTGAATAAAATGGGGCATGCTGTGTGTCACCGCGTGGAAACCCCCCGGGGTTATGAGGCTTCTAACCTGTTCCAGATGGAGCATACAACTTTTTGTGATGAAGTATTTCATTGCTATGAATATGATAGCATTAAAAGATTCCAGGAGTGTTAACTGTGTGATATATTTTTTAAGTTCAAAGTTGCTGTAGCATGGTTTTCATGCAGAAAGGCAACAAGCTCTGGAAAAGGTTTCAGCGTATGCATCAAACAGGCAGTTACCCACCCCAGATGGCAAACCTTGCCAAAGCCTTCAAAAACCTTTAAAGAAACTCCTTGTACATTTCACACAAAATGTAATGAGTGAGCCTCATCAACGCAGCAAGTTTCTCTCCCCATCCCTTCAAAACTGAGCTTGCTTGTGTTTGCTTTTAAAAAAAATACTTGAATCTCTCTCTTATTTTCTCCCGGGTAGCTTTGGTATGAAACATCTATTTTCAGCAACGATACACAACCACAAATAAAAACTTATAGCAGTGTACTAAAATTGGGAAAATAATGTATTTTGCATTGCATGGGTGCTGACAGGTAAACTAGGATATATTTCATAAAATTATGTTTGTAATGGTATACCCAGCATTCTACCACCATCTGAAACTAAAAATTCCATATAGGAGAAACTTGCACATGCAGTAATATTGGGCCCATTGTGCTGGTGTAGGCCTGCCGCAGGAGGTGGTGATGGCCACAAACCTGGATAGCTTTAAAAGGGGCTTGGACAGATTTATGGAGGAGAAGTCGATTTATGGCTACCAATCTTGATCCTCTTTGATCTGAGATTGCAAATGCCTTAACAGACCAGGTGCTCGGGAACAACAGCCGCAGAAGGCCATTGCTTTCACATCCTGCATGTGAGCTCCCAACGGCACCTGGTGGGCCACTGCGAGTAGCAGAGAGCTGGACTAGATGGACTCTGGTCTGATCCAGCTGGCTTGTTCTTATGTTCTTATGGTGTAGCATTTTGAATTTTTCTATGAGATCTAAATGAATATACCTTAAATCTTTTTGTATCGCTGACCATTGGGTTGTAACATAGATTTCCAAATAGTTGTAACAGCAACAATTGTTGTAATGCTTACTACTAATAATAATAAGTGATCAAGGCTCAACTGATTTATGGCGACCACAAAGGATTTTCAAGGCAAGAGACATTTAGAGGTAGTTTGCCATTGTTTTACTCAGCATAGCACCCTGGTCTTCCTTGGTGACCACCCATCCAAGATACTAACCATGGCTGCCCCTGGTTAGCTTTGAAGTTCTGGGTTATTTAGGCTGCTAATTCATAACACTAGTTTTACTCTTCTCATGCATTTTCTAGGCAATCCTTACCGAAATTGTAGTAGAAACCAACGTTATTGTGTGTAAGTAATCTGTTACCTTTACTCTTCTGGGTCCAATGTCGTTACCACAACATGACCCAGAATAATTAGCATGGTCATTAAGGGACATTTTCCTGTTAGCATGACTGAGACCATCTTCAGCTTCTCAGCTAGAAGAATGAACTTTTGTACCCTTGGAGTTTGCAGAAGAACTGAAACCTTAGAAGTGGTTCCAGTTGGCTGAGCAACGCTGCTTTTCAGTAGTCAAGGCCACAAAACAGTAGAAAAACAAGTGTTAGACTTGGGGAATGGGCCATTACCTATAAAAGTGGGCTTTGGTAGATGATTGGATGTATTGCGTTGCCATGATGTTGTATTCATGATGGAAGATAAGATGATGTAACAATGATATAAAATAAATAATCATATGTATGGGTCTCAGTCGAATGCTTGGTGATCTGTGTTGTTAGGAAAACTTGTTTGTCCATGTCTTAACATTTTTTTTTACTGCTTCTGAGTATACCGTTTGAATTGTAAACTCTTTGTTGGTGCCCAAGGATTTCACCATCGGTCACATCCCTAGCTCTGTGCATTTTTAAAATTACCTTGCAACGATATCTTTTTCTTCCTTACATCCATCATGAAACTCCAGACCCCTGATACAGGATTCTCAGGAGCTCTGCTGACCGAATGTAGGCCTGCTTCAGCAAGGGTGCTGTATCTCCCCTTCAGCCCTACCCTGGTACTCATGAATGGCTTGATTTAGGAAAAACGGGAAATTGGGTTCATTGCAAAAAATACCTTCAGTATCCTGCCCTTAAGGAGAGAACAATTTTTTAAAAAATGCCATTTATATCTTGCCTTTGTCCCCTATGGGGACGCAAACAAGAAGAAGAAGGAGGAGGAGGAGGAGGAGGAGGAGGAGAAGAAGATGAGGAGGAGGAGGAGGAGGAGGAGGAGGAGGAGTTTGGATTTATATCCCCCTTTCTCTCCTGCAGGAGACTCAAAGGGGCTTACAATCTCCTTGCCCTTCCCCCCTCACAACAAACACCCTGTGAGGCAGATGGGGCTGAGAGAGCTCCAAGAAGCTGTGACTAGCCCAAGGTCACCCAGCTGGTGTGTGGGAGTGCACAGGCTAATCTGAATTCCCCAGATAAGCCTCCACAGCTCAGACGGCAGAGCTGGGAATCAAACCCAGTTCCTCCAGATTAGATACATGAGCTCTTAACCTCCTACGCCAAAGCAGCTTATATCATTCTCGTCTCCTCTGTTTTTATCCTCATACCAACCATGTCAGGTAGGATAGAGTGAAGAGTGCATGACTGACCCAAGGTCATCCAGGAAGCTTCTTGACAAAGTGGGAATTCACGCCTGGGTCTTCCAGATCCTAGTCCAGTGGTGGCGAACCTATGGCACTCCAGATGTTCATGGACTACAATTCCTCTCAGCACTTGCCAGCATGGCCAATTTATGGTTTCACATGCTTTGTGGATAACTAAGCTTTCCCCTGACACCAATTGGCCATGCTGGCAGGGGCTGATGGGAACTGTAGTCCACAAACATCTGGAGTGCCATAGGTTCGCCACCACGGTCCTAGTCTAATACTGTAACCACTATACGAAGCTGGTTCATGTTATGAAACAAGAGCCTGTTGAGCTTCTTTGGCTTTTAGAAAGAAGACAGGAAACATGATTAAAGAGGGGTTACGATGGCTCAGTAGTAAAGCATCTGTTTTGGGTGCCGAAGGTCCCGGGTTCAATCACCAGCATCGCCAGGTAAAAAGCATCAGGTAAGAGGTGATGTGAAATACCTCAACCTGAGACCCTGGAGAAGCAGAGTAGACCCAGTGTTTCAAAGTCAGTTTCATGATTACCAGGGCTTCTTCTCCCTGTGCATATGGCTGTTTTCTACAGGAGAGGATGTACATGTCTGCCTCCAAGGGACAGAATATATGTGCAAGATTTTTTTTTTAAAAAAAAACATTCTAGAGTTGCAAAAACAAACCATGAATTTGTTCAAAGCACTGAAGACTTTGAACAGCAGGGCTCAATGGAAAACACCCCTTTGTGCAAACACAGCCTGTATTGATGGTGTCTCTTCTTTGTCTGTACAAATGGGGAGCATTGGTGAAAGGAAGAGGTTCTAGCCCAGCTGGCTGCCTTTACTGTAAAAAATAGGTGGCTTTTGAGATCTTCTAAATATGAAATTGCATCCTGGCTTTGCAGCACTTATCCAGTTTTTGCCACCATCCCTCCTTTAGGGCAGGATTTTAAAGAAAGAAAGAAAGAAAGAAGAAGAAGAAGAAGAAGAAGAAGAAGAAGAAGAAGAAGAAGAAGAAGAAGAAGAAGAGGAGGAGGAGGAGGAGGAGGAGGAGGAGGAGGAGGAGGAGGAGGAGTTGTTTGGATTTATATCCCCCTTTTCTCTCCTGTAGGAGACTCAAAGGGGCTTACAATCTCCTTGCCGTTCCCCCCTCACAACAAACACCCTGTGAGGTGGGTGGGGCTGAGAGAGCTCTGAGAAGCTGTGACTAGCCCAAGGTCACCCAGCTGGCGTGTGTGGGAGTGTACAGGCTAATCTGAATTCCCCAGATAAGCCTCCACAACTCAAGCGGCAGAGCTTGGAATCAAACCCGGTTCCTCCAGATCAGAGTGCACCTGCTCTTAGCCACTGCTCTTAGCCACTACGCCACTGCTGCTCCTGAAAGAAAGGGGGGAAAGAATATACCCCCCCAGACAATTTCCCCCCTGCCAAATACTTACATTGGGGTGCCTGTCATGAGCGCATTTTTAAAGCTAGCAGCACCAAAATTGCAGGGTATCCACTTTCCATGCCCCTGTGCCTTCAGAACTGTCCTAGGAGTGTTAAATATTAGCACAGTTTTCAGAAGAAAGATGACACTTCACCACAAGCAAACATCCTCTACTTTATCAGCATTGTTTTGCATTATAGATTTTCAAGTAGTCTGAACTTTAAACTCTTCAGGGTTTTTTTTTCAAAAAAAGAACACTGAATACTAATAGCTTATTGATTATGTGAAGATTTAGTTGGCAAAGAAAACACTTAGCAACAGGGGCCAGAACAAGTTCATCTTCTCTAAAAAAAAAAAGATAAAGTTTTCAACTTTAGGATAATGCAGAGTGGGTAGCAATCAATGGCTCGTGTCCTACCATTCCAATCAGCAAAGGTTGAAGGCTCCCATCAACAAAATACAAGCGATTACCCAGTGATAACAATATTGGAGGGATCGGCTTCTGTGTATAAAACTTTACCCATCATCCCTCTGCCTTACACCACATTTCTTTAGAACTGGTCCAGTGGAGCATCCTTGCAAATAAGGACTGATTGACGCATGACATCTTCTACATTGGACCTCTTGAGTGACTCCTGCTTAATCAACAGATGGCGTTATGAATTCTGTCAAACAGTAGGGATCAGATTGTGTGACTTCTCTGTACCAAATTTAAGGTTTCATCAACGTTTCACATGTATGAAGTGTTTACCAACAGACGTTTAAAGTCATTCTCCCATCCTTGCTGGCATGAAGCTATGTGGTAACTCTGAGTAGGCTTGCCACTGAGGCAGGTGACCTTGCACTGTCTGTGCTACCATTCAGCAGGGTGGTAGGGGGAAATGTGGAGGACAGGTTGCAAGCCAATGGCACTATTGTCACCAAATTGATGTAACCCTCTAGGTTCCTCTCCAAAAAACCTCCTCTTTTCTTGCCCACTTCATCTCCTACCAGGTGTCAGCCAATGGCAGGCAATTCTAACTGGGAGGACAAAAGTGGTGTTAACTTAAGCTAGTCTTGTCCATTGAGCACTAATTCAAACTTCTAAAGTACCTTGGACAGCTTCCAGGCAGAAAGCTTGCTCCAGGACAAAGCTAAGACCTTTGTGAGAAGAAGCCCTGAAGAACAAAGCTAAGACCTTTATGAGAAACCCTGAAGACATGGTCCTTCCATGAGCAGTGGATCTCATAGAAGAGCGGTGCACTGGAGATCTCCAGCATGCATTCTGAATTCTGCTGTTAAACCTACTTCTCCATTTAATCCTCACAACAGCCCTGTGTGGTAAGCTCAGCTGATAGTATGTGAGTGGCCTAAGGTCACCCACTGAGCTTCCACAGCAGGATGCCCATTTGAACCTGGATCTCACAGATCCTGGTCCAACCACCTTCCTACACTGACTAGAACAGACTGGGTTCGTATCCTACTTTGGCCATCACTAGGTGACAGTCCACCTTGGAACACCATCTAGGTGACGCCAAAAAATAGAGCTCTTGTAGGGTAGGAGGTCCACCTCAACCTCCAGGACTGAGGAATTGGAGCATTGGGGTCCTTGCTGCCTTCTCCACCTCCTGCAACCCCCTTTCCTGTTTCTGCTACCTTAGCCTGCTGCATGTCCTGCAGCAGCCTGCTGCAGCAGCCTGGAATCAGGGGGAAAACAATCTCCTTCCCTTTTTCTGCAGCAGTAAAACTGTTCCAACAGAAAGATGTCTGTGGTGCTGGGTGGCAGCCTAGGATCTCAGCCCCTGTCTGCATGAGTGGCAGAAGCTTATCTGGTGACCCAGATGTGTTTCCGCACTCCTACATTCTTGCTGGGTGACCTTGGGCAAGTCACAGTTCTTCAGAACTCTCTCAGCCCCACCTGCCTCTCAAGGTATCTGTTGCAGGGAAAGGAATGGAAAGGTGCTTGTAAGCCACCTTGAATCTCCTTACAGGAGAGAAAGGTGGGGTATAAATCCAAAACTACTTCTACTCTGCAGTGTTCCTTCCCAGCAGGCCAGAATTTTTCTCCATTATCTTGGTGGATCTATCTTTGCACCCAACTTGTTTGCTTTCTCAATTTACTTAATGATAAACTAAAACCAGCTCAAATATAAGATGAACCTGACCAGTGCAGATATATTTGGCTTTTTTCCTCTTATATTCCACCTTCCCCAAAGCTTGAGGTGGCAAAGTAACAAGACAATACCAGCTAGCGTGAAACACAGTTAAAACACTTGTAACTGAAAAACCTTGTGGCACATAAATGCTAAAGCAAATATTTTGTGAGCGGGAACCTCCTCTGTCAGATGTATGAAGTTTTGTTTATCTGACAGTCGTACTGTCATGTATTAAGATGTCTGCACCTTCCTTTCGAGGAAGTTCAAAACAGTTTACAAATTGGCCATCTTAAAAACTAATACAGTAAAGCAACTATAATATGCTTATTAATGTGCAGCACAACACCAGATATTGTCAACATTTTTTAAAAAAACTTATCTTCAACAAGACTGTGATGCAGCATTTAATCACTTACAAACATCACAATAAAAAGTAGCAAAAAGGCCGTGCAGAAAATGGGTGAGTTACACTGAAATCCTAAAGAGAGGAACACAATGTCCATTATGTCGGCTGGTTTAGAAGGGCTAACTGCGTACAAGAACTAACTGCATGGACTGTAAAAGCATAATAGATCAGCAGCTGGTTCTAATCATAAATCTAAACTATGTTTATAATTGAGATTAGTGCTAACAATAGACCTAGACCTAAAAGGGGGGGAAATGTAAACAAGAAATAAGGAACACACAAGCTTGAAGAGGGAAAGATAGGAGGAAGGTGAAGTGGCGAATCCTCAGTACCCTAGCATACTTCACAGAATTGTTGTGAGGATAACATTAAGAAGAAAAGAATGTAAGGTAGTTGGGTCCCCTCTGGGGAGAAAGGCAGAACATAAATGAAACAAATAAATAAATGGCATGGCTGTTACCTCGTTGCAATTCTCCTTTCAAAGTACATGTTCAACACATCCATCAGTACTATCTTAACTATTCTGTGTGCACAAATATTGGTAAAATAAACAGTGTTTGGAAAGTCTAGTTAACTAAAATAGAAGTGGATTCCGCACAGCAAATTTATAACAAGTTGCAGTTGTTATAAATGAACCTGTTTTCCTGGAAATGAGTTCATTTATAACGATTGCAACATGTTATAAATATGCTGTGCGGAATCCACCAGAGATAAGCAGCTTTCTCTTATTCTTGTGGTAATTCTCTGCGATACCGGATGCTGCTTGTTTTCTATCCTAGCAGGAATTTTTTGGGACAATTTTAGTAGAACTTTGTGAGCTACCTGTAATACGTTCTATAACAATATAGAGCACTAACATGTGGACCTGTTTCTCTAATCAGTTCAGCTGTGCGCTTACTGTATTATCTGTTCATTTATATAACTTTTTTTTAGTAAAATATTTGAATTTGCACCTGAATAAATGAGTACCTCGCTCATAGCTAGGGGGTAAAGAATACCCAGGGAAAGCAATGGCAAACAACCCTCAAAAAGCGGCTTGCCTATAAAATCACTGCATTGGTACCCCAGGGTCAGATATGACTGAAGGGGAAACTTTACCCTTTTTAAAAAATGCATCTTGTATATAGGCTGAATGTGTGTGCCCAAGGCAACCCAGTGAGTATTCATGGCACAGCAAGGATTTGAACCTGGACCTCCCAGATCCTAGGGCAAGGGTGGCCAAACTATGGTGCTCCACATGGCCGCAGGGGTTGATGGAAGTTGTAGTCCATGAACATCTGGAGCGCCATAGGTTGGCCATCCCTGTCCTAGGGCAACACCTTAGCCATCATACCACACTGGGTCTCAAACCAATAACAATAAGAAGTCATGTTGCAGGAGCTGTTGTTTTCTACGCGAAGGTTTTAATGTCTCTATAAACATCGAACATTTAGAAAAGTGAAGGCATTTGGGTGGCTGCAATCCATAGAATGTAAAATCCAGAGGCAGTTGATTGATCATTGGCTTAGATTTACCAGGACAGAAAAGTTATAGTAGGTTTGAAACAAAACATAAATCCTGATCAGCAATGGAGGAGCAGTGTATTCCTATGGTGGCGTTTTCTTACTCCTATTTCTTACAACGGGATATGATTTTAGACAAACTTCCGATTAAGACAAGATTAAGACTGAACATCAGAATGATTTGTCTTACTTTCAAGGCTCAGAGATTTCCCTTCGGTACAGGTTCTGTGGTTTTATGGATGATTCTGCCTATCTTGCATTTTTGCGCTCTATCTTTACAGCTACAAATTATGGGAACTATGCTACTAGTGGCATACAAAACAAAGTGATTAAGTGAGACGTTGTGGGGAAAACCCAATACAAGACCTCTAATTTTTTTTGGGGGGGGTACTTTTTGGTACTTTCTATGAAGTTTTAAATGTTTTAATTGCCTACATTGTTTCCTTTTGTGTTGTACACCGCCCAGAGCCCTCCGGGGATGGGGCGGTATCAAAGTTTAATAAACAAACAAACAAACAAACAAACAAACAAAGAAAGAAAGAAAGAAAGAAAGAAAGAAAGAAAGAAAGAAAGAAAGAAAGAAAGAAAGAAAGAAAGAAAGAAAGAAAGAAAGCACCCAAACCTAAATACGTTGCTTTCTTGGCTTTCCCCAGGTGTCACCTTTCAACCTTCCTAGAAAAGGCATTTTTCCTCCTCCTTATCAGCTCACTGGCAATATTTGCCAGCAACGATAGGGGATATTCACTGCCAGTAGGCAAACTATTGATTATGAAGGTGATAACCTTTATGGATGGTTTTGATAGATGCAGGGTGTCTGATTTCATCTGTCAGTAACAGCTGCGTAATTTTGTATTTCATTTTTAACTGTGCTTGGAGTTGCCAGTTGTGGTCAACCACTTGTGATGTAAGTATGGGGTACTGTAATGGCCAATTCCCAGAGCAGTTGCCAACAAACAGCTGTATTTTGCTTGAACTTGACTATTCAAGTAACTTCGTGTTTTCACTAGCTGGGTAAATCATTCAAAGTACCTGCAGGTTTTGTCCTTCCGTTGATGCTCCGTGTTGCTGCAAGCTCAGCTTTTCCGACTGGCTTTATGTATGCAAGAATGCGAGATGTGTAAGCTTTTTGGACAGGCAGCATGAGAGAGGCTTATGCAGATATGATCAGAGTGTGTCTGTGACTGAGTTATAAGACACATTTTATCTGTGCATTTCAAAGGCATCTTTCTCGCAAGTGTGGTAAGCTCTTTTGTAAAGTACACAAGACTCAATGTCATGTACAATTTTGTGTTAGTGTCATGGCTTGTATATGTGTCCTCAATCGCATCAGTCAGCTGAAAGATGTTCTCATGGCAGAGGTTCAAAAGCTCCTGTATAGCTTTTTTTTAAAAAAATCTGCTCAGCATCCCGATATCTTGTAAATCCAGCAGGCTCTTGCAAACCATTGTGTTTGTACTGCAACACTTTGCGGTGTCTGGCGTCATAAATTCTAATCTTTCTATATAATGAGAATGCCTTGATTGTAATGTACACAAAACTGCTTGCCAGCAAACATCTGTATTTTGCTGTTGCCACCCAAGAAAGGGAGGAAGCGGTCCAAGGGTGCGGAAGGAGACACAGAAAACTTCAATTGTGTGGGTAAAATTTGGCCACAGCCGTTTTATTGGTGTGCTGGCAAAAAGGAAGCAAAGGTGCAGCATAGGGGACGTCTCTGGCACTGGAAAGCACGTCTGCTGTCCCCCAGTAATAACTTTGCCCCAACCCAATGCATGGGGGAAAACACCACCATCTGGAGCAGGATAGTGGGAGCCATCTGGGCACTGAACTCCCCTTGCTGCCAGGGGGCACAAACTACCCCCAGACCCCTCCTGAGCATGTGGTACACATGCTCACTACCACCCCCACCACCTCTATGGAGGCCCCACCAAAAGTGGAGGTTCAGAATGCAGGCTCTTTTTCCCCTGAACAGATCAGTCCCCATGCTCCTTTCCCTAGCATCTCCTGCCTGAGTTCCCAAAAAAGGGGGGATCCCTGTTACCGCTGGGCCTACTGCAGCAGGCCCCCTGTTGTCCTCCCTCGCGTGCCGCTTAGAGGTTGCACTGCGATCAGCAAGCAGTAAATGAAACATTTAGCATTTCCAAATAAAACTGTTTGGGGCTGAAATAAAACATTTCCTGTTTTGTCCTAAAAGCTGTGCAGAACTCCGATGGGAACCATTTTATATTCCAGCCTCAAGACATTTTATTTGTGTGGTGCAGAAAGGGTCAGTGTAGTGTTGCTTCTTAAACACCATCTCACATAACCCATCTTGAATACAGAATGAATTCACATGTTCATCTGTGAGTCTTGAAACAAGAAAACTGATACCCATGGCATGAGCAAAGTAGACCAAGGTGAGGTATGCAAGGAAATGAGCTGCTTAGCACCATACTGACGTGCGTGATGTTCCATTCATTTCAGCTGATTCACAGAGGTCAGTTCTGCGCAGGGCAAATATAACAGGTGCAGAACACTATATAACCTGTTTGGGGGGGGGGAGACATTGCTCAAGTCCCGCCCCATTTTATTTTCTCCAACATTTTGTTAACATTGTTTCATGTTCTTTTTAACATTGTTAACCTAGCAATCCTTTTTTAAAATCCCCGGTTGGAGCTGCTGCTGTGCGAATGGCCAGGCAGAAGGTGTTTACACTGTGCCATCCACAGTCAGGGAAAATCCCCCGCCACTGCCCAGCCATTGCAGCGAGGCCCCTTTTCCCTTTTTTTTAAAAAAAATTGCAGGTTGCATCTGCATAGCTATGCAGGTGCATCCGTCATATCGTGGGATGATTGGCATGGCTGTGGGCTGTGGTGGGATTCAAATATTTTAACAACCGGTTCTGGTGGTGGGATTCAAATAATTTAACAATGTTGTTTACAAGCACCATTTTAACAACCGTTTCTGCCAAAGTGGTGCGAACCTGCTGAATCCAACCACTGACTGTGGGGGTTCACTTCTGTTTGCCTGTGTAGCTACATGTGTGTTGCAGGATTTTTTTTTTAAGTGTCACCCTGCGAAGGTGCAAGAGCAACCTAGATTGTTTCTGTGGGCTCCAATGGCTGCCTGCATGGCATGCATGTGAGCAGGAAAACAGGAAAACGTTTATCACGACTGCAACCTGTTACCATAGTTGTGTCTGGGTTTCTTTAACGTGGCTTCTAGTCAGATGGAGAATCCCCTCAGTTCCAATGTACGAAGGGCCTGATTTGGATCAGAATCATGGAGCACAGGGAGTAGGGGATTCAGCCCCCCCCCCCCCCCCCCCCCCCGATAACTGTTTTCCTGAACCTGGAAGTGGATTTATTTGCCCATGGGGGAAGCCCATGATTGTTTTCTTTCTTTCTTTTATTCTTTCAATGCCTAATAAAGGTTGTTGTTGTTGTTGTGGGGGGCATCAAACTCAGGTTTTGCCCAGGGCTCCAGTTTGCCTAGGTACACC
Organism: Sphaerodactylus townsendi; assembly: GCF_021028975.2. Taxonomy (NCBI): domain Eukaryota; kingdom Metazoa; phylum Chordata; class Lepidosauria; order Squamata; family Sphaerodactylidae; genus Sphaerodactylus; species Sphaerodactylus townsendi. The sequence goes on along the minus strand of NC_059431.1, from coordinate 105,586,884 downwards.
ACTGGCTGCTACTGCAGGCCGGCTCCTGCACTCCCCGGCCTCCTTGCTGACAGGATTATGCAAAAGACACCTACAGTCTAAAAAGGACCCTAACTCAGTGCCCCATTTGTACAAACTAACCTAACTCCCTAGTTACATGCAAACCAGCAAATTATTTATTAGTTGCTATTTACTCGCCCCCTTGTTATTGTATTTGATGTTGATGTTGTACACCGCCCAGAGCCCTTCGGGGATGGGGAGGTATACCAAATTGAATTATTATTATTATTATTATTATTATTATTATTATTATTATTATTATTATTATTATTATTATTATTATTATTATTATTATTATTATTATTATTATTAATAATAATAATAATAATAATAATAATAATAATAATAATAATAATAATAATAATAAAAACAGCAAGTCAGTTCTTTCGTGACTGAGGGGGCTGGCACTCGCAAAATCCAACCATATTAATATAAAATAGCCATAATGCCAGTATGAGTTGTTTACTTTGGGGCTGGTAGGTTTTTTTTCTCCCTTTGGGTAAAAACACACTCTCTTCCTAGCCCTAGAGCATTGCATCTTCACTATTAAACATGCCACTTTGTTCCTTCTTTCCTGGCTCTGAACAGCTAAAGCAGACAGTAGCAGGAGAGATTAGTACCTCTCTGAACTCTAATTGCTGCTTTATGACTAGGGTGTCAGAGACAAAATTAATACACTTGAGTATGTCTGTTCCTTTCATTTCCATCACAACAGTGAAATTATGACTTCTCATTGACCATCTGTACCAATGGTGGGAAAGGCATTTAAAATTAATACTCGAGGCCAGGGCTGGTTCTATGATTATTGATTATGCTATATTCTGTTTACGTTTTGGTCGGCCCTCTGGAAAATGGAATCATCTATACAACGCAATAGCCATTTCCCACATTCTGTTATCACACTGCATCAGAACGTGCCAGGCGGACAGCTGGACTGAGGGGAAAAAACTGAAGGAATAGGAAGGGGGGTGACTTCTTGGTGCATTCACCCCCCCCCCCCTTTTTCTCCAAGTGCATCCCAGATCCAGCCTCCGGGCTAGAAGCAAAAACATTAGAAATGCATTGCTTCCACTCTCAGAAGCTGGGAATGACCTCTTCAGATGACTTATTTATTAACTGTTTCTATTTATATCTGGAGGAGTCAGGATGTGAATGTGAGTGGGGCAGGAGGAGAAATTGGGGTCTCCTCCTCCGAGTACCCTCAAGTGTAAGCGTGGTTTGTAGGGGGACATTAAAGGGTGTAGATGCTGAACAGAGGGAAGGTGGCAGAATGAGCAGGCTGAAGTTATAATGACTGAAATGAGAGAACAGTGGAGGGGGGGGGGGAGAGATCTTTCTCTTCCCAAATCTCCTTCTTGGACTATATTGTACTAGTTTACAGTATGACCTGGGAACTGAACTAGCCACCTCTTGCCTTTTCTCACTTCCATGTATCTATATCTCTCCAAGGAATTTCCTGCTAGAGGCCCTACATTAACAAAACCACTGCCAGGGTCATAGGCAACCTCCTTTATTAGGTGAGGCTGCCATATGACCTAAAGGGTCAGGACATCTCTCCCCACCGCCCAGCCAATTTGCAGGGGAGTCCAGGCCTGGAAGGATTCCACACATATCCAGGCGGGATAATTTTGCTATTGCTGCTGTATGTTATCCCTTTCCAAGCTAACCAGTCATAGTGACTACTAGGGGAAGGGGTTGAAATTTAGCTGACATTTACAGCATCACTATCCTGTGTGGCTTTGCCAGCCCCACCAATTCTGAGGCCCCTTCCCCACAGGAAATGTATAACGGGTTGCAGTCAAAATAAAGTAATTCATTTTCCTGTTTTCGTGTTCGCATGCATGCATCCATGCAGGCAGCGACTGGAACCCACGGAAACAATCTGGGTTGCTGTTGCGCCTTCGCACAGAGGTGTGTCTAATTTTTTTATTTACTTCGCACCAAAGCGTAGCTATGCAGACATACACAAATGAGCCCCCACAGCAATGCTGATGTCTCACGATATGACCATCTGCACCTCGTAGCTACACAAATATAAGCCGCAAAATAAAATAAACCAGAAAACAGCGGTGAATAAAGTGCCTCCTGCCCGGTCATTCGCTCACGAGTGGCTGCAACCTGGTTTGGGAGAAATAACAGACTCAGTTCAGGGGTGGAATCTGTGCAGAGTTTCCCCCCAAAACAGGTTTTTTACCTTCCTACACCTGTGCTTATTGGCCTGTGCAGAAGAGGCCTGAGTGTAGCAGTGCTTTGAGAAGAGGTTGTGTAAGCACTTAAGGGCATCTTCAGTTTCTTTTGCAACAAAAAGTAACGAGATGGCAGACTCCAAATGCAGCTGCAAAAAGTTGAGATGTTTCTCTAGTGTGGTCTGGATTCTCTTCCGCAACCGGCTGTCCTGACTTGGATAGATGTTCATGAGGTTTCTCATCTGAATTTGAAATGCCCACAGGGCTTGGTCAATTTCTGGAGTATGGGGTAAAAGGTAAAAAATATACCATCCACCAACAGCAATTCAGACTCCCACACACAGCAGAATCCTGCCTGAAATCAAATTCTCACTTTTTAAAGGGAAGCCTTCATTTCACCAATTAAAACTTTACTTTTTTCAAAAAAAAACTCAAGTGGTGTGAGACAGTGCTCCGACAGTACACCCAGAAGCATAGCTGGGCAGGAGTGCGCCCGGGACCCACTCCATGTTTTTTTTGGGGGGGGAACACCCTTCCCTCCCCATGCCCCCTCCTTACCTTTTCCAGCTGGCAGAAAACAACTTTCTGCCGGCTGAAAACAGGCCAGGCTGGTGGGGCAGGACCAGGCCTGGCAGAGTGGGGTGGGATGAGGGGGGGAAGGGGGTGGGGTGATTTTTGTCCACCCAGGCACGCGCCCGGTGCAACGCACACCTTCCCTCCCTCTCATAGCTCCGCCACTGAATACACCCCAGCTAGAACCATGCTATCTGAAAAAAACATAACAATTTAAGATGAACGCCATCCCCAGGTTCAAATCATTCACATGGCATGAAGATCCTTGACCTTGGGCCAGCCTCCGTCACTCAGCCTAGCCAACTTTACAGGGTTCTTGTGAGGGTGAAAAGAAGAGATAGAGATGAACCTGTGGCCCTTTCCCCACTTACCCTTGTCGGAGGGTTCCTGCGTGCAATTCCCAGCGCGCGCAATTCCTGGCACGCGCCCCGGCTTCCCCATGACCCCGCTTTGCGCGGGGTCATCAAAAGGTGCCATTTGAAAAGGTGCCAGGAATTACACGCGCTGAGGGGGCATGAGAGAGGCAGCATCGGGGCGGCTGTGTTCTCGCTGCCCCTGAAGTGGGGAGTGCAGCTGGACCCCGCACTACTTTCAGAGAGTAGCGTGGGGCTTAAGGTAAGGGAAAGGGCCTGTAATGCTGACCTGAGCAAAAGGTGCTAAATAAACAAATGGAACCTAATTTTCAGAGTGTGTAAATGATGTTGACAGTAAAAATAAAAAAGGTTAGCCAACGTTACCCCTAGTCTTTTTTATTGCACTTCTCCTGCTTAAAGCTCAAAGCACTTTGCATGCTTTTTGAAGGACTGACATTTCTGCACGAATATTTTAATATTGCTGATATTATTCCAGCATTTGTGACGGGAGGTGCCTGCCTTCTGTAAAGACGATCCAGTGCTGCCACTGGCAATTAGATCAATTCACACTCAGTTTGACAAACACATGTTCCTCAGTACACAAACTCAGGTACTGGCATGACAGCAATTTTTTTGCAGAACATAAAACACAAAATAAAACAGATATATCCAGTTGGCTTAACAATATGTTTTCTGCAGGGTTTCAGTGGGGTGCTCACTGGATTTGGCAGGGAAAGGTTGGTTCTCCTTGGTACAGAAATAATTCTGACTGCTTGAGAGTAGCGTGAAACAGGATTTCTGTGACACAGGCTTGCCACAAGCCAAGAGAAAAATGTCCTGTCCTTTCAGCAGAGATTCAGGGTGTGGAAATAACGGTGGCCTCACTAGCCCAATCTCCTCAGATCTTGGAAGCAAAGCAGTTTTGGCCCTGGTTAGTTCTTGCATGGGAGACCACCAAGAAAGCCTAGGGTTGCTATGCAGAGGAAACTTCTTGCCTTGAAAATCTTATTCAGCTGCCCTAAGTCTGCTGTGACTTGACAGCACTGTCCACCACCACCAGCACCACTGTGTAGAAATGGGCTCCTGAAAGTTTTCATGGCATGGAGGTAAATAGCATCACCTGGTATGGGACACCTGTTATTGTTTTGACCACTGTTTTAATGGATTTTAATGGATTTTAGTAAATGTGGTCACTATTATGATCCTTGTTATACCTTGTATGTATATTGACACTGTTGTGTACTGCCCAGAGCCCCTTGGGGATGGGGCGGTCTACAAATCTAAATAATAAACAAAATAAATAAAATATTTGCTGCAGATCGCACTACTATTAAAGAGACAACTAACTGGATCAATTTCATTCATTTCATAACCTCTATTGGCATAAGAAGCAAAAGAACAATAATACTGGTAGGAAGGAATGGTTAAGAACGTATTGAAATAACAATACATAGAAATTTTGCTACGGCCTCCAATGTCACATTGTTCTCATTATTAAGTAGACATACATTTTTTTGTGCATCACTTGCCTCAACTTGGTCTACCAACAGGGTACTTGGCTCTGATAGACTCATACAAGGGACACTGTAATAAGACATGCCAAACAGTCTCTTCACAAGCGAGATCACAAATACATTTCCTCTCGTGGTGCGGGAGCCCCAATCTTCTTCCTTGTCAAAGAGCAGAAGGTAAAACATTGCAACGAGCTAGTGATATAGCCTGTCGCCATTTAGGCTCTACTAGCAGTTGCAGATATCCTGCCACAGTTGAATTTTTCAATGGAATACCCAAAACAAAATTTATTGGCCTCGTTTATCAATCCCCTGTAATCCAAATCAAGGAGGCTTTTTTTTTTTATTGTGGCAAATGCCTCCCTTTCAGGAAGCACAGCTATGTCATCAGTTGTTATCGCCAGGTCACTCAACTTGCTTGCTTGCTTTATTTGTTTGTTTGTTTATTATTAGTTTTATATACCACCCTCCCTCTGAGGGCTCAGGGTGGTTCACAACAGGTTAAAACAAGCATTAAAACATAATTTAAATATCAATTACATAAAAACAGAACCCATTTTAAAATGTGGATGGCTTCTGGCTACCCCCCTCCCCCCCCTTGTGCCCACGGGAGGCCAGATGACATGGTAGATGTATTTTTAACCAGGCTGGCCAAACGCCTGGCGGAACAGGTCTGTCTTACCGGCCCTGCGGAAACTCTGTAAGTCCCGCAGGGCCCTGATCTCCCAAGGGAGCCTGTTCCACCAAGGGAGCCTTTTCAGCCCTGGCCCCTACCTGGTGGAACAGGCTCCCTTGGGAGATCAGGGCCCTGCGGGACTTACAGAGTTTCCGCAGGGCCGGTAAGGGCCTCGTCGAGGCCAGCCTGATCATTTTTGGGCCAGGGATCACAAGTAGGTCCTCCTCTGAGGAGCAGAGGTGCCTACTGGGGCAATATGGGGAGAGGCGGTCCCTCAGGTATGCAGGTCCGAGACTGCGAACGGCTTTCAGTCCTATGCAGAGGTGGGATCCAACCAGTTCTCACCACTTCTCTAGAAGTGGTTACTATTTTTTTCTGAGTGCTGAGAAGGGGTTACTAAAGCAACCTCCCTGCCCAATAGGGACTGGAGGTGCGTGTGTGCGGTGGCGCCACTGTTTGAATCCCACCACCATTGGAACCTGTTATTAAAATGTTTGGATCCCACCACTGGTCTTATGCCACCATTTGGTGGAATGTATAACTGAAAGAGCATGGTAAGAGAGACTGCTGGATCAATTTAAACGTCAGCAACCCTGTATTATGCCGTTCATCAAACGCCTTCAAAAAAATTCCTTCTGCAGTAATATGCGGAAAACAGAATTACAAGGGATAGACAAGAAAACCAGTCGCTCGAGCTGGCACCTGGAACATGTACATTCCCTCATTTGGCTGCTGATGTGTATGCAGCTGTGCAGTGAGAAAGCCTGAACTTCTCCTTTAAGGGCTTTAGCTCTTGAGCAGTTCAGTTTGCATCCATTTGTTGATGTTGCGTGCCTGTCTGAATCAGTGGCTCCTTTCAGCCCTCGTTCTGAGTCATCCTCTGCTGCAGCTTGTTTGTGAAACCATTCAAGGCATCTTCATTAATCTTTAGAGGTGAATGCTAAATCAAGAGCTATTTTGTTGGAACCCAGAAAAAAATAAATAGAGCATCACGCTGAAACTTGCTGTGTTATTTCTGCTGTAGTGGGAAAGAAAATGAGAGGGGAACAACAGAATCTTGAATGATTGCTAGAAAGAGCTCCTGCCAGCATTGCTGGACCTCTGTCAGTTTCTGACTGCATTTTTGGTCTCCAGGAAACCCAGTTGCTGTCCGAGGGTGGATCTCTTATGTGCGAGGCCCCTTTACCAATAATACACACTACTCCAATGCTGGGGTAATAAACTGACCGTAGCCATTTTATTGAGCAGAAGCATGAGGCTAAGCATGGGTCTGGATCTGGTCATACGGGTAATGTGCTACAGCTCAGCAGGGCAGGTGCCCCGTCCCAAGCTTCGTTCTACTGCGGGGCTCTGCCGGGCTGACGCTCCTGGCCAGAGATGTTCCCCTTCGGCAGGGGCGGTCAGCTCTTGTTGCTGTTGCTGTTCCCAAGGGGAAGGCGTAGCTCCCTAGCCCCCTTCCCCTTCCCCTTCCAGAGCCATACCCATGCGCCAAACCGTCAAGTATCTGGGCTATGACAAAATAAGCATGTATTAACATAGAAAATTAGGGAGAGGTGGGTGGGCAAATCGTCACCTGGCGAGCACATGGCCTGGACAAAGGAGGGCAAGCCCCCTCTAAAGTCTCGGCTCGCCCCTCCTTTCTTCCGGTGCTGCTAGCCCTTATCTAGTGTGGCTCCCTCCCCCTTCCGCCCTTACTGAGGTGGCATCAGTTGGTCTTGCTTTTTCCCAACCCTGAGCAGCAACCGTGCCTCATGGTGATCCACAGGCATCTATAGCTACACTGTGGTTTAGCTTGAAGCACGAACATTTAAGTGATATTTAAGTGAAAGGCAACTTTCTGATTAGACTTTAAGTCTAAATTACGCCCAGCAGTATGAGGCTTCATATGAGAAACATTGTGGGAAAGCGGGCGTCTCTCCTACTTCCCGAGGGCTGTTTTACACATCCATGTTCACCGCCTCATGATTTGCATGTGTCAGTGGGCTATTATAGGTCTAACACCACGGATGGCACTTCTACATTACTTTGAAAAACACAAATTACACTTTTCAGTGCGGCAGTTCACAAGTTTGGCTAAGAAGCATCAATTAATTATGAAGCATGTGCAGACCAGCTGTGAATCTTTTTGCATGAACCAGCTGAAGCGTGTCTTATCAAATGCATTTGTAATTGTAGAGGCAGCTCTGGAAGAGTAGGCCACCGCTCATTCCCCTTCAGTCCTGGACAAACAGCAAGAAGTTGTGGAAAGAGTACCAAATACCCGCACAAAATGACTGCTGTAAGGCCAGGGCTGTGTTGGGAGGTTCCAACCAAGTGTCCAAATGGGTCCCGCATAAAGGCACAAAGGTTCCAAAGCACTTTCTGCACTGAGGAAAGGATTGTCTGAGCCAGTGATTCCCAACCAGGGTTCCCTGGTTCCCTGGGGTACCATGAGCACGTCCCAGGGGTATCATGACAATGCTACCGCATGCCCCCCCCTCACCGGAATCAAATGGATTTTGAAGGGGGAGGGGTTGGAAGCCTCATGGGCCCCCTTTAAACAACATTGAAAAACAGCATTGTTTTATTTGCCTAAATTTGGTGTGGATTGGGGGGGTAGATTTAAAGGGAGCTCTCCCTTTAAATCCCCCCAATCCATGCCAAATTTAGGCAAACAAACAACGCAGCTGTCAACGCTGCTTTCCCTTCCCTCCCCTCCCCCTGCTTGCCACTCCCCCCACTTACTGGCCAAAAACGGAAAAAACTCTTTAAAAATGCAAAAAAATAATAATCATCAAATGAACCTCAAGGGTACCCTGAGTTATGAAGAGCGAGGTCAAGGGTACCACGACATCAAAGAGGTTGGGAAACACTGGTCTGAGCTTTTGTGCACTCACTGCTTCCCACCTGGCTGTGTGCTTCATGTCGGGTTGTTCCTGCAGTTTGCCATTTGCGGAAAATTCTTCAGCTGCAAATTGTCCTCCAGCTGCACAGAGCTACCTTTTTGCTTCCCCCCTACTTCCTTGCTCTTCCTTGTTGGGTGAGTGGGTGGGGAAAGCTGGGAGCAGCGAGAAAACCTGCAGAAAGCAAAATGCATACTGGTTCCTTTTGCTTTCCCTGCGAAGCTAGGGTGAGGGAATTGCACGTTACTGGGTTTTGGAAATGCCAACAATCAGAGGTGGAATTCAGGGGGTTCCAAAGGTTCTGTAGAACCTGTTGTTAAAATTTTAAATATCACTTTTTAAATACTTAAAATATTTTAATTAAGTATTAATATTTTAATACTTAAAATAAAAAAGTGATATTAAAAATATTTTTAACCCTTTTTAACAGTCGTTATTTGAATCCCACCACCATCAGAACCTGTTGTTAAAATGTTTGAATCCCAACACTGCCAACAATAGTCTAATCCAGGGGTAGGGAACCTGCGGCTCTCCAGATGTTCAGGAACTACAATTCCCACCAGCCTCTGTCAGCATGGCCAATTGGCCATGCTGGTAGGGGCTGATGGGAATTGTAGTTCCTGAACATCTGGAGAGCCGCAGGTTCCCTACCCCTGGTCTAATCTGAGGCATGATGAATTCTGAAGAGGATAAAACATATGCAGCAGAGAGACTCTGTCCTGAAGGGAATGAACGCTCACTGCAAAGCAGGCCACAGGTGCATAAATGGCCACTGTTGGCCTCGCAAAGATAACTTCAGGATCCCCCATCAGTGGGTCACAGCATAGGATTGACTTGGCCTCCAACCTCTGATCTGGCATTGGCCTAAGACAGTGGTGGTGAACCTATGGCACGGGTGCCAAAGGTGGCACTCAGAACCCTCTCTGTGGGCACGCGCAAACAGAGTCACCCCCCCCACACACACACACACATCTAGGCCGGCCTGGGCCACTGGGCTCAATTAGCATTAAACCTAAGACCTAGTTTTGGGGAAGCAGTGTAGGTAACCCTGTTAAGCTGTTAAACCCCACTGATTTTCATGCAAAGGACTACAGCACTATCCTTTACCTGGGAGTAAGCTTGGTTTCTGGCAATGGGGCTTGCTTCTGAGTAAACCCTCCTAGGGTCATGATTCACCTGTTGGAAGAGTTGCACAGTTGCTTCAAAGCGAAGCCACAGACTACCACCAAGCTTACTCCCGAGTAACGCACGCCTTGGAGCCAACCGTTTTTTTCTAAACTGAAACCTCAGTATTCAGGTTAAATTGCTGTGTTGGCACTTTGCGATAAATAAGTGGGTTTTGGATTGCCATTTGGGCACTCGGTCTCGAAAAGGCTCGCCATCACTGGCCTAAGATGAGATGAAGGGGGCTTTACCACTGTCTCTCTAGCTGTCTTTTCTCCCTGCAATCCTCACAAATAGAGTTGTCAGATCTTTCTGAAAGGGTAGGGTTGCCAGATTCAGGTTTGGAAAGGCCTGGAGATTTACACAGGGAGTCTGGGAAGGACTGGGGTCTCATGGGGTCAATACCAGAGAGTCCACCCTCCAAAGCATCCACTTTCTCCAGGGGAAACTGATCTCTGTAGTCTGGAGATGAGCTGTTATTCCAGGGGATCCCCAAGTTCCACCTGGAGGCTGTCATTCCTAGAAGTCTGGCTTTTCCTCCCTGACCCATCCTTGGACAACTTTTCAAAAGGCAGCTTGTAGGTGGGCCTGCCCCAATACCTGCAAATTCCAACAACCCTGAGGCGGGGCTTGCAGGAATGGCAAGCCCCAGTTCCAATGGCTCATCCTCCTCCAAGTGCTCTGCACCGTTTGCTCCAGTCTCAAAGGGCCATGTGCTCAACCCAGATGGGCTCTCACCCTTTCCTCCTCCATGACTGACTTTTCCTGCCATGCCTCCCTCAGACATGGCTGTTGCTATGGTCTCCTCTTCCTTCTGGGGCTCCTTGGAGGATTCCCCCTCTCTGCAGGCTGCCAAGTTGCTTCTGGCAGCCCCCAACCAGACTGCTTTGCTGCTGCTGCTGCTGCTGCTGCTGCTGCTGCTGCTGCTGCTGCTGCTAGGGCACTGGTGAAGCTGGTCAGTTCAGGGCCAGGGCTGCTGGGTCTGGATTGAGAGTTTGCCACGATCAAAGATCAACGAGCTCATTGTTTTGCTGGTTGGTCAACTGGGTTACCAAACTCTATGCAGGACCTATAGTTCTCCCCAAATTCTCGTCAGGAAGGATCAGTGGTTGTGACAGGGACAGACTGGAAAGAGAACCCACTTCCTTGAGGTTGAAAGATGCACCTTATGAGGAAAGCCCTGAGGGGCAAAATGGAGGTGAAAGAGTGCACCAGCAGCTCTGAATAGCCAGCTCAGGACAGGCAGGATAAGCCCAGGTGGAGCCAGTGAGGGCTAACCACCCTGGAGTCAGGCTGAGGCAGTGACAATTATCAGCAGCTGGGAGTAAGTGAGGCTGCAGGTCAGCCAAACCAGGCAAGACTTAAAAGAGGATGCTTGCCAGGGGTGGCTGGTGGAGTAAAACAGGGAAATATGAGCCTTGAGGCTGGAAGGGTGGTGGTAACTGCTTCCCTGAAGTATATGAAGAGTTGAATCAACCACTGATGGAATGGACTAGAGAGTCTGGTTACTGCTCAGGGGGCACAGATCACATGGACTCTTGACCCTTACCAGTTGGGTTACCATGCTACTGGCTGCCCACAAAATATTTGGTACTGCCACAATGGTCCTTTGCTTTTTCAGAAGATACATGATGAGGTAAGACAGCTATATTCATATGAAATGCAAAGCACTAGTGGATCTTTGAGCATTTTTTATTTTCTTTATTTTGTTAAATTAAATTTCTATGTCACCCTTCCCCGTTTGGGTTTAGGGCAGCTTCCATCCAATAAATATGCCAACTTTATCCCGTGTACTTTAAAACTGCAATTCGAATTCCAAGAGGATGGTGATAAAATATCCCCCAAAGTGATGTTAATTCCCATGGAGAGAGGGGAGGGAAAAAAGGAAGGCCCAGCTATTTCAGGGGTCCTTACCAGGTCTACCTCTGCCTTAACCATAGGCTTGGTGGAACAGCTGCGTCCAGAGGTGGGATCCAGCAGGTTCTCACAGGTTCCCGAGAGTAGGTTACTAATTATTTGTGTGTGCCAAGAGGGGGTTACTAATGGGTGATTTTGCCACATGATTTTTGTCTTAGTTACGCCCTCCTCTCAGCAGTAGCACGCAGAACTTGAAGCAGTCTAGCAGGAGGTGAACCGGCATGCGTGGCAGCCTGCGTGCATTTGTTTCCCGCCCAAGGACTGGTGCAGCGGCTGCGTCCTTGCCACAGCCCCGCCCAGGGATGCCCCACCCCCGGAATGCCCAGCCACACCCCAGTCGTGCCCAGCCCAGCCGCATTGGCGCTACGACACAGTTTGAATCCCACCACCATGGGAACCTGTTACTAATATTTTTGGATCCCACCACTGGCTGCATCTTGGAGGCTCTGCAGAATTCCTTCAAATCCCGCAGGGCCCTGGTCTCCTCTGGCTGAGTGTTCCACCAGGCTGGGGCAAAGGCAAAAAATGCCCCTTCCCTTGTTGAGACTAGGCGGACCTCTTTTGGGCCAGGGATCACCAGTCAGTTGTTATTCACATATTGAAGTTCTCTTTGGGGGATGTAACGGTAGAGGTGGTCCCTCCATTATTAATATTTCTTTGGTTTAGTCCCCCGGGGACCATCCAAAGGCCAGGCTGGATCTGGTTAGCAGAGTGTGTGTTGCTTAGCAATGCTTGATAAATTTCAGCAATTCAGGATCAAAGGGACAATAGGCATGAAAGTCCTATGTTATTTAATGGTTAGAAATAGACAAGTTTTCAGGATTTTTCAAGCCTTTATGGTAAAAAAAAAGGGCATCAAGAATTTTGGCAAACTAGTCTGTTTTCAGCATGTCTAGAGCAGGAGCTCCATGGATTAAAAAAAATCAGGAACGCATTTGCTTACAAGAGAACGTCTTGACTCTTCTCTGTTATTGGTTGTCTTTCTTCTGCACGATATAATATCATTTATGCATGAATTTATTTCAGACAAAGTCATTTTAATTAGAGCAATAAGCCCAGGTTAATATTTGCCTCCGTCATCATTCTAATGCACAAAACTAATTTTATCCTTGCTGTAACTCCTGGGTTGACTGTGATGCCTTTAATATTGCTATCAATTATTTGTTAAAGCACTGCTTAGATGTCCCAAGTGACAGCTTGGTGCTTAGCTCTGCCCTGAACACACGCCATCAGAACTCATGGTGGCTCTGAGTAGACAGAGATGCTCTCACGTGGACAACATGAATGGAAGATAGCACGATCCCCATCATAGCTGAAAATCCACAAGGGTTGCCAACTGCTTAATTAATTTTACTAGATCAATCATTTGCCTTTTAAATGTATTTGTCAGCTTGGTTCAAATACATTTGCATATCAACAAAGCCACAGTGTGGAAGTGTGTGTGATAGTGAAAGAAATTTAAGGAAACCTACAAGTTAATCTGCAAACCCTGCCATTTGTTATTCAAAAAGGAGAGATTTTAATATTTAATTCTTCATTTCCTGCGGCAGTAACACAGCAGAACTCAGATAACCTGAAGAAGTAAACAAGTAGCCTTAGCTCTCTGACATGCCTGTTAAATTGCTCCTGCCAGTTAACCAGCTAAAGGTTCAGTGCTGGGGTCTGTAATGTGTGGCTCTCCAGATGTTCATGGGCTACAAATCCCATCAGTCCCTGCCAGCATGGCCAATTGGACATGAACATCTGGAGAGCCACACGTTGCAGACCTTTGGTTTAGTGAAGGTGTCTTCAAACTATGGCCCTCCAGATGTTCATGGACTACAATTCCCATCAGCCCCTGCCAGCATGGCCAAGTGGTGGGGGTCATGGGAATTGTAGTCTCTGAACATCTAGAGGGCCATAGTTTGAAGACCCCTGGTTTAGTGGATCAGTCCATTGATTAAACCTTGCAGCCCTCCACAAAAGACTTAGCTGGGCATTTTCACAAAGAACACACCCGGAGCAAAAAGAGATGTTGCACAAGCACTTGAAGCAGGGGATCTGTGTTGTTGGCAGCTGTTGAGAAACATTACTGTGCCCTAGAAAAGCTGCTGCATGATGTTGAATTATCTGCTTGCGAGATAACCTACGAGAAACTTTAATAAACACTGCGGAGCCGTGTATGCAGGCTGTTTGCGTTCCTTCCTCAATAATAGTTGCTGATCAAGAAGTGTTCCCATTTATGATGAAGGCAGTATCTTTAACTGGGTCTTGCCAATACGTCAACACGGGTTTTACAGCCCGCAAATGATTTGACTAACAACGGACTTGACCATATAGACCTGTAGCAGTCTACCTCTATTTTGAAACTTTAAGGCTTGAAAGAAAGAACATAGCTTCCCACCTTCCTGCTGTCATTCTGGCCACCTGAAGGCAATTTTTATCTACCACAGGTGAACAGGTGAGCAACTGTTCACAAGCTGGCAGCAGACCAAGTTGCATTTTGACCTCTGTGGCTCAGTGCCTGATTCTGGACACGACCAAGAGCTTCTGTTCTCTTAAATGACTGCATAAAAGGGAGAAATCACATCAGCAGGCCCAGTGATTTCCCAACACTGCAGCATCTGCCAATATTCTCCCTGCCAAGCAACTGTTAATGCGCATGGAAGCCCTGACCTGTATTGAATTTGGCAAATCAACTTCGCTGCTTCATTGTTCCCATTACGAACGGCGTGAGCTTGAATATAACAGCCTTCTGTCTTTTTCCCCCCTTTTGTGATCTGTTTATTTGTTTTTACCAAACAAAGCAGCTCTCTCTCTCTCTCTTTTTGATCACGTGAACAGCTTCTTTCTTTTTCCTAAGCAATCCTCAAGCTCTTTGTTTTCTTTGATTGTCAGTAATAATATTAATAATCTGTAATGTTAAAGGCAGCTGAAGGCCAGCCCATATGGAGTTCCTTGCCAGGTTTGTCCTTCCCTGGACATTTCTATGTTGAAAGCAACCTTGGAGGAGAAACGGCAAGGAAGAGGATGCGTCACCTTTCCTGGCATTCTTCTGCCCAGAATTGCCCCTTCGTGATTGTTTTCCTCCTGTGGGGATGTATCTATATTTCTTCCTCCATGCAAAGAAAAAGAGTTTCATGGGCTCTTGAGAGACCAAATGACTAAATGGAATTACCAGCACTTCTCACATCTGCAGAATCTGCTTTTTAAAAAATAGGAGTGAGGGAAAAGATACATGAAGAAGGTGGAGAAGAAGAGTTGGATTTATATCCCCCCTTTTCTCTCCTGCAAGGAGACTCAAAGGGACTTACAAACTCCTTTCCCTTCCCCCCCTCACAACAAACACCCTGTGAGGTAGGTGGCGCTGAGAGAGCTCCAAAGAACTGTGACTAGCCCAAGGTCACCCAGCTGGCATGTGTTGGAGTGCATAAGCTAATCTAGTTCCTCAGATAAGCCACAGTTTAAGTGGCAGAGCGGGGAATCAAACCCGGCTCTCCAGATTAGAGTGCACCTACTGTTAGCTACTACACCATGTTGGCTGTGCCATTGTGTGCCACATTTAATTTAGTCCTCAGAATCTTCTGCTGCGCCAGATTGTTAAGCCTTTTCCTGGCTCATCAAGATGGTGACAGATGTCAACTAGTCACATGCTTCCAGCACAGTCCAAGCAACTACATTGTTTTTTTTGCCTTTGTGACATATATAGGTATAAAACAAGTTTCATTTTGCAGCAAGGAGACTGCCACATTTCAACAACAGCAGAACCTGGCTGAAAATCTGTGATTCACAAAGGGAAACACAAACCCAACCTACAAAATAAGCCAGGAACCAAAGGGTTGAGAAGAGCCGAGAGAATATTAAAACCTTAACAATATACAAAATATTTTTATTACACTGTACTCACAAGAGTTATATTAAAAACATTTACAACCATTTAAAACTGTGGAAATTAAATTGAAATATAAATCCAGGAGTTGCATTGTCGATAATGCCAAAACCCCACAATAATAGCACATAAACTGTTACAAAAATTGATCTGATGGCACATAAGCTGTTGCCAAGATTGACTTGGCAGGTTTCAACCTAAAGGTCATCTTCAGAGATCAAAATGTACACCCACACACAGAAAATTGCAAACCATATATTACAATAGTGCAAAACTAACCAACTGGTAGGGAGAGTTGTATAAAAGTCTCCAATTAAATGTTGGTCTTATAATTACTACAAAAAGCAGATTCCACTAATTTAGGAGTTCATATTTTAAGTAGTGTCAGTACTACCAACTTGTCCATACTGAATCAACTTTCATAGTGGTTATTTCCGCACAGCAGAAATATAACGAGGATGTTATAAAAACTGTTCTGGGGAAGAAGTTCACAAAGCTCTCTCCTCTAAAACATCATCAAGATGTTTTATTTCTCTCAACTCAAGTTTTATAAAAATCACTAAACTAATGATCGTTTTTCCTGAAAACTGGTTGAAGTCGTCTCCTGCTTGCTTGGTGAAGAAAAGCAGGTAGGAGACATTTTATTTCTCCTGCCTCCCAGCTCTTACTTTCATTTTCACTGCAGTCGCATCCTCCATTTTTTGTTCTGCTGCAGAGATTCCCCTGCCTCTGCCATTTGGTGAAGGTTTCCTGTGAAGGTCTCTTCTGCTTGCAGCTCATCCGTGCATGATTTTGCTGTAAACAATACATGAATAAAATTTGTTTTGCTTGGCAATCCTGCGCACATGTCGTTTTCCCTTTTTTTTGTTTTGAGGGGTATGTCTGTGAAGCTTCAATAATAAAACACAGGAATCTTTAATATGCACATATCTATGTCGTCATAGCTTCTCAAACATATTCCTCAAAATGAAAAAAGGAAAAACAACACATGCATGAGATTGCCAGGCAGAACAAATTTTATTCTTGTACTTTTTACAGCAAAATCATACGTGGATGACCTGCAAGCAAAGGAAACCTCCATGGGAAACCTTCACCAAACGGCGGAGACAGGAGAATCTCTGCAGCAGCACACAAAATGGCAGGCACAGCTATGAAACTGACAAGAGCTCCAGCAGGAAAAATGATCAAATGCTTGTGTCGTCGGCACAGAGTGAACAAAAAAAGCCAAAATTGATCTTTTTAAAACGTCTGCAAGATGTTTGATTTCTGCTGGGTGGAAAAGACCAGTGTGTGTGTCAGTGCTGAGGGTTTTTCTACCGTTCCTTATTGGATTCATGAATACAAAATATCTCTTTTTACATAATGTATGCTAAGTTTTGTTGGGTATTTTGCATAACCTAGTCTGGTTTGACTGATCAACAGAGTACCCTTTAAAGTCTACATTCATTGCGACAAGAAGCAGAAAATTGCTCTTTAGAAACAAGCAAGGTAAAAACCAAGACTTCATTTAGACATCATGAACAGACTCAAGGCCTGATTTCAGGTTTACTTCTTCCATTTTTCCCTTGACAGGTGTGCTAAGACTATAGGTAGACATTTTCAATCTAATTCCAATTGGTTTTGATGTCCAGACATCTTGATCATCTGAGCGCTTTTCAGAGATAATGCTTTGCATGCAGAAAGTCCCATGTTCAAGCCCCAGCTGTCATGCCCCCAGAGAAGCTCTTATTATTTTCTTATTAAGTCTTAGTTTCCCTATAGCTAGCATGGGTTTATTTCCTTGTATAGTGTTCTAAGGGAGGGAATTTTAGTCAGACCCTGTTCCTTTAAGAAATCTCCCTAGAGGCAGTCTTCCTTTTTTACCCAGCAATGCCCCTGTTTAGCAGAGTCAGTCTAAGGTGCCAAGAGAGTTGGAAGGCTATAGTACCTGTTATGTCTATGGTGTATAGTCTAAAGTGTACAAAGTCTAGAGAGCACAAAGTTAAGGTGTTAACAGAGAGTAGAACCCATATAAACTACATTGAAGGAACCAAGAGTAAGCAAAGAAAAGTGGACTGTCTTGGAAGAAGTCAAGAGAGAACAAAAATCTCAAGCTCCAAGTTGTTCCAGTCAAGCAAGTACCCTAACCCTGGGAGGAGTTAGGGTCTCAATTCTTCTAAGCAATAAACCTTTTTTTAACTGTTACACCTTACTTGTGAGTCTCCCACTCTGTTCTGGCCAAGTATAGGGCACCAAAAGATTGTTTTACTTGGGGAACAGAACACCAGCATCTCCAGTTGCAAAGGACCAGGCAACAGGTGATGTGATAGACCTCCACCTGAGAGCCTGGAGAGCCTCTGCCAGTCTGGATAGACAGTACTGACCATGATAAACCAGTGACCTGATTCAGTATAAGGCAGCTTTGTGTGTGTTCGTGTGCATTTTTGTCAAGGTAACTGGGATTTCTAACCAGGATTAGTCAATGGCTAAGAAACTCTGTTGCTAGGATAGAAATGAACCATAGTTAGTGAAGACACCTGACTTCTGATGTACCGACTACTAAGTTAAATTATCTTATGGGGGGAGGGGGATAGTGTGTAAGTGTGACAACTGTTTATTATTAGCAAAATGAGAATTTTTCCTAATATCTGAGTTGCACCTGAGCATACCATGAAGTTGAGTTCTGTGTGTATGATGGCATTTAACACATTTAATGTAGCCTGAACCGAACTGAATTTTTGACTCAAAACATACAAGAGCCTCCTGCAAAAACAACCAGTTTCCCAAATCATTTTTATGTGCCTGGAAGGAGAACTATTTTTTTTGACATGGCAGGAGATATTATTGTGACTGATTGTGTAGTCTAAACTGCCATCCTATAACTTATAGCTTATAGTTTTATCAGCAGATTTGCACTTCGTCCTGTGAAAAAGTGAGCCTGTGTTTTTCAAAATGGTTTTGTTTTTCTCTATCATTTACTTGCAAACTTTACATATGTGACTTAAAAAGTGAGAAAGGGGATAGGCATGGGACCGTGGCTCAGAGGTACCCTGTTTCCCCTAATATAAGACATCCCCGAAAAATAAGACATAGTAGAGGTTTTGCTGAAGTGCGAAATATAAGGCATCCCCCGAAAGTAAGACATAGCAAAGTTTTTGTTTGGAAGCATGCCCGACGAACAGAACACAGAAAAATAAGACATCTCCTGAAAATAAGACATAGCGCATCTTTGGGAGCAAAAACTAATATAAGACACTGTCTTATATTCAGGGAAACACGGTAGAGCAGCTGCTTTGCTAGTTGATAGGCCCCAGGTTCAGTTCCTAGTATCTCCAGAGAAAAAGAACCGGATACAGGTGAGGTGAAAAACCTCTGCCTGAGACTCTGGAAAGCCATTGCCAATGTGAATGGATGTGAAAAACACAAAAAACATATCCAAAATAAGAGGCATTCAAATCGACTCATATTCGGGCAGGACATATTCAGGACGATTTTGGCTCGAATATGCCCGAATTTGCCCAGATTCAGGCCGAATCTAGGATTCGGTGCACCCAAATCTCTGAGCCTAATACTCACCTTAATGGAGCGAAGGTGATATTCAGTGTAAGGAAGCTTCATGTATTCAAGGAAAAGGCCAGTTATGGCAGATAGAGTCATAGTAACCGACGGAAAAGTGTTCTTCTTGATAGGGAATCTGAGCAGGTCTGTACACAATAGCTTTTTGTGCTATTCCATCTCTCTGAAAAGGAGAAAAACGACTCCCCCTGTTGATTGGTCCCTTTATGGTATTTCTTTGCTAATGAGTAGAGGAGCATATCTAAGTTCTCCAGCTCTTTGCTTTGACATTATTGTAATTTAAAAGACAAACAACTTGAAGGATCAAGGGAAAAATGCAGTTTGCAAACCAGAAGGAAGCCGAGAGGATTAATTCCCTCAAAGTAACTGATGGTGGTTTGATTATATGGAGAAAATAAAGCAGGCATCAGAATGTGCAGAGTTTGCTTTCATAGCTCTGCTTGAAAGGGGAGGGAGGGAAAGAGGTATCTGTTTTGACTGGCACTGATGCTTTTTGAGTTGACCA
This sequence comes from Sphaerodactylus townsendi, assembly GCF_021028975.2. Taxonomy (NCBI): domain Eukaryota; kingdom Metazoa; phylum Chordata; class Lepidosauria; order Squamata; family Sphaerodactylidae; genus Sphaerodactylus; species Sphaerodactylus townsendi. The sequence continues at coordinate 105,567,655 of NC_059431.1, read as the reverse complement.
TTGAATTGTCAGTAAGCAAGGGGGGTTGGAGGGACAGGGTAGGAAATCAGATAGGCTTACTTATAAGAAGGTAGAATAATTTGTACGATGTAGGATAGGCACGTAGGTCCTTCCCTGTGAAATGCAGTCCACAAGCCACATATTGTCTGATGTGTACGCTGCTGCTTTTGTAATCCCAGATGTGTGGTAGAAACAGAATGCTTACCGAATCGGCTGCATTTACTATTGGATTCTGTTGAGGCTGGAAGGATATTGCTCCCCCCAGTATGAATGGCAGGGTTTTCCTGCCCAAGCCAATGCATGCCATCAAAGGAAAGTGCCATTTTCTATTAAGTTCTCTTCTCACCACTGCATGGAGATGATGTGTTCTGGCCTCACTCTGTCTAGACTGTTTCTTTGACATTTTACTTCATCCTTCTTCACTTTGTGAATCTTCTTTTTATTTCCAGTTAAAAGGGTGGAGGGCTGGGGGTGAGAATAAGAGACTACATATGTCTCAGAAAGTATTATTCAAGAAATGCATTCGGTGTGGCACAGAAATGCCAAAGACTGATTAGCATTCCCTCTGCCTCATCTGTTCCGGAGAATTTCATAATGTTAATTCATGCTAACATTGTCAGCAATTCACTCCAAAAATTATCAGTGACAGACCTCCTATCTCAAGGCAATATAATGGGAACGGTCTTCTCTAGCTCCAATCAGCTGGCATCAAAACAATTTGCCACATAGGAGCTTGGTACAGGAATAGATTTGACAGCCTCCATTTGTTCTGTTCCAGTGATGGAACCACATAGGAGGACTCAGTCCCCAGATATGATTCTGCACAGAAGTGCATTGAAACTACCCCATAAACAAGCAAGAATGAAGTCAAAGCACACTGATGAAAACTCCAGTTCCTCACATCCAATGCACCCTGACAAACAGCCCTCTGTTCCATCGACAGAGGCCTTAGAACTGATACTTGTTGAACAAAAGGTCTTGCTGGTCCCATTCACTCCACTTCCACAGCTCACGGATCTGGACAACTCCATGTCAGAGTGAGAGTTATTTATGGAACCACCCCTCCATTCAGTTCCAATGATGGAAAGAGCTTGGATTTTTCTCAGCCTTTAACCCAGTCAATTGTGATGCAACTATTGTATACTATACTGTGGTCCATGCCATTTCCATCCAGTCTGTGAAGGGCCTTCCAATATACCCATTCATGTCCTCTTGAATAGACCCTTCTGCCATTCCTCCACTGTCCTACTCACCACCTCAGTGTCCATCCTGTTCTGACATCATGGCCATTTCTCCATTCTGATGGCACCCTTTTTAGAACATCACTCTGATGGCCCATAGTTGGATGTTAGTTCCATCTCCCTTTAGATCCATCTATTGATGAGGGTGTTGGTGACAGATCTCCTGTTTCTCCAAACAACAATTCAAGATTATGCTCTGAACAAAAAGTTGTATATGGCTGCAAATGGACATGTTCTCCTCAAACCCAAAACCAACCCCCCCCCCCCCCAAACAAGATCTTAAGTACTCTTCATGCTGATGATCAGTGACAGTAGCTTTCCCAGTCTTATAGGATTTTCTTGATGTTGCTACAGTCTCTGGGAAAAACCTTCATCAAAACCTTCATCAAGCAAGATAGAAAACATGAATAAAGGTAAACAGGACGACTAACTGCATGTTTCTTTTTAATCAACCCCCCCCCCTCATCTTCATTGTTCACAGAAGAGGTCCAGGTGTGACATAAACAGAGTGCACATTCTGTTTCAACTGATAAGGATAGTGGAAGAATGGACTACATTGGGAACAAAGGGTATTCTGTGGGTGAACGGGATTTGCACATTGCAAATTATCAGGCTATAATGTCCACCTACCAACTGTTTTTAATGGGAATGCATGACAATCTACATTGACCTTCTCCAGAAGTACAAGCAATCTCCTGCGCACGCGCCACAAGCTAAATTGCTAAAATTGTCCACATATGGTTCATGTCAGGAGACATGCTGCAGTTAGCTTAGCTTGGTTCATGGCCTCACCTATCCCCCTGAGATACTTTGCCTGGGTGAATATGACTGCACCGCCCCCTGGGTCAAGGATAAAGAGTGAGGACTTACCTTTGGACAGTGATTGTCTCCTTTTAGCATTTCTTTGTCACACCAGGAGTGGGGGATTACCAATCATTACCTCCGTCTCTTCCTATCTATCATGAGGACTCTCCAGTGTAGACGTAATTGCCACCCAACACAAGACTTCACAATTCTGCTGCAGGGCTGTCTGAAACCCCAGAGCCTCAGCAATGCCTTTCACATTTCTTGGAGAAGGAATTTTTTCTATGCTTTTCCAGCCGTTCCTCTACTAGGGAAGGTTCTCTTCCCTAGTAGAGGAATAGCCCAACAAGATATTCCCTGCATAGCATTTGCTCCTTTTTGGCCATGTCAGATGTGGTTTTTCCCATCTTGTGACGCAGTCCCAAGGATGTTTTACACAGCTCCCTTTGGCTCCATACCTGTTGCATGGGGGTTCATGTTGACATCGCATCATCCTGCACCCCTATGAACTTTCCACTATCTGAGTTGTGCCAGCTTGGGAGAACCAAGAGAAAATGTCCCTGCTCCCTCACAGTGTGTGTCAGTTAAGTCACTAAGGACTGGAGAATTTCCTAGGAGTGACTTCATGTCACATGGTGTCAGTTCTGGATGGTGCTGTGGGTATTCCCCCAAACTCTGTGTTTAAGATCCTACCCAGACATTATCCCCCAAATCTGCTGACATTTGCTTGAGCAAGCTGGCAGTGCTACCTCTGCCCCATAGTGCTGGCCCACTTGCTTTGCAATTTGTTGGTCTCCTTTCCAGCAATGGCTACAGTAGCATTGTGATAGCATCCGGAGTACCAGAAGCAAAGCTTCTGTTGAAAATTACTCTAAAGGATCAATGGGATTTTTCACATGAAGTATTATATCATGATGCATTGCAGCTGAGATTTTTATCCTATGTCATGTAACCCGTGTGCTAGGCTAAAATGATGGAGGAAGAAGCAGGGGGCTTTTGATAACATTCTTCACAAGCCGCAACCCCTGACTGCCACCTTGGATCTATTCCCCATAGCAGCAGAAGAGCGGTAGATGAGTATTCCTCTGCACTTCAAATATATATCTACAGAATGTACATGAAAACTGGCATTAAGTACAGAGGTTAAAACGGAGCTGGAAAGAGTGTGAGCTGAAATGGTTTGAATATGCTCGAGTTCAAAGGCGTTAGGCAGCCTTCAGCGAGAGTCACTGTTCTCTTGGCTTCAGAGAGCTGCCCGCCTACGCAGCCACCCACACTCCTGGTGCAATATGGCTGTGATGATACTGGTAGTTATGTTACGGGTTTATTATGAGAATTGCAGTGCAAGGCTGCTGATCAGCACTGATGCAAGGGAAATTATTGATTGATTAAAACATTTATACCCTGCCTTTCTCTATAGATCCAAGTGCTAACACAGTTTGCAAACAGATCTGTAAAATGACACCAGTATTATATACACTGGATCAATGCTATGTTTTATTATACAGTTATTTAAAAGGTAAATAATGCATGTACAGTGCAATGCTGAGAACCCTTTCCTGGGCATAAACTTTGCTGAATAGGATTCAGAATAGACCTGCTTAAGATTGCCCTCTTAAAAAGCAGCATTTTCACTTTTGTTCCTAATACTGTTCAATGTGTTTGTCGTTTCCCTCGCACTTCCCTCCATTCTTAGACATTCCTGCTGCTGGACTCATGCTCTGGATTATTCATATCATCCTTACACGCATTTAAAAAGGGGGGCATGAAGGAACTGAAGTTCAGAAATGTACCCATTTTGACCACAGGGCAATGACTGATTTGTACCCTACTCTTCCATTTAAAATCTCAAAGTATCTTACGTGGCACTGATTTCAAGAGGCTTTCCATCTCGGCATTTGCCAAGTCCAGACCTGTTTCGCTTGAACAGAATTTCACCCCCGGATGTAATCAAACCATTCGATGACCTTGAGACATTCCAGTAAGCAAACTCATCATCTCCCCCCACCCTCTAGTCCTATCTTGTTCATACAGTCATATGAGTCACAAGGGAGAAGTTCTGTTTGGTTTCTGAAATGACACACGCGGTACAGATGATTGGGCAATCCAAGTATAAGTCGGGTCTCCTCTTCTTTAGTTTGTCCATCATATTGAATCTCCTTCCCAAGGAACTTGTGATAAGGACTCTGACAACATTTGAGCTTGAGACCTAACCCTCAAATTTACAGAAAGCTCACCAAGTGTCAGACTTTAACTTCCAAGCCCATGAGATGTAGTTTTGTGGTTCTTAATGGTTCAGAGGAGCAGTCCTAGCACTTAAAAGATCTTTTGTAGCCACCTGGATCCAGCATTCTTGACACTTACAGAACCATCACTGTGTTTCCAGGTCAGGTCTCTGAAGCCAAGAGAGTTATTTTATTTTTATTTATTAAAATATTTATACGCCCTGCTTTGAAGGCAGCTTACAATAATACTTTTTAAAAATCAATCAAAACCATAATACATATAACAAACCCAAATCTCCCTCCCTTACCCCTCAAAAGATTCCTGCCATTCCAACCCTCTCAAAAGCTATGGCAAACAAACTAGCATTGCTGGGCTTTCTTATGATCTCTGTGAAGGGGCCTCCCCACACCTCTTCAGGGATCCCATCCCACAGAACTAGAGCCTCAGCAGATGCCAGATGGGCCAATCTAAGTGGTGGGATAGCCAACAGATGGTTAGCTGAAGGCCATAGCTGGCTCACAGGAATGTATGGAAAGAGACATATGTTACATTTCTGGGTTCAGAAAAGCAATCTTTTTACCTCCTCAGAGAATCATCTGTCCAAAGAGACTGGGAAGGAAATGGATGTAAAAATAGGGGGAAATTTGTCCATTCCCTCTCTCCTTCTGGATTCTGATCTGTTGAAGTTTGTGGACTTTGACAAATGAAGTTTTGATGGAATCCCCAGAGGTGGAGAGAGAATGAACTCTGAATGGGACAAAACTGCAGGAAACTGTTTGTTCTTAACAAATGGACGGCATGTTGATTCTTGGAAGCTAAACAGGGTCAGCCCTGATTAGTATTTGGTTGGGAGGCCACTGACGAATACCAAAGTTGCTACGCAGAGGCAGGCAATGGCAAACTACTTCTGGATGTCTCTTGCCTTGAAAACCCTTTGGGGTTGCCGTAAGGAGACTGCAACCTGACAGCACCCACTCAAAAACGCACACATGAAAGGATGGCCGTGCAAACTGGCCTTCCCTGGCTTCAGTAAAGTGCTCTCCTTCCATGCCTGGAGGTCAGTCACCAGAGGAAGGAAATAGCAGAGCCTGGTAAAATCTTTACCCGAGAACCAACCAACTCTGCATAGGGCCGCTCCATATTTTCAGCAATTAAAAAAGCAAGCTGAAAATGTTAAGGTAATGGGCTTCTTCCATAACATTATCCAAATCTTGCTTTATCTATCTGCTGAGCCTAAATAAAATTTAAAATGCCCATCAGAGAAGTATGCATCCAAAAACACCCCCACCCCCACCCCCCACTAAGCAAACCCCAAACGCACTTATGATTTAGCACGAAAAGAAACAGCTGTATTTTGCAGAAAGCAGACGCAGTCTGTCGTACGTACAGCACCCAATGAGCGTGCCATGTTAAATGCCTCTCTGGCAAGTACGGAATACAAAGAAACATTCAGTTCATCTACTCCTGAAATATGTCAGGAAGGAAGTACAGCATGCAAGATTAGACAGGCTTATTGTACATTGTTAAGTGACCTTTTTCAAACTAAAATCCCACTTGGAGGTATTTCGTGTCCGATCATGCACTTGGCTTGGCATTCAGATGAAGGGAGAGTGCCTGCTTCTCATTGCAAGAAGTCCCCCACCCCTCCAGGGGAATGAGGTCTATGCAAAAGTATGATTTCCCTACTTGCATTTCAGATCCTGACGGAAACCACTGATGGATAAATAAGCATGTAGATCGTTCAGATAGTTTTGTTCATTGCATATTGAATTACAGTAGTTGTAAAGGAGAATGCCATTGTTTGGTGTCAGAAGAGGAGATGACCTCTTCTCTAACCCTTTATTTAGTTAATAGCTGGGAATGTTTCCCAGATGGGCAGTTTTTTGGCAGGCTGGGACCTGAGCCCTGCCTGTTAGATAAATCTGTGATTGGCAGGAAAGAAAGCATTTCTCAATTGGGACATAGCTAGCCAGGAGAAATTGCAGCTGGCTTCAAAGAGAAAGCCATGGTAGAGGGGCAATGGGGAGAACAGCAAGAAGCTGCTTCAAACTGAATAAGACTTTTGGTCCATCAAGATCAGAACTGTCTGCTCTGACTGACAGCTGTTTTCCAGGATTTCAATCAGAGGTCTCTCTCATCATCTACTTTTAGCTGGTGATAGCAGGGACTGAACTCAGGATCTTCTGCATGAAAAACAGATGCTCAACCCACTGAGCTGTGGCACCTCTTTTTTTTGTTTCGGGGAACTGTTTCACAGTGTAGTCCCATCTGCTTCTCCATACTAACTGCACTTATTTGCAATGAAAAGTTGCAGACATTTCAGTCCATCCCATGTTTTTAACATCCAAGTGGAAAGCAAATCTTGTCGCACTGCACTGGGAAATTCTCACTGCTTGGAGAACTGGTATCGCTGGTCCGCTCGACCTAAATGATCAAGGTGTGAGTCCTTGTCCAAGGAACTGGTTCAGATGCCACTGTAATTCAGTGCATGGCTAGACTATGGACTGCCTAGAACAGTGGTTTTCAACCTTCCTAATGCTGCGACCCTTTAATACAGTTCCTCATGTTGTGATGACCCCCAACCCTAACATTTATCCATTTTACAGATGGAGAACACTGATGCAGAGAGTCTTAGGTGACCCTTGTGAGAGGGTTGTTCAACCCCCAAAGGGGTCCCGACCCCCAGGTTGAGAACCACTGGCCTAGAATGTTCAGAGTGGTAGTGGGAAGTATGAAGATACCTGTAGTGACTGGTAGGAAGTATGCATGTAGAGGTTGATGGGCTTTTAATGTTATATGTCCATTACATAGTTTTGTCGTGGGGCCCTAAAACTGGACCTGTGGTATGGCTTAGTACAAGCACAAGTTGCTGGTGAGGTGAAAACACTTGGGAGTTCTGATGGATTTCCTTGAGACCTTCCAACTCATGTTTCCAGCTGATGAAAATATAATTGATAAATCTCATGTACAGGGATGGTATTAGTAAGGACGAGCTTAAGAAGAGCAGCTCTAACTCAGCCATCACGTCAGTGGGCTCTAGATCAAATCAACCCTGAACTTGTCTAAGAAGCTAGAATGACTAAATGGAGGCTATTGTACTTTGGACACATTATGAAAACACAAGAACCACTGAAAAAGACAAGAATGATAGGAATCGTTGAAGGCAGCTGGAACACAGGACAACCCAACATGAGATGGATTCACTCAAAAAACGGAAGCCAGAGCCCTCAGTTCTGTAAGGCTGATTCCGCATGGGCCAAAAACAGTGGTGTGAAAACAGTGTGAAAACGGTATAAATCCTTTTACACCATTTTAAACCCTTTTACACCATTTTCACACCGCTGTTTTTGGCCCATGCGGAATCAGCCTAAGATCTGAGCAAGGCTGTTACGACATTTTGGAGGACATTAATTTATGGTGTCTCCGTAAGTCAGAAGTGACTTGACAACACTTAGCGCACATATGTCAGCCATTATTATGTTTGCCTACAGTATGGGCATGACAGGGGCTCACAGGTGTGCCATTAACCAGATGGAATAAACTGTTTCCAAACCTGAAGCTGTTTTAGATGTGCATAGTACTGAATTGTGCTGTGACATTGCTTCAACATCTGTAATAGTCAGCCCAGAGACCATCGTTCTTTTTCAGTTTTAAACAAACTAGTCCTGTTTACCTGCAATTCTGGTTCCTGAATCAATTCTTATATTCTCCTGTCCTTACCGGGATTGCATCTCTGTTCTTTAAAGAGAAAAGAAACAGTCTTTATTTCTTGGTTTTGTTTCGTTTACTTTATTGTGGATTGATTGCATGTTTGCAAAACACTTCGTGTATTTTTAGTAAAAATGCCATCTGTGTTGGGTTTATTTTGAAAGAAATAAAAATAACATAAATAATATGATGTCAGCTTTAGGCCTGTCTTTCACGCAGAGATTGTCTGCATCTTGACATTGGCTGGGCATATAAAGATTTTGGTATGAAAACGATGCAGCACTTCAGTCACAAACGTGGCCACCTATACTCTGTTCCACAGAAACGTGTTAGTTTGGTCAGTTGAGGTGCAGTAGTTGGCAAAGTTGTACGCTTCCACATTAGGATATAGGCCCAAATGACTATGAGAATTATTATTTATTTTTAGTCACTGCCTTTGCCAGAATGAATATTTTGTGCACTGTTGAACATGGTGCATTGATACAAGAGCATTTATGCCAAAAATGTATTTTCACTTTCAAATGAATGGGAGGAGCAGGGCTAGGGCCCAGGCTTGAACTTTCTACAACAAAGAAGGTCCGGCATGCTTTGTTCTGTGGTAGAGGAATATACAATCTACTATTATCTTTATGTGGAGCACAGTATAGAAGGATTTTACTGGGACTTATTTCAAAGTGGCTTGAGATGACAGGCTTAATCCAATACTGCTAAACACCCTTCAGTAGGAAATGAAAAATGCAGTTATCCTAACAGTTGACAACTCGTTATCTCTTTTTCCCTTGTGATAAAACAACATGACATTAAGCTTTTCTTTGTGCGCCTATTTGTACCTTTTTAAAGTGTCGGTTTGTTTAAAGTTCAGTAATCTGACTGTCTGGGTCTCTTGTGACTTAAAACTGTCCCTAGAGAGGCAATTCAAAATCCGTAGAAATGACTGCACTAGGCAGCAGATGAATACTGTGGTTGCAATCTTTCTTATTGTTATGTTTTGCCATGAAGTCATCGCTGACATCTGGCAACTCCGTGGGATTTTCAAGGCAGGAGGCATTCAGTGGATGTTTGCCATTGGCTGCCTCTGTGTCGCAACCCCGGTACTCCTTGGTGGTCTCCCATCCAAATACTAACCAGGGCCAACACTTCCGAGATCTGATGAGATCAGTCTGTCTTAGACTATCCAGGTGAGGGCAATTAATGTCTGGTAAAATAGCATTTCCTTTTATGCAGCATCTCTTGAGATCAAGAACTTCTTATCTAGCCTGCAGAGCAGCATCCTGCCAACAACCCCCCCGCAGGGGGGCTGTCTTGACTATTCACTGGAGAGAACCATCATGGTGTAGTGGTTAAGAGCAGGTGGACTCTAATCTGGAGAACCAGTTTTGATTCCCCACTCCTCCGCATGAGCACCAAACTCTTACCTGGTGAACCAGATTTGTTTCCCGACTCCTACATTCCACCTGGGAGAACTTCTTATCTAGCCTGCAGAGCAGCATCCTGCCAACAACCCCCCCGCAGGGGGGCTGTCTTGACTATTCACTGGAGAGAACCATCATGGTGTAGTGGTTAAGAGCAGGTGGACTCTAATCTGGAGAACCAGTTTTGATTCCCCACTCCTCCGCATGAGCACCAAACTCTTACCTGGTGAACCAGATTTGTTTCCCGACTCCTACATTCCACCTGGGAGACCACAGTTCTTCGGAACTCTCTCAGCCCCATCTACCTCCTAAGGTGTCTGTTGTGGGAAAAAAGGGAAAGAGTTTGTAAGTCCCTTTGTATCTCCTATCAGGAGAGAAAGGGGGGAGGGTATAAATCCAAACTCGTCCTCGTTCTCGTCCTCCTCTTCTTCTTTTAAAACATTCTTTTTCCCATATTTGCTAGCAAATATTTGGAATTATGTTACTCTGTTGAAGTCAGAGCTATAGCTTCCTGTGTTGGTTCTGAGCATGCTCGAGCGATTCATATGTGATTGAATCCAGTGTTAGAATTGCCAGCTGGTGCAGTGCTTCATTTTGTGTTGCTGTGTAAAGTTAGGGCTGTGTTGTAAGATGCAACAGATTTATTGACAAAGGAAAGCTAGAGGATGTGGTGTCACGTCATTGGAGAAAAGGCCCTGCTATCTGTTCAGTTGATCTCACACTGTACCCTTGCAGCCTCCCTCTCCCTTCTATGATACATAGACTGATATCTGAGAAACATTGCTGTGTAAATGACTGACACTGAGTTAATGCATCCCAACAGCAGATTACAAAGTTAGCTCAGTCACCAAAGTTTCCACACACACAAAAAATTACATCAGATTCCCCATCTTACATATGTGCATTTCAACAATTAGAGGCCGTGCCAAATTGGTGATGGGGAACAGTAACCATGAGAAAGCAGTGTAATAATGCAAATGAAAACATTTGGATTAGTTTGGCTGTATCTGAACAGCTTGGCAAACAGTTGGCTCCCTGATCAAGACCGGTGAGCAGGATGTGAGCGGAAACAGTGGGTTACTGAGCATCCACCATAGCCACCGGAGAAAGTAATACCCACCACTTCCCACTATTGTTCCCATGTCAGCAAACCAAACTGATATTTTAAGTAGCCATTTGTGTTGCACTTGCTAAATCATCAGTGTGAAACTTTTAATACTGTGCCATTTGTACAAGCTGATGTTGGAACACAAAAGCCCCTTCCTTTGTGAGGTCTTGGACTTACAATAGTGCTCACGCCTGGAGTCTTAATCCACTTGCTCTGCTAAATCTCAGCATATTCTAAGCAGACATTGGTGGAAAGTTCATTTTTGCTTTTAAAAATTTTGTTGTTCAGCTCACTCATTCTTCCTTCCAATCCTGCTGCAACGGACTGGGAAAAGATCCAGGTGCCCTCCTATAAAAGATTTATAGTGTGTGTGTGTGTGTGTGTGTGTGTGTTTTGGGGGTGGGGAGCATTCTATTTTCTCTGTGGAGACCTTCATTTCTTATTAGCTTTCCTTTGAGAAGCAATAGGAATTCGTGTTGTCATCCAGAAAGAAGGAATAACTGACAAAGTGTTGGAGGGGGAGGGATTGTTGCTAATTCCAAATTTCCTCTCAGGTTTACTGAGGTGATAGTTACTATCTCTATAAATGTGTGGAACCAGATGTTAGTAACTTATAGGACAGATAAAATGAAATGAAATATTTCATTACTCAACGAGTAATTAAACTTAGAATTCTCTGCCAGTGGATATGGTGATGGCCACAAGCATGGGTGGTTTTAAATGAAGTTAGATCCACCAATGGCTTCTAGCCATGATGAGTAAAAGGAACCTCCATATTCCGAGGCAGTAAAACCCTGAAGCCCAGAGCTAAGAGGTAGTATCAAGGGAGGGGCTTTCTATTCACTATTTATTGACTCTTCAGGGCAATTGGTTTGCCACTGTAAGAAACAGAGTGCTAGTCTGATCCAACAGGGCTCTTATGTTCTTATGTAACTTTCCAACTGAAGTTGCCCAACTCAATGGCAGACCGGAATAAGTCATGTGAGCAATATGCCATATTTTCGATGCTGGACTCCTATCACCAGAGGTTGAGGATCAAGCATGTCAGCGATCCATCCCATCCTGTTGATTAGGTAACACTGAGGGAGAATGGAGTTAGCTAGATTTTCCGACAGGGGAGTCCCAGGGAACCTGCGGCTCTCATCAGATGTCTCAGGAACTCAGCCTACCAGCAATGGGCCACTGGGCCATGCTTGACAGAGGGGCTGGCTTTGGAATTCAGGGTCTCCTGAACATCTGAGAGCCGCAGGTTCCCTGACCCCTGGCTAGGGACTCTCCCATTTCACATGCTAGCTCTTTATAAATTTTAACTAATAATTTTGAGGGAGCATTCAGATATTCAGCCCTTTACTCGTAATCCACATTAGTATTATCTATCACAAGGTACCTTTTTACTGAACCTGTTTGCATGTTTGGAATAATGACAACAGGAGTCACAGGGATGGCTGCTGAAGGGATGGAGACAATCACAGTATGCATGTCATGGAGGAGTACTGTCATGCCCCCACAGAGGCTTTTGTTACTTCCCCGTAAGCTTTAGTTTCCCCATAGTTAGCATGGTTTTAGTTCATTGTTAAGTCTCTAAGGGAAGGTATTTTAGTTAGCCCCTTTCCCTTTAAGACATTTGAGGATCAAGCATGTCAGGAAGATTGCAGAGAAGCTGAATGAATTCTTTGCATCTGTCTTCACCCAAGAGGAGGTGAGGAACATTCCTGCACCTGAACCAAGCTTCTTAGGAGTAAGAACCAGGAACTAGCCAAGATAGTGTAGACATTACGAAGAAGCTCCTGCTAGCCATTGATAAACTAGCAAATGTTACTAAATCCTCTGGGCCCAGATTGGGTATCTCCACCTTAAGAAGTTCTTAAAGAAGCCTAAGCAATGAAACTTATTGATCTTCTCACTTTAATATGCAACTTATCCCTTGAAATCAGGGCTCCATCCCTGAAGACTGGAAGATGGGCCAATGTCACACCAATCTTTAAGAAAGGATCTTAGGGGACTCGAAATTACAGGCCAGTCAGTCACAATCTGTCTTCGGTAAATTCAGTAGAATCTATCAATAAAGATAAATCTCGAGCAAAATATGTAGAAAAAGCAAGGTCTGTTGAGAAAGACAAAGCATGGCTTTTGCAGAGGCAAATCCTGTCTTATAAACTTACTGAGGAGTTCTTGAGGTAAGAGACATGTGGATATAAATCACCAGTGGACATTGTCTACTCTGGATTTCCAAAGAAGCTTTTTATTAAAGTTCCTCACTCAGAGACCAAGTTGAGAAACTCAACCCCAGTAAATGAAGGAATAAGAGGGGAAGTCCTCCTATGGATTAAAACTGGTTGAGAAAACAGGAAACAAAGGAGGTGTAGCCGGAAGTTCCCTACAATGGAGAGACAAATGTCGGAGTGGTGGTCCCCTAAGGATCCGCTTGGGGACCAGTGCTCTTTAACCTATTCATGTTCTACCCGGAAGTAGGGTAAGTGGGTAGCGTGGTGGCCAAGTTTGCAGGATGATACTAAATTATGAAAGTGGGTGAGAACCATAAAGTGATCATTAAGAGCTTCCAAGCCGGACCTTGATAAATTAGGTGAGTGGCCTAGGAATGGTAAATGCAGTCCAATGTAGCAAAATGCAAGTGATGCACATAGGGCAAAAAAAATCCAAACTTCTCACATACACGCTTTCTACAGGGTCAGTGCCATCAGTCACTACAGACCAGGAAAGGGATTTTAGGGCATCTTAGCTGATAGTTCCATGGAATGCTGCTCAACTCAATGCATGGCAGCTGTAAAAAAGGCAACTCTATGCTGGGGATCATTAGGAAACTAATTGATAATAAAAACCGCGAAAGCATTTCTGTCATGCCCTTTATAGTAGCAGTGAAAGCGACTGCATCAAGACTTGGAGTACTTGGTAGTCCAGTTCTACTCGTCCGATCTCAAAAAAAGGATATTGGAGGAGATAGAAAAGCGCAGAGAAGGCAACAAGGATGATTGAAGGGATTGGAGCACCTTCCCATGTAAGAGGAGAGTTGCTGCAAGACGGGGACTCCTTTAGCTCTGGGAGAGGAGGCTGAGGGGGGGATATAGGGATTGAAGTCTGGCAAAATTATGACGGGTAGAAATGCTGATAAGAGAGAAATTCTTTTCCCTTCTTTCAATAAATACCAGGAAATCCAGGGGCATTCACATTGAAAATGCTTAAAGAATTAGGACTAATAAAAAGGAAACACTTCACTGCTTAACGCGGTGATTGGTTATGTTTGGAATATGCCGCCACAGGAGTGTGGTGATGGCCACTAACTCCGGATAGCTTTAAAAGGGCTTGTATTTCAGATTTCTTATGTGAGGAGTAAAGCTCGATTTTATTGGCTACCAACTCTGATCCCTCCTTGATCCTCAGATTGCAGAATGCCCTTTAACAGTCCAGGGTGCCTCGGGAGCAATAGCCGCAGAAGGCCATTGCTTTCTACATCCTACATGTGAGGCCCCTGAAAGGCACCTGGTGGGTTTCACAAGTAGTAGCAGCAGAGAGAGCTGGGACTAGGATGGGATCTTTGGTCTTGATTCAGCTGGCTTGTTCCTTATGTTCTTATGTTCTTATTTCCCACTGTAGGCAGTTTCTTTACCCAGCAATCCCCTGGTTTTTTAGTTCCCTAGCCAGTGCAAGTCAGAGTGGAGGTGCTAAGGGTAGTTGGAGACCTGAATTCTTCATGATGTATATATATTATATGGTGGTCCATAAAGCTACTGCTAGTTACTTAACAGCAGTTAGAACTAAGCAGATACAAAGACTGGAAAGAACTAAAGGAAGTAAGACACAGTGGACTTTCTTGAAAGCTGTTTCTACAGAAGACACAGCTCTAACAGCTTCAAACCTGCAAGCTCAAGACAAGCAAGTACCTAATTTCTAGATAGACCCAAGGGAGGAAAGTTAAGGTCTCTTGATTCCTTCCTGCAGTAATGAACCTATTGTATGAACTGGGTTGAACTCCTTGGCTTGTGTCTCCCCCACTCTGTCCTAGCTTCAAATACAGGGTAATTCAAAAATAGATTCATACTCTTAAAGTAGAACAACTACTCATTGGATAGAAGATTTCTCGTGGAGGGCAAGTCCAAAACCCACACAACATCCTGGGGAAGACAGAGCTACTTGGAATGTTTGCTCCTAGAGGTGCAAAGGTGATGCCTTTGGATCTAAGGAGGTGGTGGGAAGTTCAGATCAGCTCTTTGGCTTAAGGCAGTTATGCTGTTTGGTTTCAACTTCCAAAGAATGTATACCCGCAGAGGGAGATTGCCAAGCCAACCAACAAGAAAATCTGAGTTTATGGCGAAGCCAAAAGTACATTGCTGTGATGTTCCTATCCAGGATTATCTCTATCATTTCTGCTAGTCATTCACTCCAGCAGGGTTAAGCATAACAAATTTCCTGTTTCTTTTTCTCTGACCAGTGGTGGGATCTTAAATAACTCTGAAACAAACTAGTTCCGGGTGGTGGGATTCAATATAATTCTAACAACTGGTTGTTTCTATCACTCAGCTAACTATTTTAACAAACCTGCTCTACTTGCGCGAAGTAATGCTTAACGCAAGTTGAATCCCCCCCACCACTGCCCAAGACCCTTTGACTTTTTATCCCTAAGTCTCAAGAAATTAATGTGCCAGAAAACATAGCAGTGAGTGCCTTAGTGTCCATGGGCATTCCACTGGTGAATACTGAAATAGCAACAGATGGCGCTTAAATTGTCTCTATTTGTCCAACAACAATGTATTGGCTGTGAGATGTAGACAGAAAGTGGGGAAAATCAAGCTCTGGAACAGGGGATGGAGTTGGATGCAAAATTGATTGCAAATCTGTAATGTTTAATTCATGATGGGCGATATGAATTATATGCAATTGTTGCATAATAGTTCATATAATTATGTAATAGTTCCATAAATGCCCTGTTGAAAACCATTTCATTTCTGAAGTGTGAAGCAAATTTTTTTTTTTTGGAAAACAAGCATGAAAAACAGGCAACCTCAACCTGGCGTTAACGGGAAGATTTCTTCGTACAGAGCAAAAACCATCAAGAGCCCCCTGTGTTTCAATTAAAATCTTCTTTAGGCGCAATGGCATTTATTATTCTTTACCTATAAAGAAGATCCTTCTAGGAACATTTCAATGAAACAACTTCTCTCTTGTCACTCAAATTTGCAGTCATGTTTGTTTACTTGCTTTCCTGTTTGTATATGTGGTATTATCCACATAACATCACACTAATCCTCACCAATTCCCACCCACCCCTTGAAAGTACCTAATTCTAAAAAGAAAAGCTCTATGGAAACAATGAGGATCAATAAGAGGCATGGGTCAAATTTATTTTAAAAAAAACTATTGCGTTGCAACAAGATCTCCCAAGGCAAAACAATCTTTACCTGGTTCTTGAAAACCAAACAAGGAGCGGTTTGTGGGCCTCTGAGAATAGTAGAATATTAGACTTCTCGGAGTAGGATCCACCAGTCACTGTTTCATTGTACTCATTTTGATCATCTCCCTGACAGAAAAAAATTCTAGGAGGTAAATTCTCCTTGCGAGGAATGTAAATGTCAGGATTCCTCCTTGAACATGTGGATCCAACCTATAACAGAAGTTAGCCTGCATTGTTTACCTTCTGAAATTATCTCTCTTGGGGTATGTTTATTGAGCTGAGCCTCCTCATCTGGGCATAGTGAGTCAGAGGTAGAAGACAGCAATGTTTTTGAGCAGGTTCGTGTTTGAAGATTACAATTTCTGTAACTGCTACACTAGAGTATTGTAATATATTTGGGTTTACTGTCAAAACTCCTTCCCCTGCAAGAGGAGGATACAGTTTGGCATCTGTCAAGGTTAGGAAGTTTTTAGGACAGTACCAATCCCCCCCTTTGATTTCCTCCTTTGCTTAATCAAGTCAGAGTTTGGAGTAAAGGGAAGAAGAGTTGAATTTATATCCCCCTCTCCCCCCCTTTCTCTCCTTGTAAGTGAGGAGATTCAAAGGGCTTTTACAAACTCCTCTTTTTCCTTCCCTCACAACAAACAACAGCCACCTGTGAGGGTGGTGGTGGGATGAGAGACTCTAAAAGCTGTGATTAGCCCAAGGTCACCCAGCTGGCATGTGTGGGAGTACACAGGCTAATCTGAATTCCCCAGATAAGCCTCCACAGCTCAGGTGGCAGAGCGGGGAATTAAACCTGGTTCCTCCAGATTAGAGTGCACCTGCCTCCCTTAAACTCCACCTCATGCCACTCAAGTTTTGCTGCTCTTCCTGGATGCTTTGGATAAGCCGGAAGTAATAGATTACTTTCAAGGGAATCCTTTTATATGCTTCCACATGGGGAGGATTCTCATTATGCTGCCATTGCCACTGTGAATACAAAATCATTCTTAGTGGCACAGCAGCCACTGCATGGAGGAATAATCCATTCTTTTTTCTGGGAAGACATGAACACATGCAGCTACCGTATACTGAATCAGATGTTTGGTCCATCTAAGTCAGTGCTGTATTCTTCTTCCTTCGGCCGGGCTCTGCCAGCTGAAGGAGCGGCCTAGCGTGGCCACTGCAGGGTGCCCTTCAACCCAACCCCACCCCACCAGACCCAGCAGAGGCTGCCGCAGCTGCCACCTCAGCCCTCACTTCCCCACCAAGCCCTGCAGAGGCTGCAACCGGGCACCCCTCAACCCTCCCCTGCCAGGCTCTGTGGGACCTCTGCCAGCTCAGATAAGTGGGTGTGGGTGGAGGGGATGCGTTGGGTGAGGGGACACCATTTTGCCCTGCTACGCCTCTACTCAGACTGGTAGCAGCTCTCCAGCATTTCAGTTAGAGGTCTTCTGCATTACCTACTGCATGATCCATTTAACTGGAAATGCTGGGAATTTAACTCAGAATGTTTTGCATGCCGAGCAAATGCTCTGTCTCTGAGCCACTACCCCTCCATTTCTCTTGTGCTCGCCATCTCCACCTTCTGCCCCACCACTGCAGTGCATTTAGCTAGCTTTTAATGGCAGTATTGCTATAATGCCGTGATGGCGAACCTTTGGCACTCCAGATGTTATGGACTACAATTCCCATCAGCCCCTGCCAGCATGGCCAATTGGCCATGCTGGCAGGGGCTGATGGGAATTGTAGTCCATAACATCTGGAGTGCCAAAGGTTCGCCACCACTGCTATAATGTAATGCTGTTATAGCCCTATACCTACCATCAGTAATGACCCCCTCCTCCAAAAAAAAGGCAAATAGGCCACCAATGAAAAGGGAGGAACGGCAGCCGTGAGGGTAAATGAAAAAGGATGCAGGACATAGCTGTGATTGCACAGAACAAATAAAACAAAACTGGTGAAGATCTGGAAGATGGGCCACTGCACAATAATGTTGTGTGGAAACAAAAAAAAAACCCTGCTACTATTTGTGGTGCCAGTATAGGGCTGGGATATTCATAGGCAATAGTCTATTTCTGTACCAACCTCATCGCCTTTTGCGTGAAAGTTTCACAGTGCTTCCTCGTTGGAAAGGATTGTTTCCCAGTACGCATTCTTGACATCATTTGCTGCTCTCATTAAGGCTTGCTACAAGGAAGTCATGTTATACATTATTTATGCGGGCCCAATAATAAGAGCTGCCAAGCCTAGAAAACAAAAAAGGGATGTTTTAAAAGGGCCATTGTAAAAGTGTAAAACTGATTTTTTTTTTTGCATTCACATAAATGAGGAAAACATAGTTCTTCTGTGCAGCCCATTTACTTCTGGGATGGTGAATATTTTTGGTTACCCCAAAAAATGTTACCCAGGGAGGAACTTTTGTACATTCAGAAGTTCAGGAATTATTACACCTGGGACTGATAATTCTCATTCATGGCCAATCTGTTCTCCCAGGATGAACGTCAGTCTTTCAGAAAACCTGAGCTCATGCTGAACCAAAAACCGAAAAGAAGCAGCCAAACTTTGTAGTGCAAGAGGAAGAATGATTCAGGCTATCCTTTTTTTTCCAAAGGAAATCGCACCTTGAGAAGTTTATTAGAAACTGATTAGAAATGAGTGCAGCATCGGTTCTATAAAAGTCCACACATTATCTCCAGGAGAGTTTGCATATCTGTGGCTCATGATTAATGCGTAATTCCAAAATAGCTGCTTCAACCCATCTGCTGCAGAATAAAGAAGTGGGGAAAGAGCATGATATGCATACAGATAATTTGTGTCTGTGTAACCTCAGCTTGTGGGTTCTGTGGGGCAGTACTTGGAAGGAGTTGCAAAGAACCAAATTTAAACAAAACAGTTTACTTCTCTTTACAAAGAACATTAAACATCAACATTTAACATTACAATTCAAGGTCCTGTTCAGGTTGCATTTCAAGTCCTTCTAGTTACAGTCTACTGATACTGCCAAGTCCAATTCTTCTTTGCAAGTGGGTTGGCTCCTGAAGACTCCAAGGGCTGGATGCAACATGATGAAGGTTTCCAGGAGAACTCTCACCCATTACAACCACAAAAAGAAACCCTGAAACAATAAACTCCAACATTTACAACATAGCAAAACAACTACCTTCCCAGTAGTAGTCTCTCTAATAATATTGCAATTACCTTTACAAGGTGTTAAGGGCTTATAGAAACTGGCAAGGTCCGAGTCTGGTAGCCTTGTCTTCTCCAAAGAGCTCTGCAGCCTTTCTGCTGCTCTGAGTCTCCACCCCCTTACTGGTTCAACCCATTCTGGGCATGGGGGTTACATCTGGACTCTGTGATACCAAAATATACACATATGAGAATAATGGTATTTTCCCCCTTTACATATGATTTGTGTTCATGCGCATCTAGTGTATTTGATATGCTTTGCAGATGCAACATCCTCGGCAGCCACAATTCTTCCAGTAATAGGCCAGTAATAGAAAGACCCCCTAGTGAATCCATGCTAAGATCTATGACTACCAATTGTCAGGAGTGGAGGGAAAAAGAAAACAAAACGTCTCATTAAGCAGACTTCTCTTGAAAGCTTTTGCAGGACATAATTTGGTAGGGGGAAGAAAGACTTTTGGCAGAGAAATGGAGGAATGAAAGAGCACGAGCAATAAGCGCAAGCACGAGAATTAAGAATTAAGAACGCTGGGGGAAAGTGATTGCGGTTCAAATAAGAGGAAACATTTCAACTTGGCAAACAGAACGCTGTTAAGCACGGGCTGATTTTCCTTTTGCCATCCCGCTTCCTAAAAATAACCCGTGGCGGGCCTATCTTTTTGTTCCATCTCGTTAAGAGGCTGATGTCAGGGTGCCTGCTTATGTCAGCAGCTCTCTGCCTTCAATTTGAGCAGCTGAGTGTTTTGCTCCACATGACAACATCTGCGGTTATCAGTGCTAAACAGAACGGAAGGTCTTGCAGTTAAAGGTGACGGGATGGGGCAGGGACGGCGGGGAAGGAGAGAGAAGCAGCCCGCCACTTAACTGATCCAGCAGGCCAAAAGCTTGCCTTGTACAGAATAAAGGGGGGGGGAGCAAATGTAAGTTTTCCTTTCAAGATAAGCCACCTTACAACCAGAGCGCCCACCCCCCGCCCCGGAAAGGAAGCTCTTAACCATCAATCCTGTATGGCTTAATAAGTTTTTAAGAAGGATCATGCAAATGGATACCTTTCTGCTTAGGAAGTAGTTTTTATTACTCTGGCTGCTGCGCCTGTGAAAGAGAGTGTGCTTATTGTTTGCGTTTCTCAAAAGGAGGCCAGATAAAAGAGTTTCAGGTGGCATCCCTACCTCAATAGATGCTGTGCTATCACTTGTGTATGGAAATCATGGTGAGGAGGGAAAAGATAGCAGTTAAGAAGGTTTAGCGGAGGGGGAGGAAATGATCCCAGAGCATTATGGGCAGAGCTGAGAACACTTACATAATTTTTTATGATGAGGTTATTCATAGTCTATATGATGACAAAGAGCTAAATTGTCTGGCTTATAGAAATTATTCAGGTTTGTGTAGCCTCTTTGCATGCGTTTGCTCCGCGGCTCATTTTGCCTATTTTGCATAATTTGGGAGGTTTTTTTAATTACAGAGCAGTGCAAGGAGCCATGCAAGATACTGAATCACAGCAATTAGAGATTCATCGTCTCTACTTCAATTCCAGGCATTGGCCATATTGATTTAAGAGACTTGCTTTAAAAAAGCGTGGGTTGGTTCTGAAATTCTCAAGAATGCAGATTATGGCCAAGTATCCCGTTCTGCAGAATTACAAGGAGCGGCCATGGCTCTGTGGAAGAGCAACTGATTGGCATGCAGAAGGTCCCAGGTTTGATCCCCAGCCTCTCCAGTTCAAAGTGCCAGGTGATGTGAAAGGCCTCTGCCTGAGACCCTGAGGAGCTGCTGCCAGTGGGCAGTACTGACTTGGACGGATATCCTGGGTTAAAGAAGTGAAACATCCCAGTTCAACCATGACTTCCGCATGGCTTCTGGGTCTAACTCAGACCCACCCCGCAAGATTTCCCTTATCCCGCTCCTTTCAAAACCCGATAAAATTGGCAGTTCTTTTTTTAAAAAAAAAACACTGCACCACTCCCGCTCCCATGCAAACACCGTGGGAGATGGACCGGTTAATTTTTCCCGCCTTGCCGCCTGCAGCCAATCAGAACGTCGGAAAAACGTGACAGTTTGCGCATGCGTGGCAACATCGGTAAGGAAAATGAAACTAAACCGGAGGCTATGCAAGTTCTTCCTCCCAGCCTGAATGCACTGACAGGCTGCTGTGGGGAGGGAGAAACCGAGATAGAAACATCCTAGTATGTGTGGGAACAGGGCAGAATGCCTACAAATTGTATTTGATCAAGAAATATAAATATTGCATGAACCAAAGATTTGAAGAATCAAAATGGGGTTTCTGTATAGCAGGCCTGCATGTAAGCAGCAGGTCAAACTGCAGGTAGCAGTTATTCAGGCAAGCAAAGATAAATATCTTTAAGATCTTGTCACTAAAGGTTAAAACGTGACAGAAGACATATACTTTATAACTTTGTTTTCAGCACTAGCTATATATGGGATGCCTAAGGGAAATAAAAGAGATCAGAGGTTAGAAATGAATGTGATTAGTTAAATGGAAAAAGTGTTTTTCTATATATGTTAAATGAACACAGAAATGATAATGAGAGATTCATATGTACTGGTATTTTACTATAATTATTAGAATCAATGTTTGTATAATCTGTTAAAGTTAAAATCATTTCAAACTGGGAAAAGGGAAGTTTTATGATCCTAAAGAATGTAGATTCAAACCTGCATACCCTAAGGAAATATCTCTCTGAAGGAGCAAACTTAGAAAACTTAGAAAACAGGTTATTCTTGGAAACCAGAAAGGCAGAAGCTAGTTTTATTGCAGCCGTTTGCATATGGGCAGAGGGACGTGAGAAACAGCTTGCAGCATTTGAATAACAGAAGGAATGTGACACGTAGGATAGAAGCTGTCTTAATGTGACAAGGAGACAGAACTATCCAATGGGATTTTAAGGTTCATGCTTATAGCACGTGAAAGGGGTATGGATTACGTACGTGGATCTTAAGGGGATGAACTGTGACGTATGTATTCTTTTGTATCTTTAAAGACTAAGTTCCCAATGGATCTCTGTTTTAGTTTATTCCAGAGATAAGGCCATGGATATTTCATTTATATCTTGCCCTTCTCTCTTCAACAAAGGGACCCAGAGCACCAATAGTAAACAGGTGCAACGATAAAAGATTATGATGCGATGATACATTGGAACTGTAACGATGTATTAATCAACAATGTATTAATCAAGACTATTATAATCAAGCCACATCAATTAGAATGATGCAGTATAAGGGAGCTTCATGTGTGTGTTTGTGTATGCATGCACAGGTATGAGTATGTTGAACTTTTGACAAGATTCGTTGTCAGACAATGTAGCGGATGAAAAGAGCTTTGACTTTCAAAAGATCATACACCGAAAAATCTTGTTGGTCTCTAAGGTGGACTCAAATCAAGCTATTGTCAGGCTCGGTTTTCAACTTTTTGTTAGAACCGAGGTATCTTTTTCAAAACCACAGAGATCTGAATCTTAGACCTATTCACTGTGTAACTAGGGGTGTAAGGCCTAGGGAGTCCGAGGCAGACTCTGAGTTTTCTGCTCCCCCTATGGGCACCCGTGCCATGCTCCCCACCCCACTTCCCTACTTCACTTACCTTAGCCAGTGGTGGGGCCTGGAGGGGTGAGGGGGAAGGAGGAGGGGCACGGGGAGCATTCAGCACTTCCAGGTCCCGCACCACACCTGCATACACTGCATGCCCCGTCTGGCTTGGCCCGCCCCTCGGGCAGCAGCCAAGCCAGCCGATTGGCTATGAGTGAGCTCTCTGGCTGCTGCCCAAGGGGCAGGCCAACCCAGAGGGGGTGGCGCAGTGTGCAGGTCCTGTCCCACTCTGCAGCAGCGCACACTGCACCACCCCTTCTGGCTGGGCCCACCCCTCAGTCAGTAGTCGGAGAGCATGCACCTCATTTACCAGGCCAGCCAATGGCCAAAGCCTGCCCGGGCAGCATGTGCACCTCGCACCCAGGCCCAGCCAGGCCAGAAGCGTGAGGGGCAATTTTCTGGGGGCCCCCACATGACTCAACAGGGGCTGCCTGGGACATCTGTCCCCAGGTTTCTTATCAATCTTTATATTTTTTTTCTTAAATGGCTATAAGCTCTTACCAACTATTACAAATAATATCATCACAATATCAACATGCCTTATATACACCTTAATACATATATACAAGCAGATAACTGCACAACCAACTCATAAATCACTGGTGTGGTCCAAGGTTCACCTCCCTTTTCTTTTCTTTTGAACAGGAGCCAACACTCATAAATCTCCCTTCAAACCGGGAGTCCTCTTGGTAGCAACTTGTAATTCTCTTTAGAAGTCCTTTAAAGCATATCCATTCAGCAAACTTGAAATAATAAGATGCAAAACCAGTAGCTAAAGCTCGAGTCCAGATTCTCAAGTCCAGATTACCATTTAAAAGCTCTGCCCCCCAAAATAAGGGCTGGACCACATGCACCCAGTGGTGGGATCCAAAAATTTTAGTAACAGGTTCTCATGGTGGTGGGATTCAAACTGTGGCGTAGCGCCAATCGGGCTGGGCGGGGCACAATGGGGAGTGGCCAGGCATTCTTAAAGGCATTCTTTGGGCTGGAGCGCCAGGGCAAGGCGATGCAGCCACTGCGCCGGTCCTTGGGTGGGAAACAAATGGACGCAGGCGCAGGCTGCCACGCACGCCGGTGCACCTCCTGCTAGACTTCTTCAAGTTCTGTGCGCTACTGCTGAGAGGAGGGGCGTAACTAAGGCAAAAATCACGTGGCAAAATCACCAATTAGTAACCCCCTCTTGGCACACACAAATAATTAGTAACCTACTCTCGGGAACCTGTGAGAACCTGCTGGATCCCACCTCTGCATACACCCCCGCATTCAGGGGTGCTGCCCTCCAAGGGGATGTAGGCTGGTTCCTGGTCAAAAGCAACGTTCTTGTGCCAGCTGCTTCAAAATGGGATGCCTCCAGGACAAATGCACACAGTGGCACTGGGGCCCAGCATCAGCTTCATTACATTCATGCTTCAAACTATCCCATGGTGTTTGCTTCACAGCAAGCAGGTAGCCATTCACATTAAATTATTTTATTGGGTTCTGAATCTTGTAAAACAACATACGCAGGTGCCCACACCAATTACTAGCTTCCATAGGTTTAAAGACTGCAGTGCAGACCTGCAGTAGTTTATTTGCACATTTGAGAAATCACTTTGCAGAGTATTTCCCTGATGTTATGGTCTGTCACATCTTGAAATGCATTACCATTATCAATCATTCATGAGCCCTTACAAAAGACGGGTTGTACTGTTAGCATTAAAGTTCGCTCTGACCTGATCCACTTTCAAAGTGGAAATGATGTCCAATGTTACATTGAGAAACAATCCCCACTGACTTCCATGGGATTTAATCCGGAATATGAATTGGAGCCTTAACCTTACATTATTTAGATAGCCAGTCAGTCTGCCACGGAAGTTTTCTGGGTGACCTTGAGCCAGTCATATACTCTCAACAAAACCTACCACACAGGGTGGTTGTGAGGAGAAAAGTAGAGGAGCGGTGAATGATAGCCACTTTGGGTCCCCATTGGAGGGAGGGAAGAGTATGGCATAAATGAAGTCAACAACAGCAAGAATATTAAATATTACAAGTCTATTTTGTTTTTACCCCTATTTTCCTTCTTTAAAAAGCAGGGTAGACTGTGATCAACACAGATTTCAAATAACTAAATTGGTGCACTAAGCAGCTAGGTAATGCAGTAGGTGGGAGGATCCCCCTGCTGATATTCATCAGCAACTATGCCCATACACGTTTTTTCTCTGTCGTGGCCCCCCGCTTGAGGAGGTCAGAATGACTCTTGTTCTCTTGGCTTTATACAAACAATGCAAAACTGACTTATTCAAAAGGGCTTTTCTGTGCAGGCAGTAGGGTAGCACTGTAGAAAAGGCTTCATCAAGTAACTTGGAAATTATTAGGGACTATAGTCTGTACTACTGTGTATAGTTTGCTGTAAGGTGGTTCCCGTTATGTAATTTTACATCATTTAATATGTCATGTTGCTGCTCGAGGAGGGGAGGGAGCAGCCCAAGGGTGTGGAAGGAGACACAGAAACCCAATAGTGAGGGTAAAATTTGGCCACAGTTGTTTTATTGGTGTGCTGGCAAAAAGGAAACAGAGGAGCATGGGAGATGGGCAACACGACTGCTGTTCCCCCAGTAATAACTTTTCCCCAGCCTGATGCATGGGGGAAAACACCAACGCCCGGAGCAGCAAGATAGTGGGAGCTATCTAGCAATATTATTAATGATGTAACAGACACTGGCTTGACAGTTTGACAACCACATTCCAGACATCATTCCAGGTAGCAATGGGAATGCTAAATGGAAAAATCTAATTTTATGTCTCAACAACAACAAATTCAATTATGAACTCTGGGATTATGCAAGGGTTTTGGCTTTTTTTGCAAGTGGGCAGAACACTCGATCTTTGCATCTCTTTTACTGAAAACGGAGGAACTGCAATTCCATCTGCAGTGTCAGGAAAGGCTTTCTGATTTTGGCGTGTTTATTTGTATAGTCAGACCATTCCATTACACACATGTATAACAGTTTACATTTTATCCAAACCATACAATTTCTGCCTTTCCCCCCCTCCCACGCCCCCCCCCGAAGGAGTTGAATTCTTCATAGTTTCTTAACTAAGCAGCAGCAAGTTCATTCTTTCCAGCCTCTTCTCCCATCTTTCTTCTTTAACTCCAACTTCTCTCATTCAATCCATATACCAAATCCATATCTTCATGATTTTATTCTGTCTGTCCTGCCATAATTGGTTCCTTGACATTGTTTTGGTGTGTTTTCATTCTTTCCATGAATTCCACAAGTGGGGATTCTTTTTTTTCCCCTTTTTTGTTTTTGTGGAAATGTTCTTTTGTTGCCCTTACGAAGATTTCCGACTCAGTCATTTACTCCCGCTCCCTGGTCCTTCCAGCGTGGCACCTCTGTGGCCCATTACCTTTGCTCTAGTGATTCATTTGCACTGATCTAAATAATAGAGATTCGTCCCAGCTGCTTCTTCAAACCCATCGCCTCAGAGTCAGCACAGTGTGTCAAAGTACGCAATTGGAAAGGGGGGGGGGGATTCACTAGGGAAAAAATAATAATAACCTGCCCCGTGCTTAACGGATGAATTGATTCCTGGCAACATCTGCCAGGAAGCTATTAGGAAGCAGAATTAATCATTTTCAATTGTTATTGTCAGTCCGTTCCCATATTCACAACACAAAATAATATAAATACTACATACAGTAGTTTTATTTATAGCCCTATCCACTAATATTATCATAAGAGCCACAAGGGGATTTTCCCTAAGCTGTTGATGTGAAATTCTGGGCAAAGTCCCAGTGAGTTAAGAATGATCTTTACATTCTGCAAAGTCATGCAGCAGTACACATTTTGGGAGTGTACCAAGACTGCAGGTGAGATTATTGCATCTCTGAGGGTTCCCCACCAGCAGCAGCACCACAGTACCTCACTTTTGGCAACTCTTGTCTATCTTAATGAAGTGCTTGTTATTTGTACAATGATAGCACATACATGTTCCCTAAGACCAAAACCGTCTTGGCTGCAGCTTCGTTTTTTCTATTTCTGGCAACCAGCCGAAGAGGGTAAAATTTTAGCCAGATCTATGATATTCTGCATGGTCAGCATTGTTATGCAGAATGTTAGTAGAAACCGGCTGCCTTACGGTGTCCTCCACTCTGATAACTTGTCATAGGAAGAAGCGACTGGTCTACTCTCTGTACATTTCAGTGCCACCTGTACAGATGATCTGGGGGTGATACTGGAGCTACTGAAGATGGAGGGGAGGTTGCATGGTTCTTGTCAGATTATGGAAGCTAAACAAGGTTAGTGTTTGGATAGGAAGAAGACTGTGGAAAAGGAAATGACAAACCACCTCTGTGTCTCACATGTTTTGAAAGTCCTTTTTCTGGGATCACCATAAGTCAGTTGGGACTTGATGGTACTTAGGGCATTTCCACACAGTCAAAATATCCCTGGTTGAGCAAGAGAAATGCCTTGTTCCATACAACAATTTTGCATGGTTCCCGGTCCTAAAGTGGGTTTGCCCCACAATATTTCCCTCATCCCAGAATATTCAAAAACTGCCAAATTGGAGGTTATTTTAAAAAAATCCCAGGGTGAGCCTGCTACAGTGCATAACACCAATTGGGAGCAGGACTGGTTTATTTTTCCCACATAGCTGCCTGATCTCCCCACCTGTTGTTCATTCAAGCTGCCACTCCAAAACAACAGCCAATCAGAATGTGGGACACTGGGCATGCTCAAATATGCTTGCAGCTGCCACTCAAAAATAACAGCCAATCATGCCGAAACGACCTTAGAAAACGACATTTCCACGAGAAATTATTGAAATCAATTGATTCACGTAGACAGAGTGAAATTCATCCATTTCCTATTGTATTCTCTCCAACAACCTGTGACGTAGACACCAGGCCAAGTGCATTTAGTGTGTTTCAAGGTCCTATGGGAATTTAAACCCAGATCTTCTAGTCCAATACTGTAACTGCCACACCAAAACCTCTATTTTAATGTATTTTGAAGTTGCAGTTAGCTTTATTGGGAAAGCAGTGAACTTTTCCTTCCGCAATTTTCATGTGAGTGTTACAGATTTTTCTTTTTGCCTTCATAACATTAATCCTCTGCGCTATTTCGAGTAATTCATCACTCTTCTGCATGCAAGATGAGATCAGTGGCCCCCAGGCTCCCCTTAACACTACATTTTGTATCCAGCAAAATATTGAATAGATTTTATTGGGCTCCTTAGGTTGGTCCAACAAACCACAGTAAACATTTATAGTGTTGAAAAACAATGTTAAATTAAAATAGGGTCAGAACTGAAGAACTCAATACACTTCCCTTCTGTGTAGTAGTCAGCACCAACTTCTTACATCATTTAATTATCCTCATGTTAGTAAGGCCATGTTGAGTTTATTTTTCAGACACAAATATTTCCCAACATGTGATTATATAATTATCAGCCAACCCCCGCCCCCAAGTTTTTGAAAAATGGAAAAGATTGTGGGTGAAGTCATCTTGGCCTTACAAAAACCTGGTTTCAATTCATGCAAACACAAGTAAGTTGAAAGAGAGAGTTCTATCCACCCATCAGTTCAGGAAGGAGTTCTATTGGTATGGCTGCATGTGGCTACCATTTAGAGCTCTACTGACCTCTGGCTTATAGAAAAATCTAAAACTGTTGTATATAATTTATGGTTTATAAAACTTAAGTTGAGACATTAATTAGGGTGTTTATCTTGTCTTTTCGATGATCTGTTTATGTTTTTATGGATTATTTTTGTGCTGCTTATGTCCAGTGACTTGCTTTTAACAATGTGACATGGTTTTCATTGCAACCTGTTTCAAGAAGGATTTTTAAGAGGCAGCATAGAAATATCCAAAATAAACAAATATGCACAAACATTTTTTAAAAGTCTCTTTCAGGAGTTCAGCTGGTGTTGTGGGTTGCTTTAGCAACCACAGTTCACTCAAACCTGGAGATAAGATATGGGGTCTTAGGGACATAGGCCGAGGAGGAAGAGGAGCACACTGTGATGGTTTTAATGGAATAAAAGAGGTGACCGTGACTAGGAGAGAGGGAAATAAGAGGGAAATGAGATTCCCTGAATGTCCTTATAGACCCCCTTCTTGATCTACAGTAATAATCTCCAAAAGTCAACCATGGCAGAGCGCAGAGGAAAGTGTGTTGCTGTCCAAACCCCAGAAGCAGAGCAAAGAGAAATTGTGCCGCCCTCACCTCGGAACGCCCCGCCCCGCCCCTGCCCCGCCACCTCTGCTGCTCCACCTGGGGTGTCATGCCCCACCCAGCCCTGTTGGTGCTACGCCACTGACAAACCCCCTGTGGCTTTTCTTGCCTCCTTGGAATCGTTCCTGTTCTGCAACTGCCTCCATAACAAAACAGCTGCTTGATAGAAAGTTTTAGATGGGAACTTTCTGCTCATGTTTTATTTGGTCCAAAGCAAAAAAACCCCCAAAACCTTGCTGGGCTTCCTGTAGGTTGAGCCTGTTTCTCAGAAAAAAAATTATGCTTATATGTTGCTTGCAGCTCATTTTTCATTTAGTTTATTTTGGCTACATGAAAATACATAACAAAGCGATGACATAAATGCATGGTGGACAGTCTTAGTTTTCATCAGCCTACTGGTGGGGGGAGCAAATCTTTGGGAAGTAAACGGCTGTCATAAACAATGCATATACATGCACATACTTCTATTGCCTGTGGTGTGCTCTATGTTTTCCTATAGTTGTGATCTCATCCCTGCTGGATGCTGCCATGAGCATCTCCCTTAAGAGAACTTTTGGAATTTCTCTTCCAAAGAGAGCAAGGGAAATACGGCACAAACTCTCTTCATTTTCAGATGTTGGTGGCTGTACATTTTTTTCAACCATACTAGCACTGGTGTACATTTTTTTTCAACCATACTAGCATTCTCCCACCAAAACAGGGATTGAATCTGAAAGCTTTCATATGCAATATATTCACTTTGGTCCTTCCTCCAAAGGGCTCACATAGATTCATACATCATTTATCTTATGGTGTAGGAACTTGACTGTTTGTTACAAGTTTTGGCTATCCAGTGTTTAACTTTAAAAAGAAACAGACTACTCTACCAGTTCAGGGGCTCAAGTTTTGTTCCTCAACCTTTATAATTTGAAGTGTTTGGACAGGATGCAGTTACTCAATGGCAGAAACCCCCCCCCCCCCACTCTATACAAGCCCAGAAATGTCCTCTTAATTGTTATATGTTACAGTATCACATATTGATGCTGAAGTAGGTCCTGTAGATACCAGTTTGCACCAGTGCTCTCACTGCATTACATTAACGTGAACAAGGATGTGTGTTTAAATTAATAGACGATATTTAAAATCAAGCTCCGTCCTATGAGCATCTTGAATACAAGTTTTCTTAACATGGAATGTTGGGTCTTTATAACTATATTTGCATTCATTTTTAAGAATTTTGTATATTAAGTATTAAGAACATAAGAACTAGCCTGCTGGATCAAACCAGAGTCCATCTAGTCCAGCACTCTGCTACTTGCCCACCAGGTGCCTTTGGGAGCTCACATGCAGGAGGTAAAAGCAATGGCCTTCTGCTGCTGCTGCTCCTGAGCACCTGGTCTGCTAAGGCATTTGCAATCTGAGATCAAGGAGGATCAAGATTGGTAGCCATAGATCGACTTCTCCTCCATAAATCTGTCCAAGCCCTTTTTAAAGCTATCCAGTTTAGTGGCCATCACCACCTCCTGTGGCAGCATATTCCAAACACCAATCACACGTTGTGTGAAGAAGTGTTTCCTTTTATTAGTCCTAATTCTTCCCCCCAGCATTTTCAATGAATGCCCCCTGGTTCTAGTATTGTGAGAAAGAGAGAAAAATTTCTCTCTGTCAACATTTTCTACCCCATGCATAATTTTATAGACTTCAATCATATCACCCCTCAGACGTCTCCTCTCCAAACTAAAGAGTCCCAAACGCTGCAGCCTCTCCTTATAAGGAAGGTGCTTGTATTGTTTTCCTTGAGGAAGGGCTGTGGCCAAGAATGCATTACAACATGCTGACTTCCATAATAAATCTCCATGCGCCTTTTGGAATTTGTTATTTCCCACTGTTCTAGGTTGTTAAACTTCTATTACTGCCCAGCTCAATAAACTAGTGGCAAGGCCAACCAAATGAGCCGCATATATCAGGAGTATGCACTAGAGTGACACCGTCTTGTACTTCGGATTGGACAGGCTGTGGAAAGGTGGGCTGTCTTATTCAGTGAGCTTTCAATGGGGTTTCCATGGCATTAAATTTGATGCTTTCTTAATTTCAAAGTAGGTGGGCTTAGATTCTGCCATTAGGGAAGACCTACAGCTCTCAATGCCCACTAAGTTCTGCCCACTAAGTTCTGCTCATAATGTCAAACTTCAGTCCAAAATAAAGAAACTGTAGATCATAGGTGTCAAACTCGCAGCCCTCCAGATGTTATGGACTACAGTTCCCATTATCCCCTGCATGCTGGCAGGGCATGATGGGAACTGTAGTCCATAACATCTGGAGGGCCGTGAATTTGACACCTGTGCTGTAGATGGTTAGCTATAGTCTTTATTAAAATACTAAAGACCAGGAACAGTAATAGATGGAATACTAAAGACCAGGAACAGTAATTGAAGATCACAAGCAAAGCATGGGCTTAAATTCCCCTGTTCCCCCACCCCCCGGCCAAAAGGCGCCAACCGGGTTCCCACAGAATCAAAGCAAAAGTACAAAGGACAGAGGGCATTTCACACAGATAAGGGTTTGAGCTAAACCAGGCCACACGGCCAACTGGCAGAAATAGGAGATATGCTGACACCTGGGTGTGAGGGAGCATCCATCACCCTGAGCATCCCTTCCCCCTGTCAGACTGGGGATATACATATATCAAGGACAGATTTTCACCCCAGTTGAACCATTGTTTTTAATTTAATCCATGCAAATGCTTGAGGAAAGAGTCCCTGAAAGGCTCAGACCCCTTCCACGCAGCAAATGTATAATGGGTTGCAGTCGGAATAAAGGAAGCCATTTTCCTGTTTTCACGTTTACGTGTGTCCTGTGCAGGCAGCGATTGGAGCCCACGGAAACAATCCGGGTTGCTATTGCACTTTTGCACAGAGACACTTTTTTTTTTTTGTATTTACTTCCCGCCCATGCGTTGCTATGCAGGCATGCACAAATGAACCTCCACAGCCATGCTGATGTCTCATGATATGACTATCTGCAGCTGTGTAGCTACACAGATCTAAGCTGCAAAATTTTTAAAAAAATGGAAAAGGGAGGTGAATGAAGTGCCTCCTGCCCAGTGGTGGGATCCAAAAATTTTAATAACGGGTTCCTATGATGGTGGGATTCAAACAGTGGCAGAGGCGCACACATGCACCTCCAGTCCCTATTGGGCAGCGAGGTTGCTTTAGTAACCCCTTCTCGGCACACAGAAAAAATGAGTAACCACTTCTAGAGAAGTGGTGAGAACTGGTTGGACCCCACCTCTGCTCCTGCCTAACTGTTCACTTGCGAGCAGCTGCAACCTGGGATTTTTTTAAAAAGACTCACTAGTTTAGTGATTTTAAAAAATGGTTTGGGGAAAATAACACAGGACAGACTTGTTTGGGGGGCAGGATCTGTGTGAAGTTCCCCCCCCCCCAAAAAAAAGGGTTTATTGGCCCGTTTGGAAGGGGCCAAGTCTCCTTACTGGAGATTTTGCTGCAATGTTGTTGCATGAGAGCAGCTTGCCATAGGGAGAATGACTCCTCAGAGTGTCTGTTCTGTTATTTTCTTCTCAGGTATAGAAATCTTCCTAGGATCAGACTGCAGAGGCAGCAGATTAGCCTTTTATTTTGGAAAACTACTGGGGGGGGGGGGTGTGAGCAGGGATCTGAATTTTGTTGGTGGAAATTTCTAGGGCACCCTGGGAAGATTTATTTGCTAGCTTTTCAGATAGCTGAATGACCCTAATCCATCAGTGTTTAAATTCTGTGCTTTGGATGTCATTTAAATTATTTAGGAGCTTCATGGATAGGCTGTGGAGTCATTTATCCTTGAAATGCTGGCTGCACAAGATTCAAGTTTTCATAGGGGACAAGAAAGATGTAATATTCGTTCTCTTTAAATACATATCTGTGTATGTGTGTAGATTCAGTGCATGTGATACGTTACAGTACAGGGGCGAGTCTTGTGTTGAAGCATTCATACCTATATGTTTAAAAATCAGGATCCAGTCTCTTTCTGTACACCTGAATACTCTGTTAAAGGTTGGTCTATTTATATACACTGTGTGACAGCCTTGAGTACTAGTGTAGTGGGTTGAACGTCTAACTCCGTTCAGGGAGACCCAGGTTCAAATTCTCACCCTATGGGAGCTTGCTGGGTGATCTAAGCCAGTTGAACACTTGGGCAGCTGGATGCAACTTTGGGGGGCAGACCCATGGGGCAAGGGGGCAAGTGGAAGGGCGACTTACCCAAGTGGGCAGGCGCCATGTGGCTCAAGGGCACCCAACCTTCAAGCTGCCGTCTGTCCCTGGGCCCACCGGTATAGAAAACTGTGTGGACATTCGGGGGGCATTTTGGGGTGGACTGGGGATGCAGCTGACCTTAGTTGACTTCTACTGCCCACCCAGCCTTCAAGTGAAGAAGAAGAGGAAGAGGAGGAGGAGGAGGAGGAGGAGGAGGAGGAATTTGGATTTATATCCCCCCTTTCTCTCCTGCAGGAGACTCAAAGGGGCTTACAATCTCCTTGCCCTTCCCCCCTCACAACAAACACCCTGTGAGGTGGGTGGGACTGAGAGAGCTCCGAGAAGCTGTGACTAGCCCAAGGTCCCCCAGCTGGCGTGTGTGGGAGTGCACAGGCTAATCTGAATTCCCCAGATAAGCCTCCACAGCTCAGGCGGCAGAGCAGGGAATCAAACCTGGTTCCTCCAGATTAGATACACAAGCTCTTAGCCTCCTACGCTACTGCTGCTCCTGGTGCCAATGGTGCCAGCACTGGAGACACATTTTTGTGGTGTATCTCTGTTATCTCCTAAGAGGAATTTTTGGTGGCTGGTATTTTTTTCTTTGCAGGTTTCTGGCAATACAAGGAAGCACTTGGGAGGGGACAGGGATGGGGGGGGCACTGGAGCATTGCCGATCCTGCTTGCCAGCCCATTGGGCTGTAAAGCACCTCACAGGCCCCTTCCGCACATGCAGAATAATGCACTTTCAGTCCTCTTTCACAATTATTTGTAAATGGATTTTGCTATTCCGCACAGTAACATCCAGCTGCAAAGTGGATTGAAAGTGCATTATTTTGCATGTGCGGAAGGGGCTACAGTGCTGTTGTGAGGATAAAATGGAGGAGACACGAACAATTGTCTTCCCTGGGGAGAAAGGTGGGGGATAAATTAAATAAATGAATGAATAATCTAATGTGGTTATGTACAGTTGTTGTTTTAAAAAGTTGGCCCTACTTTTGCACCTTTTAATTAAAGAGAGGACTCCCCCTCCCAATGAGTCAACTAGCCCCATTACCTGCTGAATAGTTGTGTTTGAGGCTTTATTTTCAAAGGCAAAGAATCCAGGACTGTTTAAAAAATAATAATAGTAAAAAGGATTGGCAGCCTGACCAATGTCTGGCTGTTCTTTGATTGGATAAGAGCTGAAATTCATACCAATCCATGCCACTCTCCTGTGACCAATTCAGGAGAGAGCAATAATTTCAACAGCCAGCTGAAAACATATTATGAGCTAGAGGGCTTGTGTCATTTTCATGTAATTGACATTGGCCTCTCATTCGCGGGGACGTTGTTGAATTCCAAACCAGACGGCTGGTAAATGCAGTGTGCTCATTTTGCCCTTTGGAATTGCTGACCTCTTATCAGGCATCCTTTGCCGCTGTTGATTTCAACTGGAGGAAGTTTACGCACATACTTAATACTGTCCTGTTGAAACCAATAGAATTTAAAGATGCTTAATGGTGACTCATGCCTGGTATTTCCAAGTGTGCAATATAAGACCGCGGGACCAGAAATCTTCTTTCAGAGGCAGACTGGGGGCCTCTTGCCAAATTCATCAGCACACAGTACGGAAAAAATTTGCCTCTCTGCATATGTGTGGCTGCGTACACTGACAGTCCATCTATCATCATAATAGGTACCCATTTATTTCTGAGTACCTGATTTTTCCCTTCTCTGAAGCTGACAGAAATGCAGTGGCAGTTCTTTGAGCCAGGCTCAGGAAAGTACAGAATGGAGGAGAGGTAGATTTTCAACAGTTAGCCTTGACCACATCTTTGCATTCGGCATCCACCCTAGCCGAATCCTTCAGTTTTATCTGGCCCACGTCAAAAGGCAGCGCAAATGTACAGTGTTCGTTCATAGGGCTCGACCCGATTTATCTCTTGCAGTTGACATTTAAAACTCCTGCTTGAATTCTAAACAGTCTCTGTGTTTACAAAGCACTGGACTGTCTCGCAGCTATTCCAGATTTAGTGTTGTTATTTCTTTCCTGATTGTATCGATCTAGTACATTTGTATTCTACCCCTTCCTCTGAGAATCTCAGGACAGTGATCTTGAGGTTGGATCCTGCCTGAAACCTCAGTGTTTTTGAGGTTGGATCCTCCTTCCCACAGTAGCCCTCTACTTCCTTCTCAGGCTGCCTGGGACAGGCTAGCTCAGGGGTAGGGAACCTGCAGCTCTCCAGATGTTCAGGAACTACAATTCCCATCAGCCCCTACCAGCATGGTCAATTGGCCATGCTGATAGAGGCTGATGGGAATTGTAGTTCCTGGACATCTGGAGAGCCGCAGGTTCCCTACCCCTGGGCTAGCTTATCCATTAGTCACTTTGGGCCAGTGTCTAGGACCTACAAAAATTTCAGGGCCTACAAAACCGGATTAATGAAAAATACACAAATTGGGAAGAAAAACAAAAATTCAAAATAAAGATATTTTGTGTTTTCATTCACAAAGAAATTTCAACTTCTGGTTTTAATGGATATGCAGATTTTGAGACCAATAGAGGTCGACAGGACAGTTTCTGGAATGATGTCTGTCTGTCCCTAGTGGTACAATTGGGCAAGTCAAGGAGTCGAATACAAGAGTGCGTAGGGCCTACAAAAACCTTAATGCTGCCCTGTCCCTGGGAGTCCCCTATTCCACAAGGTCAACACTTTGGGCTGTAGATGGAGTGGTGGGGGAGGGGGGAGGGGGGAGGGATGGTTGTAGTCCACAGACTTAAGTCTTGTTTTTCATGGACATTTTGGGTACAATTGAAGCAGTGGTTCTTTCTTCCTTCATTTTACCCTCATACCAGTTCTGCAGTGTTAGTTAGACTCAGAAGGAATGACTAGGACTAGTTTATTCTGCAAACTTAGGGAGCTGAACCCAGATCATAGTCCAACCACTTCATCACAATGGCTTTTACATTATGGACAATATGTACAAGCCACAAAATCAGTAAGCATAAGAACACAAGAAAGAGCCTTGCTGGATCAGACCAGAGTCCATCTAGTCCAGCACTCTGCTACTCGCAGTGGCCTTTGGGAGCTCACATGCAGGATGTGAAAGCAATGGCCTTCTGCTGTTGCTGCTCATGAGCACCTGGTCTGCTAAGGCATCTGTAATCTCAGATCAAGGAGGATCAAGATTGGTAGCCAGAGATCAACTTCTCCTCCATAAATCTGTCCAAGCTCCTTTTAAATCTATCCAGGTTAGTGGCCATCACCACCTCCTGTGGCAGCATATTCCAAACGCCAATCGTGCATTGCATGAAGAAATGTTTTATTTTATTAGTCCTAGTCCCCCCCCCCCACCCAGCATTTTCAATGAATGCCCCCTGGTTCTAGTATTGTGAGAAAGAGAGAAAAATTTCTCTCTGTCAACATTTTCTACCCCATGCATAATTTTAAAGACTTCAATCATATCCTCCCCTCAGACGTCTCCTCTCCAAACTAGGCTGCACCTCCCCTTTTGGGCTCAGGGTGGTTTGTAACACACACACACACACACACACACACACACACACACACACACACACACACACACACACACACACACACACACACACACACACAATCATCTAAAAATTAAAACATTCCAATAAGTAAACATTAAATTGCTCAAGACAGTTAGCGCATCCCCCCACCAGACTCATGTGCACCAAAATGAGTGGAAAAAAAAGTCTTGACTCTCCTAGTATCTGAGTTCCATTAATGCCCAGTGGCGCAGAGAAAATGGCGATGGAAAAAAGACAGCAGAAGGACAATTAATTTAATATATAATATTCACAACACTCAAGCACAATATTTTATCTCAACATTCCTTTGCCATGCATTTCTGAACTGTATACTCTGCCAAAAAGGTATGCTTTGGTTTGTGGCATGCACCTTCAGTGTTCTGGAACAACCTGCAATAATCCTGTACTGTAGATAAGCCCTTCATCTGAAAAAAAGCTTGAAACATTTGGGCGAATGCAGACGATCCTTTGCTAAGTGATGAGCAGGGAAACTATCTGACCTTTATCACATGCATATCTAAAAAAAAACTGGAATTGGTTTCCAGTAACATGACCCCCTATGGTTACAGGGTTTGTATTTGATGAACAGAAGCTCATGAGTGGGACATTCTGGTAGCTTCTTATTGTTTCACCTCTAGGAAGGAGAGTAGCAATCAGGTGGCAAAAAGCCATATAACCGATCCTTCTCCATGTGGTTGCCTGATAGTCAGTGGCACAACACAGCTACATGGATGTGTCATAAGAAAAATAGCTTCCTCACCTCTAGATGTAATGCAGTCTGCATCATACTCCTAAGAGGCAAGGGGAATGTTACCACAGGTAAATCATCAGTCAACTGTCCGTAACAGAGAAATGTGCTATTTATTTTTTCCACACGCTCACTTTGAAATTGCATTGATTTATGTAGCAGATTTCTGTACTGCCTCTTAAGTACTGAAGCAGGATAACATGTAAGAGTATTTCTGAGGTTGTCTTGCTGAAACAGTGCACGCCAATTTAATAGAAATGTGCTGTCATCTGGAATCAAATGTATTTGCAAGGCACAAGAAAGCATCAATATGAGACTGTTGAGTAAAAACGGAGTTTATGTTGCAATCCCAGAACCAGTTATACACTTCTTAGTCCATTGATATCAACAGTGGCATAACTCTGCTTAGGATCTGCATGTTAGTAAAGAGAAATGCAGCCTTTTAATTTTGCAGTTTGCACCAACATGGGATACAGGGTATGATCATGCAGCCTTGTTGAATGTGAGCACCCATTATAAGTCATTGTTGTAGATGCTCTCATAGGGGACTTTATTGGAAAGGGACGGAACATAACATGATCAGTATTAATGTAATTATTTAATTTGTTTCTAGTCTGCCTTTTTCACTAAGGTAAGCTATTGTAATCCACAGGGTCAGCCATCTAATAAGCAGTGTGATAGAACTAGGGTTACAGCAACCTAAAACGAAATATAAAGTAGTTGATATGAAAAGGTATTCAATGCAGAAAACATTTCCTATGTAAGTATGAAACATTGCAGTGTGAGCAGGATAAAGCACACATCAAACAGTTAACGCATTGCACAGGGCCAGTGCAACCCACAGGAAGCTTTTTATACAAATCTGTGGTATGTCTACATTTAGAAATACAGTGTCTACCGGTCTGAGTATTCCAGGTCCTTTAAAAAAACCCTCCCAATAAAAACATTGAAACGACTGGCAAGATATTGTCTCTTCTTAAATAGGAGTTCAGGGCAGACAGGAGTATCAGAGTTTAAAATCATTCTGTGATGACCGCCTTGGTAAGGCAGGCAGACGTTCAAAGGGACTTAGTTGAATCCTCCCAGGCTTGCAATTCAGCAGCTTGCTTAGTGAGGGGCAAATGCCGCGAGGTGAGGCCCAGTTACCAGCGTTCGTATGGATGTCCCTTATCATTAGAGCCGCCTGATGTTTCTGAATCGACAAGGTGGAAGAAAAGGAGTCTGGGTTCGGAAATAGCAATGTCTTAGGTTGATCAGACATAAGATTACAATTTTGGGGAGCAGTCTTATTGGTGAGGTTGGGAGGTTCGTTGGAAAAAGGTGACGCTTCAAGCTCAGCATTAATGGAAGCAGAGTTCGTTAGTGGTAATTTGAATGTTTTAGAAATTAAAAGAGCCTGTCTTGCCAGAAGTTCAAACATAAAAACATCTCTCCCTGCCACTGGCTTCTCGCATATTCCATGTCAAAGATGACTGGTTATAGAATTAGAGAACTGGCTATGGAAACAATCATGTCTTTGGAGCACTTTGCCCGTAAGTTTGAAGAGTTTTGATTTATATCCCACTTTTCTCAACGGTAAAGAGTCTCAAAGGGGCTTTCAAACTCCTTCCCTCCCCCACAACAGACACCTTGTGAGGTAGATGGGGCTGAGAGTGATCTGAGAGAACTATGGCTAGTCCAGGGCCACCTAATTGTAGTTGGTTATGTTGTTGGTCTCAACAACTATATAAGATGAGAATTATTTGTGAAGTATGAATTTATTAACGGCTGCTACGATAGCTAAATCGAACCATCATCGTCAGAGGCAGCATCTTTCTCAATTCTGATTGCAGGGGTTTCTGGGGGCATTTAGCTACAAGCCATTTTTGGAAACGCGAAGCTGGCTTACCTGAACTTTTGGTCTGATTCAGCAGGACTCTCTGTCTATTTTTAGGTTGCTAACAAATGTGAAGGAATTATTAAAAGCAACAGAAGAATTCAAGCGTTCAGGGTGCCTGATATACTTCATGTCCATATCTTGGGGGAAAGCGCTGTGCCTGAATACAAATTGCAAATTCACTGCCTACCCTGACCATCTTTGCTTATATTTTTAGTTGATAATGTCTGTTACCCTGCAAACTGTTTTAGAGAGCATCAGAAAGAGCCTTAAGGAAAATTAAAGCTGGATTTCCTGAATACATTCCCAGATGTTAGGAATGCACCAGTCTTTTCCACACATTGAGTATGCCAGGGGCTGCTACTAGACGAGGGGTAGGGAACCTTTAACACTCAAAGAGCCATTTGGACCCGTTTTCCACGGGAAAAGAAAACACTTGGAGCCGCAAATAATTTTTGACATTTAAAATAAAGATAACACAATATATAGGGGGTTTTTTTACCTTTTACTCCGCTCATTCTGAGAAGCGCATGGATGCGCCCGCCCTGCTGCCTGCAGGGTGGGCAAGGATGAAGCCAGCGGCTCGGCCTTGCCGGCCGCCAGGAAAGCGCCCGCCCCGTTCCAACAGGGCGGGCGAGAGGGGAAGCCCGTGGCGCGGCCCAGCCGCATCAGGGTAGTTATTCGCCGCCTCTACTCTGCAGGGCGGGCAAGGATGGGGCCAGCGGCTCGGCTCATGGAGCCACAGTGCAAGGGCAGAAGAGCCGCATGCGGCTCTCAAGCCGCAGGGTCCCTACCCCTGTACTAGACTAATCCATGGTAGTAGATACAGGGGTATATCATTGAACCACATTATGTTGTCAGTTGCGCCTTTTATCACTCTGTTTTTCACCCTCAAAGATATCATTTAGATCTTCTTCCTCAAAAACTGTCTCTATGGCAATGTGGTATGGCATGCAGATCTGTATGTGGTGTCTCATGTTGTGACTTCCATGCTTTGATGTGTGAATGAGTTGCCAAAGCATAGACTGACATGAAAAAATAACATTATGGAGTGTCTTGGGATACGTTCAAGTAAATAGTATCTAAATGTTCCTTTCTGTTCTTTCTCTCTTTCCTCTCCCTTCTTCCCCTCTCCTTTCTCACTTACTGTCAGGAAGGGCCACTTCTGAAGGGCCAAGTCAACCAAGCCTGATATCAGCAGAGATCAATGGCAGCATCACCTACAACAGTGAGTACATTTGGTGTGTTGGCAGTGGGGCAGAGACAGTAAAGGAAGATACTCTTATGTTGTTCTTATGTTCTTATGTTGTTCTCTTGAGATTGAGATATTGAACTTCTGGTGAGTGTGTTGTGGTTTTTCCAGACTGTGTGACCCAGAAAACCTATAACAACCAGTTGATTCCAGCTGTGAAAACCTTTGGCAACACCCTGATGTGTATCTTGAAAACATGTACTGGGGAACGGAGAATGCATCTTCCATCTCCATCAGGCCGAAATGAGGCAGTCAGAATGGGGGCTCATAATTTTAGGAGTATTTTTCTGCTCTTGCTGAAATAGATCCATCTGCTTATCCCAGTGTTGCTTGTAACGACATAAGATGATGCAGGAAAACAGAGGCTCGGGAGCCAGCTGCACCATTAGTTGATCATCAGCTAAATGAGCCCCATCCCTGGCAATGAGCTAATGGGTCTCTGCCAACGTCAGTTGAGCGGGAACCCTGATTTATGATAGCTGTGTGTACTTCTTGTGCTCTCCTCTTAGAATTAACAGAGCAAGATCCTGCCCTCTGCACAGTGCACAATCATACTTAGCAAAATCTATCTCTAAGTGGTATATTGCTGGTTTATGGCCGTAATTAAAGTTAAAGACTTTAAAGTCATCTCTAAGTGGTCTGTACCATCATAAAGAAACGCGACGACCCAACTCCGATAGTAATTTTGGCCCAGTTTGGCTTTCTCTATCCAGAACAGAAGATCCTAGTCTTCTGATCTGATTTGGAACAGAAGGGAGAAAAGAAAATCCTTAGCAGCTTTAGGGCAAAGACAACCTTCCAGAACTCTTCCACAGTATCCAAAGGAGGAGGAGGGAAGAAAACAGATTTTCTCCGATTTAGTGAAAAATAAGCTTTGAATGTATACATGAATGCTTTCATCATGCCAAGGGATTCTGAGGTCCTTGGCCTCATCTGTTGCAGCTTTGATGAAGATGAAAGTGATTAACAAAGGTGTAATTGATGGGAAACAGGGTAATAGGGAACACAAACAGCTCTGGAGTAGGTTGTACACCTTATATGAGAGATGGTAGGGGATGAGTGAGCTGGGCAAAGAGGGAATGTGGAGGGGGAGGGGGAGGAGGATTGAGCCAATGGAACTACACAAATTAATTTAAAACATTTGTCATAGAACATAGGTGTCAAACTCGTAGCCTCCAGATGCTATGGACTACAGTTCCCATCATCCCCTGCCAGCATCTGGAGGGCTGCGAGTTTGACACTTGTGTCATAAAACATGTAAAATATACATAATGTCAAACACCACTAAACTCAAATAAAAATACATCATTAGAAACAAAACTAAAATGCACCTACAAAAACATAAAAGGGCAGCAATTTAAAACAGCATTATGAATGATATTTGATAGGTAGACAGACATTGATACTGCCCATCCTGACGCTATGATGCCTGTAAATACTTGAATCAAACCCTAAATAACTTTTCTTTCACTAAAGATAAAGTTATTTAGGGTGTGATTCAGATATCCTGATCCAGATGTGTTCATCCCACAAATCTGGTCATGGGTTTACGAGAGCAGCTTAATGAATTAAAATTAAATCCTTAGATTACTATGCTTGTGACAACAAGTTATTGTGTAGAATTTTCACCTTTTCTTGGTTGTTTGACTAAAGATAGTTTTGACGGCCCAGTGTAGTCTGCATGTTCTTAAGATGCCTTATCAATGTTCCTTTTAAAAGTATGTGACAAAATCAAGCCAGTGTTTTTAGGGACCACTGCTGTTAAGTTCTTGCTAAGTTTTTTTTGGTGACTCCGGCTCATTCCGCACATGCAGAATAATGCACTTTCAAACTGCTTTCAGTGCTCTTTGAAGCTGTGCGAAATAGCAAAATCCACTCGCAAACAGTTGTGAAAGTGGTTTGAAAACGCATTATTTTGCTTGTGTGGAAGGGGCCTCCGAATATATAAACCCTGTCTTCATAACTAATTGTAAGCAGTGGTTCGCACATATGTGAGCTTCCCTGTGAACCCTCTTTCAGGGTTGTGTACATTTTGGTTGGATGAGGGGTAGAATATTGAACATCCTCACCTGCTTAGGTCATGGACAACTTGTGCTGTGGACTCTGTCATCTTAGGCTCACTGCTGGTGTTTCGGATACTTTCTTTGTGCACAGTTCTTCCATGTGTGTATAAAACCTACATAGCCTTGGTGTCTTTTCCCTCTGTTCCCACCCGCAGGCTGCCAAACTCTAGTTAGGGTTGTCAGCTCCAGTTTGATAAATTCCTGAAGGTTTTGGGCCAAGGCCTAGGAAAGACAGGAAGCTCTGCAACCATGTGTTGCCATAAACCTCTCCCTCCAAAGATGCCATTTCTTCTAGAAGTACAGCTCTCTGTAATCTGAAGATCAGCTCCTCAAGGTCATTAATTAAAATTCAACTCTCCATTTAGGCCCTTCCATTAACTTTGCTCCCTGAGAGAT
Organism: Sphaerodactylus townsendi; assembly: GCF_021028975.2. Classification (NCBI taxonomy): domain Eukaryota; kingdom Metazoa; phylum Chordata; class Lepidosauria; order Squamata; family Sphaerodactylidae; genus Sphaerodactylus; species Sphaerodactylus townsendi. The sequence continues at coordinate 105,524,648 of NC_059431.1, read as the reverse complement.
AATACAGTTAGGTTTTCTTAGGTTAAGCCTGGGCTGTTAAAAGTAGAGGTCAGGGTTTGGTCAGTAATCACCAACTACTGGCTGAAAATCCATCTTCAACCCTACTTTCAGTCACCCAACCCTCAGTCGTCTTGGAGCACGGGAATAATGAACAAACGTCTAGCTCCTGATGATTTATTAGGAATGGGTTTGAGTAGAACAAAAAATATGGTTAGTCAACAACCCACAGTCATCATCACATAATGAGATGACCCTTCTTCCAAGTCCATAGATTACTCCAGATTGGGAGGGATTTCCTCTGCCCTTTCTCTAACATCTGCCACCTTCTCCAAATTTCAGTAGGCCTTTTCAAGAGCTTGTTTTAATGCCCCTCCATCAGCCCTGCTTAGTGGGAAATTTCATCATGTACTTATGGATGTCCAACTGTGTCCTTGCAACTCTGGTGCAATTGAAACAATTACCCACATTTTATTGTATTGTGAATCTTATCAGGATGTTAGAAATAAGTTGATTTCACCCTCGCTGACCAGAATTTTTGGAAATTTGGATGCCTTTATTGTTAACTTTTTACTTGAGGATAAGGATATTACAGTTTTTTACGCAGAGGCAAAGTTTTGTTATATAGCCAGTAGAGTGCGGAGATCTCTGGTTGGTGTAACAAAATTGTAACCTTGCTGTTCGTGTATGGACCACCCGCTCAGGTTTTTATCTGCTGGTGAAATGACTGTACATGAACACAACTGAACTCAAGTGGGTATTGCCACTCTAGAGTCTTTTGATTTGCAGAAGCCGTGGAGGATACTGTTTGAAGAGCTTACTGGGGAAAATATATGTATATTTTTAATACTGGCATTTTTTTCTGCCCCTTTGTCTGTCGTGGCTTTTCCCCAGAGATTTCTGAGAAATGCAGTTCTGTGAACATGCTGGGAGATTCTGTGAAGCTTTCTAATCTTTCCTCCCCATCCTCATAGAACTACAGTTCCCAGAGTTCTCCAAGAAGGAAACAATGTTATTCTGTTTCAAGTGTGAGGTGTACATATGAGATTGGGAAATTATATTTCAAGTTATATTTCTGTCTGCAGTATACTCCTTTTCCTTCTCTGCCCACATGGTCCATGCAAAAACATTTCCTTAGGTTCTAGGAAATTAAAATATTAGGGAAAGACAGGTTATTATAAAATATTTCGGTAACAAAACTAAATTATTGCTTCTGCAGCCTCAGCTGGGAAGGGATGAGAGAACTGTCCTCATTATCTCTTTTGTACTCATACGAGCAACCATTTATCAGTATGGTAGATTATCTGTATCCAGTAGGTAAGCTAAGCTTAACTGCCATTAAAATAAAGGCTAAATTCAGAGCTATTAAGTTTAATAGCTTATGGAATAATAAGTTAGCCTTTGAAAATATCGGAGGGTGGTTCTTGCAGAATGGATGAAGCATACGCTCATGGCAAGGAAGAGAAATATGCTCTGTTAAAAGCAAAATGTTTTTTTCTTTGCTGCTTTCCCATTATTAACCATTCCAACGGAACAACACTACACCAACAATAAAATGAACCCTCACTTTGGCAAGAATAATTTCCTGTGATTTATGGCATATCCTCTTGTTCTGCATTTTAAAAGTTAAGTTCTCTTATTCCGCCTACAGTAGTGAACAGGTTTCCCTCCTTTATGTTTGGAGTTCAAGGGATTCTTTTGAACCCTCTTTTGCTACAAAGATCTGTTACTGTGGAGAAACAAGGAACCAATTTTAAAATCAAATGCCCACATTAAAATAGCAAATCAAAACTGTCATTGGTTCATTTATCTGCAAATTAAAAAAACTTATTTAAAAGACACGCAGAATGGAGGAACTGAACTATCTCTTTCAGACCTGGACAAAATATTATGGGTATCAAAAACTAAAATAATTGGAAAAATTTATAAATTATTGTTAAGCTTAGAATTTGAATTCTAAGTTTCATAAAGACTTTATTTTATATATATAAAAAGGAATCATGATTTCCTGATAATGTGGAGTAGGGCAGAACTTGATGACTTACATATTCAAACTAATATATATGTTTTCCATAATATATATGTTTTCCAGGGTGGTCCTTAGGCCTTACCTGGACAATAAGCCTTAGGAATAATTATTTTGCACAGTTCCCAGGAATTAGTGCTTCCACTCTTCTCCCACGAAGAGGTGAAAATATAGTATATGCTTTAAAAATCATTTTTATTGTATTAAAGTAAAATCAAACATATCAACCTTGTAAAACTCATTTATGTCTACTATTCATTTGGTTTTCCAACATCATTACATTCTAGGTCAAATTTTTAAACATCTAATAATTAATTCATATGATTGTTGTGGGATTTCCAGGCTGTGTGGCTGAGGTCTGGTAGATCTCGTTTCTAACGTTTTGCCTGCATCTGTGACTGGCATCTTCAGAGGTGTATCACAGAGGGAAGTCTGTTACGCACCGTGTCCAGTGAGAAGGGAATGTTTAGTGGGGTACATATTGTCCATGTCCCAGGGTGGGGAACCAATCAGTAAATGTTTGGGTGGAACTTGCTATGCAAAGGTGTGGTTGACTGCATTGTAATGCAGGTGGGGGTTTTCGGTCCAGGGAGTGATTCATATTTGCATTCCCTGCAGCAGCAACAGTCTTAATGAATGCAAACCCTGTGTCTGGGTGGAGTCCATTGTCCATGAATCCAGCATGCCTTTTGGGGGTTAACTCAGTACTGTATTTTGCTGCATCAGAGCTAAGGACACTAAAGCTCGTGCTTTTGTAAACTTGTTAGTCTATCAGGGCGTACAAGACAACTTATTGTTTTCGCTGTGACAGGCTAACATTGCTGCCCTCTTGGAACCTACAGGTAACAAACCAGTTGGCTAATTTCAGGTTCATTTCAGTATGCGTGTGGGAGTGTGATACTTTCCTGGAAATTCCATTAGCTCATAATGTATTGTATAGACATACAATTGTGTATCTCACAGGCTCTCCCAAGATTACATTCAGCCTTTCTATCTGTTGACCCCACATGGTACTCTATTACCAATACTCTGATTATATGCACTTTGTGATAAGAGGAAGAATAATACCGTACAAAGACAAATGTAAAGAAAGAGTTCCTATAATTCCTCTATCTGCTTTTGTTCTCAGTTTTGCAGCCGTCAGTGGAGGTCCCAACGAAGAGGACTATCTATTTCTCTTGTCACATCCTTTATTCTTAACTGACATACTGATTTAACCTGAATGCTTTCTCTGTGGTCACTATTCTCCGCCGCTTTTATTTCTCCTTTATACCATTTTCTGTTCCAGATTATGCCCTCTTTTATATTACCTAAATATAAAATGCCTTCATATTTGTGCACTTAACCATGAATTGTGTGTCTCGTTCTTTCATTTATCTAACCAAGCGGTTAAGAACAGAATCTGTACCACACTGATACTCCCCTGGAAAAGAAAATGCTGGAAATGTAATACTCTGCTGTACCATGATGATGAAAAAGAATTCCACCCCTACTCTTTTGTGTCTGTCTTTGAAGCTCACGCTGGTTTGAATCGTCTGGGGCTATTGGTTTTGCAGCAGCCTTAAATGTAGTGTTTCTACTTCTTGCATGCTGAAATCTGGATTATTCACACTTTCTCGGGTCAATTTTTGCTTCTCCGAGAGGCTATTCTAGGCAAGCTGAGCAGCACAACTCTGCATCTACACGGCCTCTTCCGCACATTCAGAATAATGCACATTCAATCCACTTTCACAATTGTCTGAATGTGGATTTTGCTATTCCACACAGTAAAATCCAGCTGCAAAGTGCATTGAAAGTGAATTGAAAGTGCATTATTCTGCTTGTGCGGAAGGGGCCCATGTGACAATTACAGCACTGTTTTTTTTTCTAACGTGCAGATACCTGACTGTACTTAAGCAACAATACCGGCTCCTTTCCCAACCTGTTCAGTTTCTCAAAACAGCCAGGTCACCCATTAAGCTCTTCAGCAGAGTAGGGATTAGAACTCTGGCCTCCTGGGGATTACTTGCTTGGTCTCCCACTGCTGTTTCTGCCCAGCTGCCTCCCCACGCAATATATCACTCAGTCCTCCACAACTTCTGATAAGTTAAACTCTCCATGGGGCAGTGGAATAGGGGGGCTCAGTCTACACCACTGACCACTGCAAGTGCCCAAGATATAATGCTCATAGTCATTCAGAACAATTTCCTACTGCCGGCGCACTCTACTCTCTCTTCCTCCTCATCACTACTGGCCGCACTTAGATCTTTTGGTGGAAAGGGTATAGGATGCTCTTGGTGATGCTCTAAAAATGGTTTAAACCACAGAAACTAGGGGAAATTCCTACAGTGTCACTATGGAGGCCATATTTTTCTCCCACTGTCTTGAGGAGATTGAAGCTGGGGGTGGGGGAATCCCCACCAGGGCAGGGCCATTGGGGAACCTGGGAAAGCTGCACCAGAATCCTCTCCATCAGTCAGTGATGTGTCTATGCTCCCCTTGCTGTGTACACATGCCCAGCAGCAACAGGGTGCTTCCAAAAAGCAATGAAAACAGTTTTGCTGCTGGAAATAACCCAGCATGTGTGGCTGCATAATCCACCTGAAGGTCCCAAGCCTATCAGAGATTGCTCTATTCCCTCAACAAACTGTCATTCTCAGGGTGTTTTGGACAATTGGAATGTATATAAAAATTTGAAATACTAATCCCCAGAAACAAACTGCTGGTGCAATGAAGCAAAATTTGCTTGGAAGGCTGATTCATCCTTTGCAGATGGCCACGTGCTCCTTTCCTAGAGGTATTTCAGTAATTGTCTCAATGGGAATGTTTCTTGAGGGCACCAAAGTGTTCATGGGGAGTAGCCCAGTTATCCCATAATATACTTAATTTTTGTTCACATGATTTTTTTAGACTAATCAGTAGGTAGATTATTACTGCTTCAAAATAAAGTACACCAGGTCTTCAATGTTTGCTATGATTCACCTTACTGATTATGATATTCGGATTTATTTCCTAAGATTGGGTTTTCCTTAGATGTAGAACAGCTACTGATACAGCAGCAAACTGCGAAAATACAAGGACTCAAGAGTCCATTCATAAAATAAAAAACAGTGCATAGATTAACAACACAGGAATTAAAAATGCATGACTTAAACAATCGACCAAATCTATCAGAGACATTTGCCCTCTGACAAATGCCCTATGGAATAAAGCTGATTTATATGCCTTCTTGAAGTCAGTGACTGAATACACCATCTGCAACCAACGTGGCAAACTCTTCAAGGGAAAAGAACCTACCACTATTGCCATGCAGGCAATCTTAGGAGAGAGGACCACCAGGAGAAAGCTGTCTGCGGACCATAACTGGTGTGTGGAGGTATACCAGGACATGCAGTTTCATATGTAGGATAGCCAAGGCCTGTGAAATTATTTAAAGGTAATGATTTAAAGGTAAATGATATAAAGGCACTTTAATTAGACCTGGAAGTAGGGTTGCCACTTATGTGGTGAGGGGATTCCCCCCACATTTACTGCTGTCCTCACACTCCTTTCCAAGGGGTTATGGGTGAAATATGGGGGGATAGTGTTGAGTACATCAAAACATCACAATACATCAAATATCTAGGAATTCCCCAGATCCCCATGGTCCTCAACGTAGAGAACAGGAAAATTTCTAGAGCATTGGAGGTGTGACTGTGACGTCACTTCTGGGTTATCACCAGAAGTGACGCAGCAATGCACGCAACACTATTTTTCAAGGTTCTGCCACCCAAAGCTCCTGCTGTTTGTGGACACCAGGCTGGCAATCCTGCCAGATACCCAGTACATATGCTGCACTGTGCCAAGCTGCTGCCCTAAACAGAAGTTTCACTGCCACTTTTTCTACCAGCTGAAGCTTCCAAGATGTCTTCAAAGGCAGCCCCCATGAAAAGCTCATTACAGAAGTCCAGTCTGCAGGTTATGGTAATGTGAATCAGCAGGACTAGGTGTGCAGAGTATAAATGAGATGGTAGCCTGGATAGAGCATACTCAGAAGAGCAGTGCTGTTGTGTACAGGGAGATTATTCCCTACATCTGCCCCTGTAAATCAGTCTGTTTTGGAATACTCTGTAGACACATGGGGAGGAGACCATCATAAGACATGATGCTAATTTATTGTGCTGATAATTTTGAGGAAACAGCGATGTCTCCCAGCACTCTGTTATTTATAGAGTTGATCTCACATAAAAAGGAGTCGGGCTATTGTGTTTCCTTCACAAAATATATTTCATAAACTTTTTAGAAAACCCCAGGAGCAATACTGTTGTACTGTTGTAAATAGGGGTGGTTTTTTTGTTTTCCCTTTTTTTTTTTGAACTTCATGATTTCCTGGGATCAGCCCCAGGCAAAATGCTGAGAATGTAAGGTTTGAACCTTCATAGCAGAAGCAGAAGAGATTCCAATTAACCAGGACCTTTTCTTGTCTCTAATGTCATTCTATCAGCATATCATATTTGGTACAAATGACGAGGACAATGAACAATCATTTCTACGATGGAAAATGGAGGAGTATTAGAAAAAAAAGAGCCAAACGCTGAGGTTGATTAATAAAGAAGGAAAAGAAAGGGAACGATTGATGGAAAAGGATATTTATGGGCTGTTGTGTATGCTCTGAAAAAGTAAATGGTACTGCCCTAGTGGAATTGTACACTACTTCAGAATTTAAAAGGTAAAATCACCAGGTCATCACTGACCCACTGGGTGATAGTGACATTTACTGACCAGACTTTGTTAATGGAGTGGTTTGCCATTGCCTTACCCAGTCGTCATGCTTTACCCTCAGCAAGGAGGGTACTCATTTTACCAACTTCAGAAGGATGGAAGGCTGAGTCAACCTTGAGCTGGCTACCTGGAACTGACTTCTGTTGGAATCAAACTCGTGAGCAGAGCTTTGAGTGCAGCACTGAAGCTTACTGCTGTGCGCCATGGGCTTCTGTACTTGAGAACAGGAGATGTAAATTACATTATGAGTTCCCAGATGTGGCTCAGTGGTTAGAATGTCAAACCAGGACTATATTCAGACATCCTAAACAAGTTCCAGTATACAAATTCCATTTTCTTCAAAGCACTCAATCCATGCCTCACAACGAATTGTGGCTAGATTTAAGCCTTATAAAACCAAAAAGTCAAAGGCCCATTCCACATGGCCCAGTGAAGCAGCTCCACACTGGCATACATGATCCTGGTGTAGCCCCAGGACCGTTTGCACACTTTCGTGCAAGCAGCCCTGGAGCGGCTACGGCCCGCAGAGGCACCTTTGCATGGAGATGCCTCCATTTTGTTTTTAAACTTCCCTGCCCTGCACAGCTCTTCAGGGATGAGGAGACACGCCCCTGTGGCCATGGCAATGCCTCGGAGGCCAGTAGGCATGTCCCCTCATCCCCATGGAGCTGCGTGGGAAGGGAAGGGAAGTTGAACAACAAAACAGAGGTGCTGAAAAGTGTCACCTCACATCCGGTGCTGTTCCCCCGGCACCGGTTGCCCAACACTGTTTTTGAAAAAGTCACTTATTGAGCAAGTTTCAAAAACAGCATTTCCCTGCCAGTTTCTGGGGGAAAGTACTCATTTTGGAGGCAGCAACCATGCGAACATCGCCCCAGGAACGGTGTTTTTACCATGCCTGGGGCACTGTTTTGGGCTTGTGTGGAACGGGCCTTAGCTCTGCACACAAGAAAATGATGGGTTCTATAACCAGGCCCATTCAAACAACAGCTCGTTCAAAGTGTCTGAATAGAGCCTAGGACCAAAGTTCAAATCTTAACTTGAATGCAAAACTCCTTGCTTGACTTTGGAAACTGTCACCGTATCTCAACGTAACCTACATCTGTTGTGTGGGTAATTTGTGCAAGAGAGAGCACAGCTTGGTTCTTGGGGATAAGTTCCATGTGTGTTAGACAGCCTCTGCTTCAGAGTCCATTTCCTTTTCTGTCGGCACTTGCATTTGCTCAAGTGCTCATTGAGAACCACTGATCTTGCGCAAATGGATGTGTTAGCATAGCTGTGTGGCAGAGACCATCCAGCACACATAGAACTGATCCATGAGTCGAGTATGCTGCTCTAAAATTGTTAGAGGGGAGAAAAATCAAACAAATGAATCTAATTAACTTTTAAGAAGTAAACACCATAAGAAGAGGAGAATTTGTAAGAAGAACTATCAGAATTACAATCCGAAGAGAGATAGAGAGAGCTCACAAAATTGTCTTTGATGACAAAGAAAAGACATGCAACTTAAAAAACTGAAGAGGTTGCTGCAAAGGAAGTTTCTTTTATTAAAATCAAAATACGAAGGCTTCTCTCTCATCTTGTGTAATAAAGTTTGTCCCAGAATGCAAACCATCTGATTTAATTTAGTCATGGTCTCCTTTGGCCTTAATTGAGCATCATCACATTACCTAATAACTTTTAATTAATTAAAATTATGTTGACATTCCAGAAGCGAGTTGCAATGCTTTATCAGCAGTTTCAGCAGAAAACAGGTTTCCTGGCACATAAATTGTGACTCCCACGTTCTCAGATTTACTCAATAGGGAACAATTAGATTCAATTAAACATTTGTGAGATATTAGCGCTGAGAAACTGGCGTGTGTTCTGTTCCTGCAGCTCTTATAATCGGCAAACGTTCCATTGTCTTCTGTGGAAAGGCTGCATATGAGTGGTTTAGGAGACTCAAGGCTCCAAATGCGTATTCCTTTGCTCAATAATTTCTAGTGCATCTTAACTGTGGTTCCGTATTCATCCAAGCAGGGTATTTGCCAGATGCGTGCATAAGTAATAACTTCATAGTGATTCACCCTTTACTATTGGCTTTGGTAACTAACATGGCATGGCTATGCAATAGGGCACCTTCTTTGCATGCAAAGGTCCCATGTTCAGTGCCCGGCATTTCCTGTTAAATGATCTTGGGAAACCCATATTGGGAAAGGCTTTTGAGACTCTGGAAAGTGCCGCTAATCGGAGGACTTTTCCACCCCAGGTTTTTGCTCCAGGCTTGGCTTCTATAACTGCATCAGGTTTTCCCTTCCACTACAGGCACTGTGACTTGCCTGTTACTACTTTCTCTGCTTCTCTTCCAAGTTTTCCTTCATTTCCTAAAACCACCTTTCAGGTCACCTGAAACAACACAGGGAAACCTTGGAAGGAAGGCATGTCTGGAAAACAATAGTTGGGCAGCTGTGTTGGGTTGCAGTGGAAGAGCTAGATTTGAATCCAATAGCACTTTAAAGACCAACAAGATTTCCAGACAAATCTGACATTAAAAATCACAACACCCCAAAACTGCTGGAAGAGCATTTTAATCTTCCAAGACATAACATTGCTGATCTAAGAGTGGAAGTCTGCAAAGACAGAAGCTTCAAGGGCCAATTGCACCACAAGATGGTTGAACCAGAGTTCAAACTCAGATCACAACAGTGCAACCCACAAACCCTAGGGCTGAACAGGGACATAGGATTATTGTTGTACGTAGGAGGTTAAGAGCTCGTGTATCTAATCTGGAAGAACCGGGTTTGATTCCCCACTCTGCTGCCTGAGCTGTGGAGGCTTATCTGGGGAATTCAGATTAGCCTGTACACTCCCACACACGCCAGCTGGGTGACCTTAGGCTAGTCACAGCTTTTCGGAGCTCTCTCAGCCCCACCCACCTCATAGGGTGTTTGTTGTGAGGGGGTAAGGGAAAGGAGATTGTAAGCCCCTTTGAGTCTCCTACAGGAGAGAAAGGGGGCATATAAATCCAAACTGTTCTTCTATTACTGTGTGTGTTAAGTATCATCCAATTGCTTCCGACTCACAGCTACCCTATGAATCAGTGTTCTCCGAATGGCCTATCATTAACGCCTTTGCTCAGAACTTGCAAACTGAGGGTCGTGGCTTCCTTTAGAGAGTCAATCCATCTCATCATGGGCTTTCCTCCTTTCCTGCTGCCTTCCACCTTTCCTATCATTAAAGCTCAATGCAGAATGGGAGGCAGACCCCACTCTGGAGCCAGCCCAGTCCTGAGCTGGCATGAGTGCCCACCTGCCAGTGCAAGGGCAAATGTACTGGCAGAGAAGCAACTTACCCAAACAGCCAGGTGCCATGCTTGGTTTCACAATGCCCAACCCAGGAGCTGCTGCTTGTCCCTGGGCCCGCTGGTACAAAAAGCTGTGCTGGTGTGGCGGGGGGTGGGGGGGGGGGAGCCGACCTTAGTTAGCTTCAATTGCCCTCCCAGCCCCTGTGCACTAACAGAGTTGACATCTGAGATACACAACATTTTTTGTGGTATAACTCCGTTATCCCCTATGGGGATTCTTGGAGGGGTTGTATCTTTGGGGGAGGGGCTTCCCACACTGCAAGAAAGCCCTTTGAAGAGTTCGGGGCAGCACTGGAATGGCACCATCTCCACCTGCCAGCACCCTCTGGGTTGGACTGTTATTGTATTTTCCAGTTATTCTTGTCTTATTATGTGACCAAAGTCCAACAGCCTCAGTTTTGTCATTTCAGCTTCTAGGGATAAAATACTCCTATGGCAGCCATTTTGTGGTTGACTTTGGCTCCCTCAGCAGCCCTTTTTTGTGACTTCACCTACTAACCTATGTCCTAAAGGTGCTCACAGGCTCAAGAAGGTTGGAGATCCCAGGATTAGACTATACTGACTTTGACAGGCCCAGAGGCTAACTCCATATAAAGCTGATTCATATATGTATCTCTCCTGGAAAACAGGTATATAAGCTTGCATTGGGCGTCAAACTAGCATAGGAAGATCAGCAATGATTCTCCTATTTTTAATAAATCCATAGCATCTCTGAACTAATCTGGAGAAAGGCCATTCCAGGGGCATTAGCCCATCACCTCCACTGTTTTCCTAACCTTGACTAACCACACAGAAGTGCAGCTGAGCATGTTAGCAACTGTTCATGTTAGCAATTGTGTGATTGAGGTAAGATCTCAATGATCTCAGTCTCCCCTGCCTAAAGTTACTGTTTTATTCTTTTTTAAAAAGTGGGTGGGATCTGTTTGCTGTTGATGTTTGCTGTCCAGTTTGCTGTTGATGTTTTTTTTTGGGGGGGGGGTTGTTTTTTGATGTTGTTTTGGGGTAGTGGGGTGGGGCCAGGCAGGAACACCCATAAGTGGCATCCATGAGGCCTGGCCTGGTGAGGCCAGCCTGGCAAGGTGGGGCAAGGGAGGAGGAGTCTGGGAGACAATTTTCCACCCCCACATGACCCCAATGGCACATATTTGGTGTGCGGTGCCCCACCACCACTCCATGGTAGCTACGCAACTGTACTTGTGGCACAGTGTCTATCTCAACGGTGGCAAAAGTGGTTGTGGTTTTAGAGAAGGCCAACCAAGATTTTTTTTCCAGCTTGGCTGGTTTTGCCTGGAGACAAATTCCTTGTGTGTCCAATCACACTTGGCCAATAAAGATTCTATTCTATTCTATTCTATTCTATTCTATTCTATTCTATTCTATTCTATTCTATTCTATCTTGGGATGATTTGAAGGATTATTTATCAGTACATTTATAAAATGAAGTGTGTGAGGGTCACTATATCATCTGTCTTGAATGGCACATTTTGTTATGCCAATAAAGGTTCTTTGACTTGGAACCTTTGAATGGCACATTGTCAGGCAACCTACATTCCCTGAAAGGTCAAAACCTGAAAGATGTTCTCCTTAGTCTCAGTCATAAGGAAATAGGTTGTGACAGTGTCATAGTGCCAACGGGGTGGGGGGGAGGGGCGACGCCCCGGGCAGAGCTGCGGCGGAGGTGTGGCTGGGCCATGGAGGGGGCGTGGCAGTGGCGTTCCAGGGCGGGGGTGGGCAGCGCTGCGAAAGGGGCGCATGGCACGCATGCACTTTGTGCGCAGTTTCCCCTCGCTCTGCCTCTGGGTTGTGATATTACTTCACAACTCCCAGAGCTGAACTTGGTGTTGAAAATTTGTTCTTTTGGGGCTAAGTTTTAGTACAGTCTCTCCCAACCTTTGTAGTATGGTGATCCACAAGTCCAAATTTACATGGTATGGACACCTACTTTTAAAAAGGAGCCTGTCCTCATCAATAAAACTGCCAAAGTCTGTAACTAACTTTCAGGGGCTGTGCAGTTCACTTTTATGTTGGAAAAAAGTTCTCTTAAGGCCCTTTCTGCACCTGCAGAATAATGTACTTTCAATCCACTTTCAATGCACTTTGCAGCTGGATTTTACTGTGCAAAATTTCAAAATCTACTTGCAAACAATTATGAAAGTGGTTTGAAAGTGCATTATTCTGCATGTGCGGAAGGGGACTTGCCGGTAGGTATCCTGGTGCAAATTAGTCCCTTTACATGACTGAAAAATTAAGAAAGCCACCTGTAGGGAAAATGGCTTTGTTTTGAGTGGTTGAATGTTTGGAAGAAAATTTTGAAGAAAATATGTACCTAATAGTCACTGATTAATTCAAGAGCTTTTGCTGTATTTCTAAATGTGAGGTGATCGGGTTCCCCTTTTTTCAGAAGTCACATTCATGCTGTCTCACATAAAACTTCTGCACCTTTCCTAAGGGTGTGTAAAGAATTGTTTCAAGTAGGGAGAAAGCAGTTCTCTTCAGATAACTAAGGGCTCTCTTTTCTTCAGTGTACAGTATAAAATACATGAGAGGAGAAGGGATGGTGTAAAAACTGCAGTCCCACCAAATGCAAAAAATCAACAGTTGCTACTGTTGTTAATGTTTTGGTGCAGTAAGAACCACTGTCTCTTTTAAAGTAAAGTTGAAAATAAAAGCCTGCAGGAAAAAGAGAGGCCTTCGGGCTTTGGATGAAAATTCTATTCGCCGCAGAAGCTAATGGGTACCTCTGTCTATTAAAATCTGACTCCTCTACTACCCTAAGGAGGAAATTAATGGAGACTAGACTCTAACTAGTGGGTTTTAATTTAGAGATATCAGGAAGATCAGTAGAGCTTTGCAGTGAATAAATGTCTGCATAACTTGGACTTCATCAGTTCCACAAGGAGTTTCCCATAGGGCGTTCCCCTTTGTACTTGGGACTATCTTACCCAAAGGCACCCTTTACCATAATTAGATTTTTTAAACTGTTCCTTGATATAGGAGAGCATTTATGCTTGCAAGAAACTCCATGTCCTCTCAAGTAATGTAAGATGGAATGCAAAAGATGGCATATTCTGACTGACTTTGTGAATGTGCTTCTGGATAAATTGAAATTTTGGATTACTCCTGTTTGTGTAATAATGGGGGTGTGTGTGTGTGCCAACATCAGCTAATGTTAAGAAACTCCTGGCAGGTGTGGATTTAGGGATTACATTAGCTGTAGCCTAACCTTTTGCTCAGATCATCAAATTCAAAGGGTCTCAAGCTCGATAACTGGTTGGCTGTTAAAATTATCTGCTTTTGTTCTTATTTTTCCTGTATCTAGTGTGACATTGCTCAAGGCTTGTAGGCAAAATGAGCAGAACGTGTGCACCCATATACATTCACATACATATTTCTTTTAAAAATACTCTCACGCAGAATGACATCCTTCACTTCTTTAACAAGATAGATGTGGCTTTACTCCTGGTGACAGAATTCTGGGAACATTGATTACACTCTGGTTCTTATGGTAATTCTGTCAGAGAACCAAGACAGAACACGATTGGTCAGTCACAATATGTAGCTTTGGTAACCTGAAAGCTGCTGGCCAGAAAGGTGGATTGGAGGGAAAAGATATAACTTGTCAATGCATTGAAAGTGAGGGACACTCTAGAGCAGTGGTGGCGAAACTCTGGCACTCAGAGCCCTCTCTGTGGGCATGCGCGCACAGAGTTTGTCATGTGGGGGGGTTTGCTTCTGAGTAAACCCTCCTAGGGTCATGATTCACCTGTTCACAGTGTTGCACAGTTGCTTCAAAGCAAAGCCACCGACTATCACCAAGCTTACTCCCGAGTAACACGCACCTTGGAGACAACCATTTTCCCTAAACTAAAACCTCAGTATTCAGGTTAAATTGCCATGTTGGCACTTTAAGATAAATAAGTGGGTTTTGGGTCGCAGTTTGGGCACTCGGTCTTGAAAAGGTTGGCCATCACTGCTCTAGAGGTTTGCCCACATTTCTGCAATGCAATTCAGCTCAGTTTATTTACAGGATGGGTGGATTTAAAGTGCGTTGTTCTGCATGTGCGGAAGGGGCTAGATATATGCCACCAGGCCTTCCTGTGATTTGTGTACTCCATCTAAATTAGCCAGCCTCCCATATTCATTCATATTTATATATTCATATTTATATATCTACATTATCACCGTTAGTATCATCTGCACTTTTCATCTGGTGCACATGCCCTCCTCCCCTTCCTTCCCACTCATTCACCCTTAGTAACACATGCCAGACATAAATAATAGATTGAAGGTGGAAAGATTGATATTTTAGGCTTGGGATTTATTAACTGGAGACCATCTGCATTTGAACTACTTAAGAATTAACACAGAACTATTTTAGAGTGGTGTTTACACGGTAGTATTTTAACTGAGGCTGATTCCGCATGGACCAAAAACAGTGGTGTGAAAGCGGTGTGAAAACAGTATAAACCCTTTTACACCGTTTTCACACCGTTTTCACACTGCTGTTTTTGGCCCATGCGGAATCAGCCTGAGATTGTATTCGATGTTGCATTGGTTTTAACCTCTGACTGTAAGCCACCCAGAGCCTGACTTTGACTGGGGATTGGGTGAGGTAAAAATGTAACAATAAAAAATAAAATAAATAAATCATTTGACCAGCTGATTACAAACAAATGAGAAAACACAGTTCTGCAAAGCACATTGCCAGCATGTTTTGCATTTGCAGAATGCTGGGAGGATATAGCTTTACCTCAGAAGAATAAGCATGCTGTTGCACTTTCTAAAGACATGGCTAAGGCCCCTTCTGCACATGCGGAATAATGCATTTTCAATCCACTTTCAATGCACTTTACAGTTGTGTGGAATAGCAGAATCCAGTTGCAAAAAATTGTGAAAATGCATTAAAAGTGCATTATTCTGCACGTGCGGAAGGAGCCTAAGTCTATGATGGAACTCTGTAATAGTACAGTGTTGAATTTGTACAGAAAGTGTTGAATTTGTACAGAACATTCAAGTTCCTCAGAATCTCAGCTTAGGTTCTTAAAAGAACAAATTTCCAGCCTTTCAGTCTACAGAGGTATGCTCCTAAATAGTGGTGATGCAGGCACTGACCCATACTTGCTCATAGCATTCAGGTAACCACAGAATATGTAACACGCTAGAGATGCTGCCTGAAATGAAAATGGCATTTTGCCCAAAATCAAAGTGATGCTACTAATTGCTAAGAAAAATGTGATTTTCTGGCGATAATGATAAAATAATTAACTAATGACCATGCAATTAAAATGGATAACGTTGAAGAACTAATGTTGGCGGAAAGATGTTTGTTCAGGACCTTTGCTTACATTTGAAGGCTTTGGTCATGCAGGACTTCACTTCTCCCTAAATTGCAACCAGTGAACCAAAGAATTATGTTTCCTTCTTGGTGCCCAAGCAAGCTAACATCACTCCCTGCTACCACATCAGTACAGAACCCCTAACCTAGATTTTTCCACCTTCAGCCCTTTCTCAACTCGAATTCTGAGGTTAGGAGTCTGCATCCCTGGCTCAGTCTTGTTTGGCTGCATTGACTCTTTGCATTCACAAGTTCTGGCACAGATCTGTTAAATAATTATGTCCTGGAAAGCCCTATTTAATTAGGGTCTCCCTCCTTGCATTACTTGTGGGGGAAACCACCTGTTCCTCTCTTCCATAACATTCTGTCAGCAGCTGCGGGGTCTAGATTCTTCATAGCCGTTTATGTCAAGGAGAAAGCTACTACTATGATCTGTGTGAATTTTTTAAAACTCTGCTGGTATTAAGTTACGCACTGTGCCAGGTGCAGAGCAATGGGGTCTCAGATTTTGCTTTCCCCCTTCTTTTGTTCCACAGCAACTGTAAGCCCTGAACGAATGGCTTATTCCTGTTGCGTTCCAAAGCAGTGGGAGGCAGTGTTGGCTTGCTGTATGAAAGTAATGCGCGTACTTTTCCGGTGGCAGAATTTCAGGAATTTATAACATTGTACCAGCATCCTGCCATTAGGAATTCATAACTCCGTAACATAAAGGTGCGCAGGCAGGTTTGCCAGGTGAAGCCTGAGATATATGTACATGGTTTGATGGATATTGGAGGGGGGGATAGTACATGCTGTTGGGGATTATGGAAGAATGCCCAGTCTGCTTGCTGAAGAAGCCTGCCAGTGTGTTCACTGTCCAAAGGACATCAGCCTACTAGATGCTCACCTGTTATAGGAACTTGGTAAATTTAATGTGGGGGGGGGGGGGCTGTGTTAGTGATAGAATACATTATTTGCACACACAAGTTCCTAGATTTAATACCCAAGGATCTCAGATAGAAGATGATGGTGAGGATCCTTCTCAACCCGAGACCCTAGAGAGCTACTGCCAGTTAAAATATATATATTGCCCACGGAGGACTCTTCAGTCCTTCAATAAAAAAATCCCCTGGCCCCATGTGATTGGCCTCAACCAAAGCCAGGGCTTTTTCTACATTGGCTCCAGCCTGGTGGAATTCTCTGTCAGCTAACAACAGGGCCCTGTAGGGCCTTAAACAGTTCCTCAGGGCATGTAGTAGTAACAAGCCTTTATTGGCATAAAATAAACATACAAAATAAGCATATAAAATTTGCCCATTATTGCTCACAGTTATAGACACTGGTACTCAAACATATACATGGTCCTTCTGTAACTATAGAACATTCGTTTAACTAAGTTGACTCACTTAAACGTCATCGAATACTTACAGAAGCTAGAAAAATTACTGCTGGCTATATGTGGTCATAATATATAGACATTGATTAGTATCCATCTAGACTTACGTCTATTATCTTTAGCAGAAATTTTGCTACATTCTCGCACACTGTGGGATCCATGTTGTTCAAAAGCATAGGTATCTTAAGAGCATCGGTTAGACTGTTATACAGAAATGGGATAAGTGCAGATTGCGACATTCTGGTTTTTGCAAACCTTACACAATGAAAAAGCCTCTGGACATGTAAGATGGAGATGTTCCACCAGACCTTAGGTTGAAGTCACTTGTATGTCCCAATGCCATTTGTCAACCTTCACCATCTTTAACACTAATGCAATTTAGCATTACCCCCTTAATTTATTGCCCATGCTTGTCTGGGGGTCTGTATTCAAGCTGGGCGGGGTTGTTTATGGGTTAAAAGCTTTTGCCATCTTGGATTTTAATATTTTTTTGGTTTACGTTTGAGGTTTTAATGTTTGTATGGCGCCCTGAAACCAACCAACCTTGGTTGGGGAGGGCGGGATATAAATGTAATAAAAGAAAAGAAATGTTACTGAGCTACACCAACTCCTGACTTGGATGACTGAGGCTAATCCAGTTTCATCAGAACTTGGAAGCTAAGCAGGGTCAGCCTTGGTTACTATATTTGGATAGGAAACCTCCATAGAAGTCCAAGGTTACAAAACAGAGGACAACCATGGGGAACCATCTCTGCTCATCTCTTGCCTTGAAAACCCCGCAGAGTCAGTATAACTGGCTGTAAGCTGAGGCCATTTCCCACCACCAGACAGATAAATGGTTGGATTCATTTTAGGAGCTTTGTACAGGTTGGTTCAAACTTCCCCCCTGCACCCCCCCCCAGTCTTTTATCTGTGCCTCTCATACTAGTATGACATACAGAAATGTATCAAAGTCAGCTTTTTACCAGCATGCAGGTAAGCTTTTTCGTTCCTAACTTACCTCCCTGCCAGGAAGAGCTTCACTGTGTATTTTTCAGTTAATAGGATGGGAACAAAGGGACAGTCAATAAAGGTGATAGTTCTATATCTTCAAGCCAAGGGACCACAAATTCCTGGTGAATTACTGTGACATCATGACATGTTTACAAGCACTTCAGCCAGCAAAATAAGCTGGCTGTTGAAAGTTTAGCTACTCCGCAATTTACTGCCGTTCAGTGGCAATTGAGATTCTTTTGACTGACCTGGAAGCAGGAAGATGTAGCTGTCCGAAAGAAAACTGCAAGAAGGGAGGCTATACAGAAAAACCCTCTTTCTCGTTTTTCTGAAAAGCAAGTGTTGCTGATTCGTGAATGAGGAAAAACTCATTTTGAAAACGAATAGCCACCCTTGTAGGCCAAACTGTCTCTAAATTAGGTTGGGATGACAGTTCAGATATTTGTTAATTGCAGCACATTTCCTTACACGTTAAATACATAAAACTGAAATTGATTTTTAATGGATGAATGTCTTGCTGCTGATAGATAGCCTTTTTTAAAAAAGCAGATTATGTTATCGTTTCTTATTCCCTTCCTTTAAAATTTTGAACATGATATAAATTTGTTAATATGGATCTTGTATTTTAGCTATCTCAACCTCAGTTAGCGCGTATTATGCCATCAATTTCTCTTCTTATGGTTGTTAATTTCTTGCTTTGTGGGTGTTGAACTGTCAGGGGCTGGAAGGAATAGCAAGGGCACAAAAACAGAAGCATTAGCCATATTTCCTGTCAAGCGGATGGTGGGTTGAGGAGCAAACGTATATTGCGAGAGAATTAAACTGTGTTGTGACAGAGTCGGTTCGGCTTGTCCTTTGTTCTTTCTGTAGTTGCAGTGATGCATAGAACATTAGGATGAAAGCAAAGTTAATTTCTTGGGTTATAAAGAGAGCGACGCTGTGCCGTTCTCGTTTCCCTGACAACACTTGTCATGTTGGGCTCTGCACTGTCCTAATATTTTGGATATTATAGTTAGATGCGGGAAGACAAAAAGCATACCAGTGAATGATTCCAAACAGCTTTGTGGGGTGGGGGGAGGGATTTTCCTGTGCTGCTGAGCAACGCAGCTTCATCTCTTTGCAAAAGCCAAAAGGAACGAGGTGGGGGGCAGGGGAAATAAAAAGTCAGCAAGCTTCTGTGAGCAGAGTTTTTTCCCCCCCAAAAAAAAATCCCTCCCACCAATTGGCCTGCAGATGCACCGCTATTTATCCAAAGATCAGTCCATCTGCTTTAGTGTTTCCCTGGAAAATCCCAGCAAAACCCCTCCCTCGGTCTTCGCCTGCCTTCCACTGCTGTCCACGAGTGCCCCCCGATGCACAGACTGTGTAAGTTCAAAGAGAGAATTTCCCCGATGATGTCAGCGCTGATCTCTTGCAGGGAATCCCTGAGCTGAAAAATCAGCTTTGAGAAAAGCCAGTCTCTCACAAGGAAGGAAACCATGGATCATACATAATTATTACAGCAAGGAAGAGATGGTACTGCTACGCCCCCGACAGCACAGTTCTTAACTGAGTCTTCTGAACAGTGTTTTTTTAATGACTCCTTCCCCCCCATTCCCCCCCCCAATTCCCCCCCCCAAAAAAACCTATCATTTTCTGCAAAAGATTGCTAGCCAGCCATGGCTGCTCTGCAGCAGGTTCCCAAAGGGAGCATTCCCTAATCCACATGCTGTTAGAGAATCCAAGCGGGTATAATGGAAAAAAAAAAACATCCGATTTCTTTAACTCTCAGATGACAAGCCTGCACTACTCTGTCAGAAGTGGTATTTTCTTCCCAGCTGTTTTCAAAGGAAATTGGTGGTCTGTTTCAAGAGGAAAGGATAAATGAGCATATCTTGGCATAGGTGTGGTCTTGTGTCCTAGTATTAAGTTATATTTGCAGATAAATTTATTTTTCTTTGTAGGAAATTGTGCATTGTGGTCGTTTCCACTCCTAGATTCATAAAGAAGTCTAAAAGCTCTGTATGGGGGGTTTTTTTGGGGGGGGGGGAGGAGAAATAAAACATGTCTGTGACTTTATGGGTTGGTCTCTAAAGTGCTCCTCGACTTGAATCTAAGTGGTTCTGGTGGGTTTTCCGGGCTGTGTGGCCGTGGTCTGGCAGATCTTGTTCCTAACATTTCACCTGCATCTGTGGCTGGCATCTCTCTGTGGCACAGACTTCCCTTTGTGATACACCTCTGAAGATGCCAGCCACAGAGGCAGGCAAAACGTTAGGAACAAAATCCACCAGACCACGGACACACAGCCTGGAAAACCCACCAGAACCAGTTGAATCTGGCCGTGAAAAACTTCGACAATACATTGAATCTAAGTGTTTTACTGTAGACCAACAATGGCTACCCTCTGAAACTGTGTTTATGTGTGTATATTAAATAACAATATTGGCAATGCCAATGCTTATTGCAGAGCTCCTCCAGCAAAGCAAAGCACTTTTTGCCACTCCTTAATCCGCAGAGGAGACTAATTGAAATGAAACCATAAAGAACTTGTCCACACAGGAAGGAAGAATCTAGGTTCTGAAATGCACGTCTCAGATACCCAGCAAAGTTTATCTGAGAAGAGGGAGGAACTCCCCATCCTAATATAATAAATAAATCAGCAATCCCTTTCTGCACAACGGAAAGGGCGCTCTCCACCGGCAAAAATTGTGCCAGTGGAGGGGAGGGAGCTGTTCACACAGGAGAGTGCGAGCAACCCCCGCAGAGGCTGGTGCAGAAGAGGTGGCTCCGCACAGGGTCAGAGAGCAGCATGGGCGGGTCTCAGCAGCCCTCCAGACCGATGCTGGAGGATGAGGTGAGTGGGGAGGGGAAGCGGCGTCTTCAGCACAGTGCTGTTCACACCACGTTGATGGGAAGGCGGCGCTTTCCAAAAACCTTCCTCGGGAAAGGAGGTGGAAAGCGGTGCCTTCACGCCACTCGGGGCCACACGTTGCAGCAGCGCCGCCTGTGCGAACAGCTCCCCAGGGACCGGTGTTTTTCTGTCCCTGGGCCGCTGTTTTTGGCCCCGTGCGGAAAGGACCTCTGTTATTTTAGTCTAATCGTCACTGCCACCCGAGGGCAGGACTGCCACTGCTATGAGCGCCACTCAGCTGCAAGGGAGGGGCCAAAGCCTGGGTCAAAGCCTTATATAGGCTCCTGGCTGCCCCTCCTGATGACGCTGGAGCCCATAGAGGGTATGGCCGCCTTCCTTCTGGCCTGCTAAGGGCCGGCAGGGTAGGGCCTCCTTTCAGTGCCCATCCCAGGCAGCAATGGCGGGCCCTGTTGATTTAGGGCCACTCTTTTTGCTTAGAAACATATGCTTGGACCCTAAGCCTTGCTTCCACTTGCGCTGCCCGATGTAGGGAGGGGGGTAGATTTGTCTAGTGCTATGTGTATTGAAATGCCTGAGCAAAACTGCTTAACACCAAAGTAGCGCTAGGATTGACTCCATAATGGAAGGCAGTGCTGCTAAAGCTGCAACAAAGCATAAAACCCAAACCTTTATAAAATCCATAACTAAGGTGATAGTGTTGGGGGGGGTGGGGGTTCAACACAGTAGTCTCTCTGTTTTTGCTGGATCACATAAATTCAGAACTTCTTTTCTCTTGAAGCTCCCAAATAGGGCCCACTGGTTGACCTTACCATCTGGTATTTGGAGGCGCAACTGTATCATTTTGTCTGGTGCGGTGCATTTGAATACTGTGCAACGTAGTTTGGAAGGTGATCCTCGAGTCTGATATACTCAAGAAGGAGAAAATGTGTGTGTGTGTGTGTGTGTGTGTGTGTGTGTGTGTGTTTGCGTACACATATGTGTGCACATTTTGTGCACACACACAGAGAGAGAGAGAGAGAGAGAGAGAGATCAGGCAGGTCACCACAAGTTCAGGGAGTCCCAGCCTCTTGAAGAAAGTTTAGCCTGGGTGGGGGATGAGTGAAAGCAGAAAATGCCCCTATAGTAATCAATTGTCTGCTGTTTAGCTACATGGGCTGAAATCCAGAAATTATAAAACATGTTGATGATGCAATTTCTTTGCATCTTTATCTCAGTAGGCACTGATGTTCCCAATGGTGTTCTTGTAGCACTTTTCATTGTAGAATATTTATCTGTTCCAATTTAATGCATTCATGGATTTAATATTGTTTTTGGCAGCTGTGAAGATTCTGACATCAGCCTTTTATCTTATCTGCACAAGTAATGTGTAGAAGATGAGTGTGACCAAAACCTATGGCTGTCAACAGCAGAGGCTTTTAAACACGCAATCAACAACAATCAAGGATTGTTTTCCCCTCTTTATGAACAAGATATAACAAAGTTCTTGAATAGGCTCGTTTGAAATTCCTCAAGGAAATGTTTACAGAGAACATCTCCTTGCTAGCATTCCAAAATTCATTTATGCAACCCAGCAAAGCAGCGCAGGCTGTACATCTGGATTAATTCAGACACTTGAGCGTAAAACACAAATGTGGAGTGAACATATGTCCATACAGAAGGAACTATTAATTACTCAGTGCCAACTCTGTAAAGAGAGGAACAGACTGATCCACTGTTTCAGGAGTTAGAACTCCCTTCTTGAGCTATTGTGCCATAGATATTCAGTGGCATCTTGATAACTCTATTATTGTTTACCACTCTGAGCTTTAAATAAGTCCTGCAAGATGTGTTGTGCACCATGGTTGCAAATTCATTTTTTTCCAGCCAAAGCAATGAATTTTTATGACATGAAGATTGGCCAGCCCTGATGGTTGGCCTGGCTAGGCTAGCCTGATCTCATCAGATCTTGAAAGCTAAGCAGGGTTGTCTTAGGTAAGTATTTGGTTGGGAGACCACCAAGGAATACCAGGGTTGCTATGCAGAAGGTGGCAATGGCAAACCACCTTTGAACATTTCTTGCATTGTGAACCTTACAAGGTTGTCATATGTTGACTGCAACTTGGCAGCACTTTACACACACACACACACACACACACACACACACACACACACACACACACAGAGAGAGAGAGAGAGAGAGAGAGAGAGAGAGAGAGCTACTTGATATCTGTCCAACTGCATTTATGCTCGTATCATTCACTTTCTTTTTTTCAAGTTACTTCTGTTACCAGGATGTTGTTGCCCATGTTTTTTTCATACGCAGCTGTACTGCTTCATAGGTTTCTGTGTTTCTTATGGAACTCAAGGTCGCACTGCATCAAACTGCATATTTGGTTTGAGGCTGTAGGTGCCAAGGAAACTGTGCAGAAGGGTTTATCCAGGCTCACCCCACCCACCTACACACAAGATTCTGGCCTTGAACACAATTCCTGAAAACAACAGTAGGCTGTAGACGCACACCTTGCGGCCCTCGTGATTTCACTTATGGGTTGCCGTGAAATGCCAAGGCAACGCTATTCTGTCATGCACTAAGGTCATCAGTGAAATGAGGAGTTATTATTCCCTCAAGAAATCTCTAGTCAAGGTTTGTGGGTTTGACATTTCTTCACAAATGGGTCCCACTGGCTTCCATGGAAAGTCTTTTCTGTTCAATGACTTCTGACTAATGATTTGTATCTCTCCACACATCTTGAAGAGTTAAGGGCGCTTTTTAAAACAGAGGTTGGCAATTTCCACCAATTTTCTATCTACCCGCTTAATTATTTATTTAGGGAATTTATATGCTACATTTCCAGAGTATTGCTCCATATAGGTTGCAAGTAAAAACAATGCCATACAATCACCATAATTCATCCATACAAAACTATGCATTGAGCATTCTAAAAACA
Source organism: Sphaerodactylus townsendi (assembly GCF_021028975.2). Lineage (NCBI taxonomy): Eukaryota > Metazoa > Chordata > Lepidosauria > Squamata > Sphaerodactylidae > Sphaerodactylus > Sphaerodactylus townsendi. The sequence goes on along the minus strand of NC_059431.1, from coordinate 105,501,058 downwards.
AATTCATAAAAACAGACCCAGATTAGAATCAGATCATAAAAGAGCTAAAAGGGTTTTCTTTAAAAAAAATCCTTGAGTATAAAGTTTGTGTAAAAAGGAAATGGTTTTAGTCTGGTGCCACCAGATCAGGGAGCAGGTAAGTCTCAAGGATGAAGAAGAGTTGAATTTATATCCCTCCTTTCTCTCCTATAAGAGACTCAAAGGGGCTTACAAACTCCTTACCCTTCCCCCTTCACAACAAACACCCTGTGAGGTAGGTAGGGCTGAGGGAGCTCAGAAGAACTGTGGCTAGCCCAAGGTCACCCAGCTGGCATGTGTTGGAATGTGCAGACTAATCTGAATTCCCCAGATAAGCCTCCACATCTCAGGCGGCAGAGCGGGGAATCAAACCCAGTTCCTCCAGATTAGAGTGCACCTGCTCTTAACCACTACACCACTGCTGCTCCCAAGGTAAGTAGCTATCACTGAAAAGGCCCAGTCTCTAGTCACTACCCAGTTCACCTCTGAGGGTGAGGACTCAATGAGCAGGGCTTAGAAGTGATGAAAATCTTAAATGTTGGTTGGATTGTATTTGGCGGGGGGGGAGGATGGGCAGTCATTTCAGATCCCCGTTTGGCCTCTCAATTCCGTTCATGAGGGTTCTCTGGTGTGCCCCCCAATAACAAAATTTGGGGACTAAGTAGACTGCCGAGGGAGGAAATCACCACCTTCCCTTAAGAAAGTTAAGTATAATTAAGCCTTTGGAATTGCATGACTTGATTAAGACCAGTACCAGTCAAAATCCCATCCCAAGATGCAGTGAACAGATGCTAGTTGGCACACAGAGCTCTGGGAAAACAGAACAGAACCTTCCCTGCCTAGTCAGGCTTGAATTACAATGATTTATTCTGTTCTCTTCCATATCTTAAAAAATTTAGAAGAGTGTTGAGGGGAAAAAAACCCTTTGCTTGTTTAGAGAAACTTCAACCATTGAACTTTCCCTTCTGCGTAGACTTACCAAGTTGAATACTGCCCAACACCAACATACTGTGACTTATGGTATGCCTACATAAACACACCCTCCTGGTTTTTTTAGTAGCCCCAGGGAAGCAGCAAAAACAGAACTTCTGGTGGGCTTGTCATAGGATGCCTAGCAGTCTGTTTGGTGGGGTGGGTTACAAGTTGCGCAGCATGCAGTGAATGATAGGATTATAACTGCCTCTTCCTTGCAATTATAGACCCTCGCAAGACATTGGGACAACCCTTTATTCTGCAATTTTTACTCCCAAATGAACTGAAGTTTTGTTTGCATGTGCAGGAGAGTGAGATGATGGACCATGGGTGTGTTCTAATGGGCTCTACAACTTCAGACTGCAGGTAGACAGTCACATTGTAGAATGTTTACCTGTGTTTAAAAAAAAACCTCCCCTGCAAACACAGCAAAAAAGAAAGGGTGTGGTAAAACCTTTATCGCTGCAGCACAATTTTTATGGTTGTGGAGGATTTGGGGTTGGGCAAAGGATCTTTCAAAAGTGGAAGCGACTGATCTGAAGTGGCTCAGCCTGTTCAGAGCCCATCAGGGCTCTGGTACTTCAGCTCCCTCCTCCCCCCACCTGCATGTGTGAATCAATTCTAGGCAGTGGAGGGATCCAAAAATGTTAGTAACAGGTTCCCATGGTGGTGGGATTCAAACTGTGGCGTAGCACCAATGGGGCTGGGCATGACGGGGGCGTGGCTGGGCATTCTGGAGGCGGGGCATTCCTGGGCGGGGCTGTGGCAAGGACACAGCCACTGCACCAGTCCTTGGGTGGGAAACGAATGCACGCAGGCACAGGCTGCCACGCACGCCGGTGCACCTCCTGCTAGACTGCTTCAAGTTCTGGGCGCTACTGCTGAGAGGAGGGGCGTAACTAAGGCAAAAATCACGTGGCAAAATCACCAATTAGTAACCCCCTCTCGGCACACACAAATAATTAGTAACCTACTCTCGGGAACCTGTGAGAACCTGCTGGATCCCACCTCTGATTCTAGGATTAAACAGTTAACCTGACCCCATGACATGTGCAAGAAGAAGTGCTGAAATTCTGCCCACCACCAGGAATCCATTCGTTATTACTGAGCGTCCACCATAGAGTTAAGCAGGAGAAAAAAATATTCCGCTCGTTTTGAGAGCTCAGACTCTCCGGAGAATTGCCATGGAAGCAGCTTGGCAAGAAGAAAAGTTGGAAGTGGGTTTTCTTTTGTCCTTTGTAACATCTTCCCCACTCCTTCGGGCTGTTATTTTCTTAATCTCCACATCAATACCAGTTTGGATCACTGAAATCTTGACTCATTAACATTCCTCTTCTCTCGGAATGACTCAGGCTAAATAAACTGGAAACCGTACATGCCAGGGCCCTCTGTTTTGCCTTTTAGTTCCGGCTCCGTATTGTTTGCTCAGGAATGTCCTCCCAACCCACAGCATGCCTTGAAAGTAAAAAATTTAATTTGGTGTCTTGTTAGGTGTTCCGACAAATTGTTTTGCAGCGTAATAGGTCACTGCTGAAGCGGGACCCAGTGCTGACTTGCAGTGTGTGTGTCAGAGTGACATAACGCCGTCATCTAGTTTATCAAATACAAAAGGCGTGAAAAGATAAACCTGAGCAAACGCATCACGTGGTGTTTAAAATTGCCTTTTGGCTTCTTTCCGTCATCAAATGCTGGCAGTCGTCCCAAAACATTTTACAGTTTTGGGTGCAATAAATGAATAAATTTGTGCATTGAACTTGATAGTTTCTGAATGTCCAAGGCAGCGATCAACTGTCCATGAATCCAGACCCTTGACAAATGCTGTCTGACTCCTCCCACTCCCAGAATCATGCAGTGACATAGACTGGCTTGAAAGAGGTGACCTTTGATCAGGAAGAGGTGACCTTTGATTTGGGATCAGGAAGGAGCAGCAGTGGCGTAGGAGGTTAAGAGCTCATGTAACTAATCTGGAGGAACCAGGTTTGATTCCCCGCTCTGCTGCCTGAGCTGTGGAGGCTTATCTGGGGAATTCAGATTAGCCTGTACACTCCCAGGGTCACTATCCACTCACCATAAGCCGCGGGGTCACCTCTGTAAAAGCCACGGGGGTCCTGGATGCTCCCCACATCTCCGGCGCTCACTGCGCGGCTGCCAGGGATTTACCTCTCTCCCGCCTCCTGGCCGCGCGGCAAATTAGCTCCGCTAAAAACAGCAACTTTTTAAAAAACCGAACCTCGGCTGTTTGTGCGCGGCTGATTCGCTGTGACGCGCAGCTCACGGCCAATCAGGGAACAGGGAGCGCCATCTTGTTAAGTGGGGGTGTCCCCGTCTAAAAGTGTGCGTAGTGATGACGTGAGGACACGCGGTCGGTCACACCTATTGCATCTTTTCGAAGGAAATTCGAGACGCAGTAACACAACAAGTACGCCTCAACATTGCTTTTTTCTCTGCTCGAGCTCCATGGTTGTGCGGTTTGCAGCCTATTCAAGACACAGCCGGTTCTAACGGAGTGCGCTTTTCTTTCGCCTTTACTGTCCCGGAATATCATTGCTTTCATTTCCTCGATCTCAGCGAGAAGGTGTGCAGCCGTTCTTTTCTGATGACGCCGCCCGAGACGCATCGCCACGGGCATCAACCAACGCGTATCACAACCAAAAGCCGCTCCAGCCAATCGAGACGGAGACCCGCCGGATGGCCGCGCGGATGCACAAATTCTCCAGCCAATCGGAATGCTCTATTCCCTATTTCCATGGAACTTCTGCTCTTTGCTGCCCGCTGCATAATTTTCCTGTGGGAGAACAAATGTCTCCGCGGGTCGTAGTCGCTGGAGGTTTTTCGACTGCGGGTCGCTGCAAGGCGCTACGATTTGAAGAGTGTAAGTGATAGTGGCCCCTTCACACGCCAGCTAAGTTGGTGACCTTTGGGCTAGTCACAGCTTCTTTGGAGACCTCTCAGCCCCACCCATCCTCACAGAGTGTATTGTTGTGAGGGGAAGGGCAAGGAGATTGTAAGCCCCTTTGAGTCTCCTGCAGGAGAGAAAGGGGATATAAATCCAAACCCTTTCTTTCTTCTTCTTCTTCTTCTTCTTCTTCTTCTTCTTCTTCTTCTTCTTCTTCTTCTTCTTCTTCTTCTTCTTCTTCTTCTTCTTCTTCTTCTTCTTCTTCTTCTTCTTCTTCTTCTTCTTCTTCTTCTTCTTCTTCTTCTTCTTCTTCTTCTTCTTCTTCTTCTTTATAGTTGGATTCAACAGGAAGCCGTTGGAGGTGTTCTTGTGGCAGCTACAACCCAGCTCTCAACCAGTGGCAAATGTCCATTGCCACAATGGCAGACTGGATGCCCGATACCAGATGTCAAATATTTACTGACCATCCACACATCTAGAAAATAATTGCCACCAGAATTCTTTGAAGGCGACTTTACAGAGCGTATTTGTTTTAACTCACGTCCAGTGTGACACAGGAAGCCAGGGAAATGAGTTCACAAGTTTTAAAACACAAGAAATGATAAAGAGAAGAGAAGAGAGGCGAAGCAGTGAAGTGAGTGATGGAAAAAATGAGAAAGAGGAGGTTGGGCGTGGATAACAGGTAGGCTTTTGGGCAGGAAAAAAAGTTTCAGTGAGGGAAAACCCTCAGGTTTCCCCTCACAGTGAGCACTGTGAGGGAAACCAGCTCTGAAATGTTTCCAGGGAAAACAACTCAGTAAAAGTGTTTCCAGGAACAACAGAGAAAAGGTTAATTGGGAATGTTTCCTGAACCAAACCCATTAAGTATAAGAAGCACGTGCTTAGGGCACCAAGGCAAAAGGGAGCATCACAGAATGTGAAAAAGGGCATCACCACCACCAAAAAAAAATGACCATGGATAAAAAAAGGGGTGTGTGAAAAATGGGCACTACCACCACAAAGTTAGTTCAACTTCAGGTGAACTAGGGTCCCACAATAAAGGCTTCTGTCACATACCTGTGTATCATACGGATAGAAACGCAGCCAATATCGTTAACTAACATGCATAAAGATGGACATGATTCTATTGTATCCCACCTATTCTATCCCCCTTCCTCACATTCAGAATTATGCACTTTCAGTCCACTTTCGCAATTGTTTGCAAGTGGATTTTACTATTCCGCACAGTAAAATCCAGCTGCAAAGTGCGTTGAAAATGGATTGAAAGTGCATTATTCTGCTTGTGCAGAAGGGGCCTCAGTGTTGCCACTTGGAAATGTAAATTCTGGCAGCTAAAGTTACTGACTATAAGCATGCACGCTGATATCATAGCATATGAAAATCCCAACAATCCAACAAGACAGACTCGATGCCTTGTCTCTGCTTACCATAGGAGCAGATTTGTTACACCAGATTAATTTTGGAGACTTAATAAGAGACTTTGCAATTTTAAAAAAGTAGGAAAAAAACCTTTTAAAGTACAAATAAGTAGACAACAATCATCTTTTCATTCCATGAATGTTCAAATGCTATGAATCTTTACGTTTTAGAAGACAATGAAATAAAGAATGGTTTGTTTATGTGTGTAATGATGGTCGATATCTATATATTAGTCTGCTTGCCTATCTGTGCCCTGTCAGCAAAAACAATAAATTGTAGGCTACCATTTTTCTTTTGCAAGGTTCAGAAAAATGTTCTAACTTGAAACATTTGAAACAATAAGTTTTAACGTTTTTATTTGCATTGTTCCCTCATGGCAATTTAAAATATATAGATTATTGAAGAATTGCATTTTTCTACTGCCCAGCCCTAGTTATAAGCAAATTAATTGTTTTTTTTGCTATAAAGTGTAAAATAAATGAAACCAAAAAAAAAAACATAGGATGTATTGTGCCTATAAATTGTGAAAAACAATCAGACTGGCCTGTAAGTAAACTGAATTATGAATCTTGCAAATGGAAAGAAGAGAGTTTGGATTTATATCCCCCTTCTCTTCAATAAGGAGACTCAAAGGGGCTTAAAATCTCCTTTCCCTCCCCCCCCCCACAACAAACACCCTGGAGATAGGTGGGGCTGAGAGAGCTCAGAAGAACTCTGACTAGCCCAAGGTCACCCAGCTAGCGTGTGTTGGGAGTGCACAGACTAATCTGAATTCCCCAGATAAGCCTCCACAGCTCAATCGGCAGAGCGGGGAATCAAACCCGGTTCCTCCAGATTAGAGTACACCAGCTCTTAACCGCTACGCCACTGCTTGGCCAGGGCACCAAGGCTGGACTGTGCTTATGGCATTAGTTGAAGTTAATCTAGCCCTGACCAAACCAGGGGGGAAACATGCAGAACTCCATGGGGAAAATGTTGCACTAGAGGGCTGGAAACATTTTAAACCAGTTGTGTGGAAAAGGCCTTAAAGTCTGTGCATCTATACATCCATCCATCCAAGCTTCGGCTTCCAGAAATCTGTGCCAAATGACCCTGGCTCCAGACATCATTTTGTGCTGAACCATTTATTGTGTTCCTCTTTCTCTGGTTCTTGGCTGTAGGTTAGTTCCTGAACTTCAGAGGGAGTTGTTACTGCAGAGCATGTTACAACAGTTAGTTGGGCTCCGTTTCCAGTTCTCTGCCCTGACTTGATGAAATAAGTGATGCTGGACTTCATTGTCATAGATTGAGTCTTTCTACTAGGGTGTGTCTTCCTTGTCTGCCTGAACTTGCTCCAAGGAAGTCTGTGTTGCTTGCAACTCCAGTACCAGCTCTGCATGCTTTTGAAGGTTTTGCCTTAAAGAGAATGTAGACTGAAAGGGGGGAGAGGGGAAACACACTTATGAAGCATTGGCTAGCAAACATCTTTACTAGGCAGTAGCTGCTATTATATGTTCCATTCCTGGAATTAGATATTGATCGGAAAGCAAAGTATTGTGTCAAAGCAGAGAGCGATTACAACGGCAGCCTCTGCCAACTATGTATCATCTGAGCTAATTATGATAATTTTGTTATACATGATAAGTGATGTGCAGACAGGCATTAAAGACATGAAGTATGACTCCTCGTTGCCCATTATTCTTATATTGCTCTGAGAGTTTTCACTGGTGGTATGAATGAGATCAAGTCTAAATTCTGGCACTCAGGCACTTGCTGTCTGGAACGAGAAAGTTAGGGAAAGGAAAGATCGGGTAAGATCAGATGCAATGAAACTCTTACAGATATGGATGCAGTGATGAGTCTCTTTCTGACATAATGATGTCTCTATGCTCATAAGGTTATAGTCAAGAGGCTTGAATTAGGGGTCTCTGGCAATGGGACAAAGGTACCTAACCAGAAAAAGGAACTGTTGGTCAGCTCATTGGTATTATGATGACCAAGAGTAGAGTTGCAGCTAAGCCTGGCTGTTCTAGATGACCAACCTGTTGCTTATACACCACATTTTGTGACCTGACAAGGCATCTTGTGACCTGTCTGTAGACAAGGCATCAAGTATCAAAACCAACCTCTTGATGATCCACAAAGGTGTTAACTGCACCCCCTCACAAACTGGAAGGTAGCCACTACTCCCCAAGTCTCCCTGCCTCAGCCCCTGGACCTCCATCTTTGACTTAGTTGACTTTGACTTAGTTGACTTTGATTTAGTTCCAGCCAATTCTGCTCCAACCACTTTAATAGACCTTCGGTAGAGACCATGCCCCCATCCACCCTCCATCGGAAAAAATGGAAAGGAATTTGGGGGCTATAAAATTGGATCCCCTAACCAATCTTCACCAAACTTGGTGGTTCTTGTAAGGAGAGGCACCAGCACCCAAACTGTGAATTTGGTGGTTCTACCTCAAAAAAACTACTCCATAGTCCCATAAAGATAATGAACCTGAAAAAGCAGGGGGGGGGGGGAGGAGATCTGGAAAAGTAGTTTTTTTCAGCTTTGCCTTTTTGGCTTCATTAAAATGGTGCCTCTTTTTTCAGCTAAAAAAGCCAAAGCAGCTTTTCAGCTTTTTCTGGTTCAGCATATTCCAATACACATGCCTAGAAAAGGATCAATAGTAGGTGATATCAGTGACACTTGGATACATGGAGCTGCCTTATATTGAATTAGACTAGCAGTCCCTCAAAGTCAGTGTTGTCTAATCAGACTGGCAGCAACTCTTCAGGGACGCAGGTCTTTCACATCATCTGATCCCTTTAACAGGAGATATTAGGGATCAGTGGCAGAGCTACAAGGGGACAGGGGGGTGCATGCCTGGGGGCATGGAAAATCACCCCAGGCCCCTCCCCCTTTCCCCACCCCCCATGGCACCCCCTTTCCCAAACTTACCTTAGTTCCTTTCCTTTTCTGAGAACTTTTTCAGGATGCAAAAAGGCCTGTTCCCAGTAAAAACGGCCTGAGGAACTACAGTTCTCAGGAGACCTTGTGGCTCACAAGGTCTCCTGGGAAGTATAGTCCCCATCAGGCCATTTTTACTGTGAACAGGCCTTTTTGCATCCTGAAAAAGTTCCAGGAAAAGGAAAGGAACTAAGGTAAGTGTGGGAAGGGGGGAAGGGGGAGCGCCGTAGGGGGGTGCCATGGGGGGGGGTATGGGGGCAGAAAATATAGGCTGCCCACCGGGCGCAGTTTGGCCCAGCTACACCTCTGTTAGGGATTGAACCTGGGACTTTCTGCATACCAAGCAGATAGCCTACCATTGAGCCACAGCTGCTTCCCAGAGGCCTCACTCTATGACCGTGGTGGCGAACCTTTGGCACTCCAGATGTTGCAGCCTACAATTCCCATCAGCCCCTGCCACTTGGCCATGCTGACAGGGGCTGATGGGAATTGTAGTCCATAACATCTGGAGTGCCAAAGGTTCGCCACCACTGCTCTATGACATGGAGGACTGCTGCCAGTCAGAGAAGACAATACTGACCTTCATTGACCAATGTTCAAGTAGAAGGCAACAACACGGGTTCAAGTTGCCTCCAAACGTCGAAACTCTGAGGCCCTTTCTGCACGAGCCAATTTATCCCGGATAAACCCGGTAAAAAACCTAGGTTGGAAAGGAACTTTGCACGGATCCCAATCTTAACGCAGATCCGCTCCGCATTCTCTCCCCCCCCCCCCAGGTTTTTCAAGAATTGCATCATGTGCAGTTCTTTTGTTTTAACGCAGCTGTATGCTGCACAGTGACGTAGATATTGATTTTTAATGGGGAGGGTTCAGGGGGTGGGGCTATGCCCCCACCCACCCCTGGGGCATGGCCACACCTCCCCAAGCCTCTCCCCAAGCCTCAGTGCTTATAAAAGCAGCTCTCTGAGGCCGGGATGGCAGATTCCCCTGCCCCGCCCCCCCCCACCGGCTGGGCTCCAAGCCAGGAGCCGGCAGTCCCTTCTGCCCTCCCCTCTGGGCAGAGACATAGCTAGGGAAAATGGAGCCCAGTGCAAAATCTGAGTTTTGCTCTCCCCCCCCCCCCACAATGGGCGGCTGCTGTGATGCTGGAATCCACCCCCAAACAGCATCACATTCAATGGTGTTTAAACTAGGGATCCCAGATTCTCCTCTTAAATCTACCTTAAAGAGAGAATCTGGGATCCCCAGTTTAAACAACATTGAAAGTGATGCTGTTTTGGGGTGGATTATCCCCCACCCTGAAACAGCATTACTGTCAATGTTTAAACTGAGGACCTCAGATTCTCCATTTAAATCCATGCCAAAGGGGGGATTTAAAAGGAGAATCTGGGGAAATTTGGGGGGGGGGGTGCCTGCTGTCAGGGGTGCAATTGTTAAGCTAACAGCACCAAACATTCAGGGTATCTTTAGAAGACTCTCCTGATGATACCACTCAGGTTTGGCAAAGTTTGGCTCAGGGGGTCTAAAGTTAGGGACCCTCAAAGGTGTAACCCCCATCTTCTATTAGCTCCCATTAGAAACAATGGGGGATGGGGGCACCCCCTTTGGAAGTCCATAACTTTGGACCCCCTCAACCAAACCTCACCAAACCTGGGTGGTGCCCAGGCTAGCCAAATCTCATCAGTTCTCAGTTGGGGTGGTGACTCATAAAAAATGTTTTTTGCGGAGTGGGGCTTTAATTGAAAAACATTCCCAGAGCCAAATAGCCTGGGAGCTGATAAAGCCAAATATGATTCGTCTTTATTGACTGAGAGAGCTTCAGTGACAGGTTGCAGCATTCAGGGGCAGCATTCAGTTGACGCTTCCCAAACTCCCACCCCCGGTGCTTCTCGTGTAGACTTGAGAAGCAGTGGTGGAAAGAACCGAAATTTTTCGGGTTCTTGTTTTTCAGCCCCCTTCCCCCAAAAGTCAGAAAAGCCGAATAACCAGCTGTACCAAACAAATTCCAGTTTTTAAAAACCTGAACCCAAAATTTACTGAGCACAATTGTTTGTGCTTAGCCCTGTTTCTCAGAAGCCGAGCAGTGTCAGCCCTGGTCATTATTTGGATGGGAGTCAGGCTAGGATGTCCAGGGTTGCTATCCAGAGGCAGGCAATGTCAAGCCACCTCTGAATGTCTCTTGATGTGAAACCCTACAGGATAGCTCTGAGTTGGCTGAGACTTGAGGGCACTTTCCACCACCCAGTAGGAAGAGAGTCACTTCAGCACTGCAAGGATTTAAGTAGCCATCCAGAAACCTTTTGGGAATTGTTCACAGCTAGCTAAAAGCTCTCAGTCTGCCTATATCACATGACCCATAACGTGCAGGGATAATGTTGTATGCCACTCTTACAGGGAGTGAACATAAGAAGGAGCCTGCTGGATCAGACCAGAGTCCATCTAGTCCAGCACTCTGCTACTCTTAAGTGGCCCACCAGGTGCCTTTGGGAGCTCACATGCAGGATTTGAAAGCAATGACCTGCTGCTGCTGCTGCTGCTCCCGAGCACCTGGTCTGCTAAGGCATTTGCAATCTCAGATCAAGGAGGATCAAGATTGGTAGCCATAGATCGACTTCTCCTCTACAAATCTGTCCAAGCCCCTTCTAAAGCTAAAAGGGGCTTGGACAGATTAATGGAGGAGAGGTCGATCTACGGCTACCAATCTTGATCCTCCTTGAGTGAAAGAGAAAATAGTTAAAATGATCTTTCCCTCCCACACTGATTTGGTTAATTTTTTAAAAAAAAATTATTAAGATTAAAAAACCCAAACCAAACATAGACAAGGATCTAAAATGCAGATTATTGAGTACAGTACTGGCATCAAATTATACAAGCTCAAACTTAACTTCTCATTCTGGACAGAAAAACATTCCATTTTTCAAACATGTGGCAACATAATAGACAGGTTAGTTTACATAGACAAATGCACTGTGCTAATTTCTCCAACCACTCCTCCTTTATTAATTTTGTGTGTTTCACATTCTGGGAATCTGGACGATGTGTGCAGCTGAACCACAGAATTACAACTCCCTCTGTTCACCTATACGGAAAATGAAGTTATTGATACATATATTATTTTATTGCCCTTGAACCCAAGAACCAAGTTGTGGTGAAGAGTCATCAAGTTACCGCTGACCTATGACAAACCCACAGTGTTTTCAGAGCCAGCATGGTGTAGCGGTTAAGAGCAGGTGAACTCTCATCTAGAGAACCAGGTTTGATTCCCCACTCCTCCATGTGAGTGGTGGACTCTTATCTGGTGGACTGGATTTGTTTCCCACTTCTACACATGAAGTCTGCTGGGTGACTTTGGGGATAGCCACAGTTCATTCAGAACTCTCTGAGTCCCTGTTTCCTTTGTGGGGAGAAGAAGAGAAAGGAGTTTGTAAGCTCCTTTGAATCTCCTTACAGGAGAGGAAGGGGGGTGTAAAACCAAACTCTTCTTCTTCAACACATGTGACATTTGGAGGTGGTCTGCCACAGCCAGCCTAACCAACCACAGCCAATCGCAGGTGAGCTGAGAGAGTTCTGAGAGAGCTATAACTGGCCCACAGTCACTCAGCAGCCTTCATGTGGAAGAGAGGGGAATCAAACTCGGTTCTCCAGATTAGAGTCCAGCACTCTTAACCACTGTGCCACACTGGATGTGAAGAGAGAGGGTAGACTATAAAATAGCTAAACTTGCAGTATGTTAATGTTCTCAAAAATAATTTTTTAAATTTGTAAAGATTACGCAAAGCCTGCTTACAAATCCCATACACTGTTAACAAAATTCCCTGTGCACAGTAGGTCTGTCATGCGGCTTCTTTGTAGTGCTTTGAAAAACCACCCTTAATAATGGAGGTTAATTATGTGTTCGTTTCTTTTCAGTTTCCACTCAGTTCTTTTCAAATATGATAATTACATGCACAGTTGTGTTCTTTTCTCAATCTCGCTGCTGTTGTGGGAGATTTGACTCTTAAAGTTTCTTGAAATTTGGCTACATAACCCTAGATTTGAAAGGGTTAAGTTGCACAGGCAGGGGGAATTATCAGAAGGATAAGATAAAAGGACTCCCACACCATTGGTTCCCCCTCTCTTTCTCTCCCCTCCCTTGCATGCCACCCCTCCCTCCCCTTCCCTTGCATGCCACCTCCCCCTTCCTCTCCCTCTGCTAGGTGGGTGGGCGATGTCCAGATGCTGGGGCCCCTCCCCTTCCCTCCGTCCCCTTGCATGCCACCCCTCATTCCCTACCCTTCCCTTGCATGGCACACCTCCCCCTTCCTCCTCTCCCCCTCCCTCCGCTAAGGTGGGTGGGCCAGGTCCAGATGTCAGGGGCCCTCCCCTTCCCTCCCCTCCCTTGCATGCCACCCCTCACTCCCTACCCTTCCCTTGCATGGCACACCTCCCCCTTCCTCCTCTCCCCCTCCCTCCGCTAAGGTGGGTGGGCCAGGTCCAGATGTCAGGGGGCCCTCCCCTTCCCTCCCCTCCCTTGCATGCCACCCCTCACTCCCTCCCCTTCCCATGACGCTCTCTTACACTGAATCAGACCGCTGGACCATCCAGTTCACTCCTGTGTACTCTGGCCAGGCTCTCCAAGGTCTTCTGTGAGATTCTTTCACAACACCAGCTACCACATCCTTTTACCTGGAGATGCTGGGGATTGAACCTGGCACCTTCCCCATGCCAAGCACAGGTTCTATCATCATTGTTGAGCCACAGCCCAGGCCCCAAGTCCTGAAGAAACTTAGGCTCATTCCGCACATGCAGAATAATGCACTTTCAAACTGCTTTCATTGCTCTTTGAAGCTGTGCGGAATAGCAAAATCCACTTGCAAACAGTTGTGAAAGTGGTTTGAAAATGCATTATTCTGCGTGTGCGGAAGGGGCCCAAAAGACCTTAAAGGGTCATAACTAGAGACATGGTGTTGGAAATGTCTTCATTTATCTGCACAACATGAAATATTACTAGTGTATTCCTCCATTCACAGTTTCCAGCACACCTGCCATTGCATTTTTAGGACTTGTCCTACAGTACATAGACAATTTTTAGGAGCCATGTGAGTATGCGTGAGGTGGTTAGCAGTGCTTGCAATTCTGCCACTCCACTGCTGATCCTGAGTTCTGAGCCCTGTGTGTGTCACAATGGGATATACATCCTGGCATCTGGCTCATGGTCAACTCAACCATCCATCCATTCCTTGGTCGGTAAATGAGTACCTAGATCATAGCTAGTGGGTATAGAATAGCGGGGGGAAAGCAATGGCAAATTACCCCACAAAGAGGCTTGCCTATAAAATCGCTGCTCGCAGTGGTAGCCCAGGGTCAGACACGACTGAAGGGGAAACTTTATCTTTACATAGACAAAAGATTCCCATTGGATATTCATGTATTCATGGTGCTGGCATTGAGTTTTAAAGTCCTATCTGCTTTGGACTGCATGGAACTGGCTTCTCCCATATGAACCAACCAATCAGCTCTGCTCATCTTGGAGGCCCTGCTTCAGGTGCCCCTGCCATCTGAAGCTGGATGGGTACAGCATTGTGTAGTGGTTAAGAGCAGGTACACTCTAATCTGGAGAACCGGGTTTAATTCCCCACTCTGCCACTTGAGCTGCGGAAGCTTATCTGGAGAACCAGATTAGTTTGTGCACTCCAACACACGCCAGCTGGGTGACCTTGGGCTAGTCACAGTTCTCCTGAGCTCTCTCAGCCCCACCCACCTCACAGGGTGTTTGTTGTGAGGGGGGAAGGGAAAGGAGATTGTAAGCCCCTTTGAGACTCCTTATTGGAGAGAAGGGGGATATAAATCCAAACTCTTCTTCTACAAACCAGAAAATGGCCCTTCTTAGTCAATTTTATTTTGTATCTGGTCTGGAAATGTACTATGTGGATTTTATATTCTATATTTGATATTTTCTGGTCTTTGACCGAAATAAAATATTGATTGATTGATTGTCATGGCAATATAATTTAGGACCTCCCTCTGCCTTTGTTGCTCAACAGTGATCAACAGTTGATCTACAGTGAGTGAAGAGTTGTTTGTTTGGTCTGATGCACCCTCACTGATTCTGTTACTCCTTCTTCCCTCAGTATGTAAACAAGTGTTTTAATTTACACATCCACATGTTAAATGAACATATACCAGACATAAGAGCATAAATTATCTGATGAATGTATTGACAAGATACAAGCTTTAGATATACCCCTCATATTAAACTTGAGGGCACTGTCAGCTTTTCATGTCCCCACTGTTTCCATTTTCTGCAATAACAAAAAAGATTCCCTCCACAGCCCACAAGGTGTCACTGTGCAAAAAAGTAAAACCCCAAATGAAGGGAAAAGGTTATAATAAATATTTTCCTGTCATTTTTTTCCCCTCCTCACCCTTCATAAGAGCCCTAGAGATTTTTCGAACCATAGTCAGAGGGAGAGGAAGGGAGAGTCAGATGTGAGGTAATCTGGGAAACAAGCATCCTGGATTAACTCAGGAATTGCCTGTTCTTGACAGTTAATTGCATATAGTTAGCATATACAGTTAATTGCATGTATTTAGCTTTAAAAGCCTAAGAGAAAATATTATAATGAGAAGTGTTTCGGTATTTTGTTATCCCTTTTCTGGGGCAGGGATTTGTGGGGAAGAACTTGAACTTGTTGCTGTGAATTGGGTATGATAGGAACAACAAAACATTGATTCGCTTAAAACGTAATAGTTCAATTGTGTTATTTAAACATTGTGAGAGAAATACATAAAGCTACAAGGAACAATTGGCTACATATACCATAATTCAAACAAACAAATTTAGTACTTTATCTTTTAAAAAAACCTGCAACAGTAAAGCATATCGTTATGTTATCTGTTAGACTATTTAAAATATGTCTAAGTACTCCCCAGTCACAATCAAAGCATATGAGCATTTTTTTTGAAACCTGGATAACAAACTTGATGTTAAATAAGAAGAGTCCGGATGGGGTGCTGTGTGGTTTCCGGGCTGTATGGCCATGTTCTAGCAGCATTCTCTCCTGACGTTTCACCTGCATCTGTGGCTGGCATCTTCAGAGGATCTGTGGCTGGCATCTTCAGAGTCCGGATGCTAAGGTGCAATGCAGAATGTAAATAGAAGAGACTCATGCTACATTGTGAAGGCTCTAAAGACTACTTACACTCAACAGGGGCGTAATGAGGCAAACTGTAGCCCTGGGCAAAAACTGAGTTGGATGCCCGCCCCCCCCCCCCCCCATGGGTGGCCACTCCACCATGACCAAACAATGGGGGATGGGGCACCCCCTTTGGGAGTCCATATCTTTGGACTCCCTGAACCAAACCTCACCAAACTTGGGGGGTAGCATAAGGACAGTCTCCTGATGATACGCTGAAATTTTGGTGCTGCTAGCCTAAAAACTGCGCCCCCTGCAGGCCAAAAATGGAAAACTGCTAAAAATACCCAAAAACGAACCCTGCATTTTGATGCCCCCCATAAGGTGGTGCCCTGGGCAGATGTCCACCTTGCCCAAAGGGCATTATGCCCCTGATGCTCAATGGTGGGATTCAGCAGGTTCACACCACTTTGGCAGAACCGGTTGTTAAAATGGTGCTTGTAAACAACCGGTTGTTAAATTATTTGAATCCCGCCACTGCTTACACTCTGACATTACTAGGTATAACCACACATAGGGTTACCAGCTCTGGGCTGGGAAATATCTGGAGATTTTAGGAGTAGAGCTTGAGGAGGGTGGAGTTTGGGGAGGAGAGGAGAGGAGCAATGGGGTATAATGCCATCAAGTCCACCTTCCAAAGTTGCCATTTTCTCCAGGTGAACTGATCTCTGTTGCCTGGAGATCAATTGTAATCTCTAGAGATCTCCAGCTATCACCTGGAAGTTGGCAACCCTAACAGCATAGGAGTTTCAAAATGGCTCCCTCCCCAGGAACAGTTTTCATGTGTGACTTTAATCAAGGAGGTGGGTGGGCCTACCTTGAACCTAACTGCCACAAGAGAGAAGGCAGCAGCCATTTCTGTGACCAACACAGTTGTGAGCCTGTACAGAGATTCCTTAACTTTATTTCCTTGGGGACCTCAAGAATATCTGCTGGAGGTGGCATGAACTTGTCATTTCATTTTGACCTTGTTCTACCAAGCTCTGTTGATAAAGAAACATGAACTCTTCCGGCTGAAGTTCCTTCTACTTTTAGACCATTTCTGCATTACTGATTTCAGCCCAGTAAAACATTGTTTTAGGGGTGAGTCTTCACACAGGTGCCACTGCCAAATCGATGTGGCATCGCCCTCTCCCCCCTGGAACAGCATTTTTGAACCTCGCTCCCTGAGCAAGGTTTTTGCAAAATGCCGGCTTCCATCCATTGCCAAGCAAACGGCACCGGGTGGAAGCCGGCGTATTTCCTGCGCCGCTCCCGGATGCCTCCTACCTCCTGCCTCCTTCCATCACTTTGTGGAGGCCAGGGGACACACCTCCTGGCCTCCAACCCCAGAGGTGTTGCTCTGGCCATGGGGGCGTGTCCCTTGGCCTCCACAAAGCGCCAGAAGATGGCAGGAGGTAAGAGGCGTCAAGGAGCGACACAGCCCGTGCGAAGACTGTGCCACCGGCTGCAGAACCAGCCGGGCCATTCGTGTGAATGGCCCGGAGAGGCGCATCAGCATGAACTATGCCAATGCACCCCGCTCAGCTGGCCGTGCGGAAACAGCCTTAGTAAGAGTAGTCCAAACGTTACCTTTACAATCCATTGATTTGCCGAACAAGGCTCCCATGAGTGGATGGGCTCCCCGGTCTTATTTACTTCACTACAGTGGCCTCACCTGAGCAGTCATTGCCCACTGAAATGAAGAAGGCATCCCATCTTCTCTGAGCTACCTCAGCATCCAAGCACACATGGAACTTCTCTTGAGCAAACTCAGACCTTGATGATTTGTTGGGAGCATTTAGACAGACCTCCTTTGCTTTTTTATGCAGCTGAGAGCTATAGAAACATCTGCAACAGGCTTTATTATCGGGGGGCCATACATATAATTATTCCCCAACCCACCTCCCTCCAAAAGCCCAATTACTGTATTGCTGTACCAACTACCAGGAGCCCAGTGTGCTGCAGCAATTACAGTGCTGAAGTATGATCTTGGAAACCCAGGTCAGAATCCTCACTCTGCCATGGAAGTTGGCCGGGTGTCCTTGAGCTAGTCACACTCCCTCAGCTGAACCAACCTCAAGGAATATTGTTGTGGAGATAAAATGGAGGAGAGAATGACACTGGATGCTACTTTGAGTCCCCCATCAGGGAGAAAAAAATTAGTAAAAGTATCTAAATAAATAAACCTCTGGACAGCAAAGAAGAAGAAGAAGAACAGTTTGGATTTATACCCCTCTTTCTTTCCTGTAAGGAGACTCAAGGGGACTTACAAACTCCTTTCCCTTCGTCTCCCTACCACAGACACCTTGTGAGGTAAATGGAGACTGAGAGAGTTTGAAGAGGACTGTAGCTAGTCAAAAGTCACCCAGTTTTGTGCGTAAGAGCAGGGAAGCAAATTCAGTTAACCATATAAGAGTCCACTGCACATGTGGA
This sequence comes from Sphaerodactylus townsendi, assembly GCF_021028975.2. Classification (NCBI taxonomy): domain Eukaryota; kingdom Metazoa; phylum Chordata; class Lepidosauria; order Squamata; family Sphaerodactylidae; genus Sphaerodactylus; species Sphaerodactylus townsendi. Next base: position 105,483,234 of record NC_059431.1, on the reverse strand, counting down.
AGAGTGAGAAGCCTGGTTCTCTAGATTAGAGTCTACCTACTCCTATCCACTACACACTGACTGTCTTCTGACTTCTGTTGGCATCTCCCAACAAAGGTAGGTGCTCCCCCTCATCCTTGGGTCTCTTCCCATCTGCTTCTTATGCCCCCCATCATAATTTTTGCTCTTTCCTTCAGCATTTGACCCTACCTGGTTTCCTTCTTTCCTTCCTCAGGTGCACCCGTTGTGGCCGTGGTATGTTGTTCCATAGGGGGAGGGGTGTCTCCATGTTTGGCAGTTTGTTCTAGCTCTTTCCAGCTGCTTGTACACATCCAACATGGCTGTCCTGTCTCTATGATCCACTAGGAATGAGTGCTGTGGTGGCATTAATGGAAAAGGGTGAAGAAAAGAAGGGATCAAAACTCCCATCTACCTGTCATCTTGGGGAGGGTGGCAGTCGCTACAAACCTTTAGGTTGTTCAGAGTTAGCTACGCTCCTTTCATACAGACATGCTAAATCAGGGGCAGGGAACCTGCGGCTCTCCAGATGTTCAGGAACTACAATTCCCATCAGCCTCTGTCAGCATGGCCAATTGGCCATGCTGGTAGGGGCTGATGGGAATTGTAGTTCCTGAACATCTGGAGAGCCGCAGGTTCCCTACCCCTGTGCTAAATGAAATTAGGTGGTTTCGTCATTCTTTGCTGATTAATAATTCCTGCCACTGAACACAAATGTCACCTTTATAAGTGCTCATTTGCAGCTGACATAGAAGGCTGTTCTCCGTCTACCATTTTTCATGTCTGCCTGCCAAAAGAAATAAATATCACAAAGGAAGAGAATTATATAGCCATGTCAAAACTAAAAAAGAAATCATAAAGCAGACACTATTGTAAACCCCAGTGCAACAATACACTTACTGGATCAGGGCCTAGATATGTTTTGGCAGGGAGAGCAATATAATTCTTGATTAAATTACTTAAGTGCTATTGTCAGGGAAAGCTCCAGTTGAGTTTGAAAAGCAAATTCCAACCTCCTCTTTAGCACAGACTTTTTATTAGCGATGTAGGGCTTGGCTGTTCTGAATTATACTCTGAAACCAAGTATAAAAGATTCAAATGCCAGTTTGGGAAGCAAAGTGACTCATTTGATATTTAGCTGGCAGAAATCCAGCACATTTATTTGAATCGCTAACCAAAAAGTGAATAGTGTCTCACACATTACAGTGTCTCAAACATTAGTGTCTCAAACATTCAGTGCAACTGAATCAGGTAAGAGGACAGGTGGGGGAAAACATGTCTTGGATGTCGGATCCTTATAAGGGAGAAGTATCCATCCACCCAGTCAAGAAGAAGGAGAAGGAGAAGGAGAAGGAGAAGGAGAAGGAGAAGGAGAAGGAGAAGAAGAAGAAGAAGAAGAAGAAGAAGAAGAAGAAGAAGAAGAAGAAGAAGAAGAAGAAGAAGAAGAAATAATTAACAATACGTGCAAAATCTGATTTATTTACTGAGCACACAAGAAACCCAGTGCATTTGGTGAGATCTTCAATGAGGAGAAACATACTTACATGGAAAATGGAAGAGACATTATACAGAAAACCTGTCGGTTATTTACACTATTAAGTTTTCTGTACATCCTATTCCTGACCAATATGAATAAACAGCCTGCATCCATACATGCACGGGCTTATCATAAGAACATAAGAACAAGCCTTCTGGATCAGACCAGAGTCCATCTTGTCCAGCACTCTGCTACTTGCAGTGGCCCACCAGGTGCCTTTGGGAGCTCACATGCAGGATGTGAAAGCAACTCAGGAATTTTTTGTTAGTGGCCCCTTCCCCCCACTTGCTCTTTCATTGCCGCTGTCAGCTGCCACAAGGCTGCTGCTCTGAGCTTGAGCTGCATCCCTAGCTGCTGCTGCCTGGGCTGCCCCCACGCTGCCCCCGCCTGCCAAAGGCTGCCTTCGCTTAGCGCCAGGGGATGCCGCCTGGCTTGAGCGGGCGCAAGAGCGGCAGCATCGGGGCGGCTAAGGCGCTTGCTGTCAGCCTCCTGACGTGGGGAGGTGCCGGGACAATTCCCGCTGGGCCATTTCATGGAGAGTAGCGCGGGGCTTATGGTGAGTGGGGAAAGGGCTGTTGTTGGGGTTCCCAATGACATATCCAGAGTCTATGAAATTCCCATTCAGACTACTGAACACATTTGTCAGGGCAAAGCTTTCTACCACAATCATGCCTACTTCATAAACCCACACATGTTCACTCAACCAGCACTTGGTGTGTTAAAGATAATATTCTGTAACGATGTGGGTATTTTTGGAAGAATTCAGTTCAGTGCAAGTGACTAAAACAAGCCCCCCTCTAGCTGTTATGAGTTTATCATTCTATCATCATCCATCATCATCCATAATTATGAAGGTAATTATCAAAAGTAACTAATTATCTTGGGTGCTTCTGCAAGCATTTGCAGCCCTCCTCCTGCTAAGGGGTGCCATGAAAGCACAGGGGTCAAAGACTGGCATAAGAGCAAGGCACTGCTCCCCGCAAAATGGATCCTTCTCAGAGACGTTTGGGATCCATCTTGTGTGTGAAGACTGGGCAAGAGGGTGGTTGGCTGCTGAACTTTTCCCTAGGCCTTAAGGTGTGCCTTACTGGACAACGGGGCTAGCTAATCTCCAGTGTATCACCCTAAAGTCATTCAACCAGTGCTCCAAACAAACCAACTTACCCAATCTGCACCCATCCCAGCATTCAGTCAGTATTCAGGAGAATAGCCCAGGCATTCTCTTGGGTCCGGTCCACTCATCAAGCCTCTCCTATCCTTTTGTTCAAATCCAAGAAAAGCAATAAATTTTTGTGTGTCTGGCTTTCCTGCCAATTTAACTCATACCAACTCGGGACCCATTTTGGGGCATAAATATTGGCCCTTCTGCCATTCATTTTGTGGGTCTGTGTTCTGAATTCATGGGTGCACCCCACTTGCCTATGGGCTCTTTGGCCCCTTCCACACATGCAAAATAATGCACATTCAATCCATTTTCTCAATTGTTTGAAAGTGGATTTTGCTATTCGGCACATTGTGCATTGAAAGTGGATTGAGGGTTAGGGGCCTTTCTTTTGCTCCTGCAAACACTGGTCATGTTCCTCTTCAGTGCAAACTTTCCCTGGACGCCCCTTCAAGACTGGTATCTCTCACCCATTCCTCCCTAACTCCCTCCCTTGTCTCTTAGCTCTTATATGCTTTGTGTGCATATGTTCATTGCTTAAAATATGTTCCTTGTTTTACTTTTCAAATTCTTTAATCAACCCAGCTTTAACTGTACAACTGTCTGCTCATTTGAGAGTTGTCACCTAGGACTATCCTGGGATACATAGGTTATTGATCCCAATTACCTCCTCTCACTTTCCGTGTCCTGCTAATTCCCACCAACCAATGTGGAAACAGCCTAGAGTAAGATCTCAAGCTAGAGATTAGGAAGAGGGGAGGGGGTTGAAGAGTAAGAATATGTATACTGTTTTCTGAAAGTTAACTGATTATCTGAAAAGATTCTAAGCAGGGGATTTAAAATTGTGGGATACTGTAATTGGTTGGGGGCAGTGGTGGGATTCAAATAATTTAACAACCGGTTCCGTTGGTGGGATTCAAATAATTTAACAACTGGTTGTTTACAAGCACCATTTTAACAACCAGTTCTGCCAAAGTGGTGCGAACCTGCTGAATCCCACCACTGGTTGGGGGGGAATACTGGTATAGCATATATTTCTACTTTCAAAAGAGGCTCACTGTTCTGAAATTAGCACAGATGGTGCATCCATTCATACAGAGAGTCCTGCAACCATGCCTATGGGAGGCATGCGCTACCAGAGATGCTTCCAATATTACAGGAGAGCCTAAACAATGACGTATATGCTGTGATTGCTAAGGACTTTTTACATGACCGATATTTTGAAATATAACTTCCAGAAGAATTTATTGTAATGTTTACAGCAGGAGCTCCGTAACTGGCGCTCTGGTTTGCCGACATGCGCCTCTTTTCAGCCTTATACCGCGTTATGCGCTCACGCGGGCCTGATGTTCCTCCGAGGTGGTAACCTGATGCTGCCCCCTCCAGCCCTCCAGAGCAGTGCTGGAAGGAAAGGTGAGTGGAGGGGCTGAAACAGAGGCAGCTCTGTGGGTGCAGGCGCCATTTTTCGCATCCCCTCCATTTACCTCTCCTTCCAGCGCTGCTCTGGAGGGTTGGAGGGACATGCCATTGCTGCCCTTCAACCCCTGGAGGTCGGAGGGTAGTGTAGGTGTGTCCCTCCAGAGCAGCTGCCATCCCCCCTCTCCCATCCCCGCAGCCACCCTCCCCCCTCTGCCCCATGTAGCACACGGCTGCCTGCTCAGTTGGGCAGAGGGGTTTCCCTGTCCGTCACCTACACCTCTGCCTTCCAGCGCTGGAAGGAAAGGTGAGTGGAGGGGCCGAACCGGAAATGGCTCCATGCGGAGCCGCTTCTCCAGCTCAGTAGATCTTTGGGGCTATGGAAAACGGGTCCAAATGGCTCTTTGGGTGGTAAAGGTTTACAGAAACCTCCTTCCCTTTTAAATTCATCTTTGCTGCTTAGTAATCTGGCAAGTAATATTTATAGAGGTAACCATATATTTTTACGTAATGGTGTTGTTGTTCCATCTATTATTGACAACCTATCTGATCAAACATCCTAAGCTTCAGTCCTCCCTCAGCCATTTAGCCGGTACATTTCTGTCTCTTCCTTCATCCAAGGAACTCAGCGCAGCCTGCTTGTTCTCCCTTTCCCAATCCTCCTAACAACCATGTGTGGTAAGTTTCCCACATCAAATCCTACCATAGCCATAGTATAAAGTTGTCTGTCTGTAGCCCTTTTCAGACATTCAGTGCTGATGAACCAAAGGGGAGTATGTAGTATCTGCAAATCCTCCCTGTGTATTGGGTGACCATTTATGTGAATTAAAGTAAAAAAAAAAACGCAGCATGCATATTTTCAGCTAGATACATGAGAATAGGACACTAGATTTTTAAAGGGTGCATGTTTATGTGTACCAAAACTGTACACACGTGGGGAAATATGCATTTTGCCCTATTCACACAAACTGGCAACTGTATATTGGGAGGCTGTGGTAGCATTTGCTTCTGTTACTCAGGTGTGCCTAAACTGAGTATCCAGAAAGGCTTTGAGTGTCCCTTGGGAATTAGTTTCTCCCTACTTTTCTTTTTCTGTGAAATGAGAACAATAGTGCCCTATTTGACGAAGAACTGAATCATACATAAGGACAAGAGTACCAAATCCAAAGCAAGTTCATTATTTTTCAGTCTAACTAAAATGAATGGACAAATTATATATAATTAACTTGTCCCGTTGATTTCAATGGCACTTATGTGTGGCTTATTATGGGGCTGAGTGAATCCATTTGACTTTATTCACATTCAGTTTATTGTCACATCCCTAATACTACACTTTCCCCTTTCCAGTTTATTTACCTTTTTTATTTTTTTAAATTTATTATTAATTTTATATACTGCCCTTCCCCTGAGGGCTCAGGGCAGTTCACAACAAGGTTAAAACATACATTAAAACATAATTTAAATAATTAAAATAATTTAAATACCCCCCTCCCCCTCTTGTGCCCACGGGAGGCCAGATGACATGGTAGATATATTTTTAACCAGGCTGGCCAAACGCCTGGCGGAACAGGTCCGTCTTGCAGGCCCTGCGGAAACTCTGTAAGTCCCGCAGGGCCCTGATCTCCCTAGGGAGCCTGTTCCACCAGGTAGGGGCCAGGGCTGAAAAGGCCCTGCCCCTTGTCGAGGCCAGCCTGATCATTTTTGGGCCAGGGATCACGAGTAGGTCCTCCTCCGAGGAGCGGAGGGGCCTACCGGGGCAATATGGGGAGAGGTGTTGTTTTGTTGTTTCCAAAATGGTGCACCTCACCATAAACTGTTCAATTTCATCACTCTTTTTGGATTGTTCTGGAACACTTGGAATCAGATGAGATCTCCATTTTGTGGCTCAGAGATTGGGGCGGTGGGGGGGTGGATCAATGCTATTACCTTTGCAGCTCAACCATGACAGCTTCTGTCACCGTTTCTGTCCCTTTGTGTACAGTATTGCCACTTCACAACCAAAAAGTTCTCAGAGCAACACAAATATTTTCAATCGTGGTTCCATTAGCACACTTTCCGGACTGTGGACAAAGACTATATTGAAGTTTTCTGCCTCTCTTCCCCTCTGCTATTTGTTTTCATAGCCGGATCTCATAAGATCTCTGAAGCAAAGCATGATTGGCCCTGGCTAATATTTGGATGGAAGACCATCTAGGAATACCAGGGTTGCTATCCAGGGGAAGGCAATGGTAAACCACTTCTGCCAGCTTGCCATGCATTGAAAATAAAGAAGCTGAGGGGACAGGAATGCATGCTGCATGAAATTAATGCCAGTCTGGTCTGCATCTGCACATCATTTGATATCACACTCCAATAGTTTGCATCTGGATTTCCCCGTGTGGACATGACAATCCAGGATTGCTATAGCACAATACAATAATATGCAACAGTATAGCAATGCAATAATATGTAGAATATGTAGATTCAGCCCTAGAATGTTAAAGAATAGTTATTATTGTTATCAATGTTTTTGGTGTACTATAGCATAAAAAATTGGGTACCTTCCACATGGAGTTTACTCACCATGCCATCCTCAGCACAGTCATACCTCTCTAAGTCCATTGACTTTAGCATTCTTAAAAGAGTAAAACTTTGCTAAGGATTGCACTATAATGTGGCAAAAACAAAAGCCAGGCCATGGAAAGAATGGCAGAAATAGGGCTACTCCATATTTTGGGATCTATAAAGAGGACTGATTCTTCAGAATTGCCATTTGCCACTGTTTACCCACACATTTTACACACAGAGAGTCATACTTCTCCTTGTGTCTGAAATTCCTTTTCCTTCAGGTTTAAATGTTTTTAGGCTTATAGCTGCTGGCTGTATTTGTATATTCATCGTAATGACAGAACTGAGGTGCAGCCCTTGAAATTAATAGCCAATTAAGGAGGGCCTCTTGGGTATTTTGTATTCTGTTCCGTAGAAGATATCTCATCCTCAGTCATTGGAGATTAAAGGGCAAAGTTTCCACCCAGGGAGGTACTAGGAAAGAATAACCTGTCACTGAAATCTATCAGAATGATGTGAGCTGTTTTCTCCATGAAATCTTTGTTTGCTGGTACCAGAGATATTTTTTTAAGGTGTGACCCCCTCCTATACCAATTCCTTACATTCTTTAGGGAGATTAAGGGTCAGTTTGTATAATCAGAACAGCAAGGTGTAATTTTTCTCGGAATGCTCCACTTTAAACTGATAACCAGGGGTGTATATTTTTAATGTTTCTTTCTCTCACCCCAGAAAAAAAGAAAGCACGAGCACATAGAAAGGTAGCAAGCTATGGAGAAATGTTCTCCAAGCAACAAAGGTAGACATTCTCTAACTAAACACAGGAGTCCCGTTTCAAGACTTGTCTCCTCTGTGCACAATAGGGATGGGTGATTTGCAAGGGGAAAACAAGCAGGCAAGGAAGAGAGCTGTGGGAAGGGGCTGTGGCTCAGTGGAAGATCATCTGCTTGCCATGCAGAAGGACCAAGGTTCAATTCCTGACATCTCCAGTTAAAGAAACAGGCAGCAGGTAATGTGAAGATCTCAACCTAAAACCCTGGTGAGCAGCTGCCAGTCCGAGTAGACAAGACCTTGATGGACCAGTGGCCTGAAGGCAACCTCATGTGTTCACACGAACATATTACTTGATCATAAAGAGGCAGCATAACTCTTTCTCTGCCAGTCACATTTCTTCAGCATCTTTTCCCTGCCATCTGATGCTTTTCTTCCCTCGTTTGGGAAATCCAGTGAGATCAAGAGAGTAGGAAGTGAAAGAAGGATTGGGTCTCTTTCCTCCAGCCAGTGACGTAGGTATAGATTTTTTTATGGAGGGGTTCGGGGCGAGGCCAGGCTTCCCAAGCCTTGCCCCCAGCCTCAGTGCTTATAAAAGCAGCTCTCTGAGGGCAGGGATGACAGACTTACTTGCCCCGCCCCCCATCCCCCCACCAGCTGGGTTCTAAGCCAGCAGCCGGCAGTCCCTTCTGTCCTTCCCTCTGGGCAGAGGTGTAGCTATGAAAAATGGAGCCCGGTGCAAAATCTGAAACAGCATCACTTTCAATGTTTAAACTGGGGACCTCAGATTCTCCCTTTAAATCCATGCAGAAGGGGGTGGGTTTAAAAGGAGAATCTGGGGAAATTTGGAGGGTGCCTGCTGTCAGGGGCACCACCATAGTTAGCAGCAATTGCACTAAACTTTACAGGGCGCGAGACTTCTCCCTGATATTAATACCACCCAGGTTTGGTTCAGGTGGTCCAAAGTTGTGGACCGTCAAAGGTGTAGCCCCCATCTTCTATTAGCTCCCATTGGAAACAATGGGGGCACCCCTTTTGGGAGTCCATAACTTTGGGCCCGCTGGACCAAACCGTGCCAACTTGGGTGGCATCATCAGGAGAGTCTCCCAACAAATCCCTGAAATTTTGGTGCTGCTAGCATAAAAACTGCGGCCCCTGCAGGCCAAATACCGAAAAAACACTAAAAAAATACATAAAAACACAAATAGGGGGCAGAGCTTTGGACATGTAATGGGGGGTTTCAACCCGAGAACCCCCCCTTACCTACATTCTTCTCTTCAGCCATGTGCTTATCTCCTACAAATCCCACTCTTTCCTACCCTGCCCTGCCCCTTGGAGCTGTTCCCAGTCTTCTGTTAGCCCTAACCTCTTTCATTCCACCTCCAGCAGCTATTATTGCGTCTGTCATTGCAGCACAAGTGCACATTTATGCACACTGCTTGCTCCCCTTTTGCTATTCTAATCACATCTTGTGCATGTGCCGCAGACAAGATTGATGCTCTGCCTCGCCTTGGCCAGCCAGGTGCCTAGTGAGAGTGCCACTCCTATTGTGTACCATCAGTCAACATGGTACAGTTATGTAAGTGTCGAACTGGAGCAACTTCTACTCTCAGTACCTACAGCCTCGGGCAAGCAATTTTGCGTCTCCTATTCGTGTGTCACAGCAGAAAGATCAACCACAGTCACACCCTTTGGAGTACTCATGCATTTCCAAGAACAATATAAATGTGTATACACATTCACCACAAACTGTTATATAGATGTCATCACGACCCTTAGGTAAAGACCAAATTTACGCTGAAACTACCGTATGCCTGTCATTGCTTCCACACGCCCAGTATCCCATTATAGTAATATTTAAGAAGGTGCCAGATTTTGAAAACCGAGGAGCAAAGGTGAGATCAACTAAACCATAGCAAAGACCAAAAGAAGGCTGAATCTTTATTCCCCATCCTAAATGTGCTCCAATATAATTCATCTTTAAATGTTTCACACTCTTTCCCAAGGAGCTATAAAGATGCTGCACAGACATTTTACAGCATGTAAAAGAATCTAGGCACGCATCTGTTACTCTGAGAAGATCCCACACTATAAAACATGGAGCAAATTCAGGGCTGAAACAGGAGCTTTCATTTTGCAAAACACACCACCTCTTTGAGAAGGAGCCCTGTAGTTTCCCCCACACCCCCATCTCACCTCATCTCACACACCACTACCACCATTTGACATTTCTTGGTTAGGCTTATAGACAGGGCTGAAAATGTTGCCCATTCTTTAAGTGGCCAAAATAGTATTCTGTTGCACATGTTATTTTCAGTTTCTTCCTTCAGAGTAGGAGACGTCTGAAAAAAGCAAGAGGGGTCATGATTTCTCAGCTAAAAGTTACTCCTCCCTTTTCCTTCAGGAGTGATTCTTTTTAGGAGAACCTTCATATCTCCTGACATGTGACTGTGATGAACCTTCCATCCAGAGCCACCAAAAGTGATGGCCACTCTTTTAAATAAAATAAAATAAAATAAATATATAATAAGTGCCAACTAATATTTGTCCCTTAATTCGTCCCTATATGGTAGCTACCACCAGGAATATAAATTTCAAAAGAAAAAAATCACCCCTTTATCTCCTTTTATAAGGCAAAGTGGATGGCTGACGTGGTCCTAATGAAAATAGGATGGGATTCCAATGTTTCGTCAAACAAAGTAAGATTTCTGGTTCTGGTGGGTTTTCTGGGCTGTGTGGCCATAGTCTGGTGGATCTTGTTCCTAACATTTCGCCTTCATCTGTGGCTGGCATCTTCAGAGGAGTATCACAGAGAAAAGTCTGACTTTTCTCTGTGATACAGACTTTTCTCTGTGATACACCTCGGAAAAGTCTGACTTTTCTCTGTGATACACCTCTGAAGATGCCAGCCACAGATGTAGGCAAAATGTTAGGAACGTTTGTAACTTGTGAACAAGGCTACTGAGTCAGGCAGTTGGGCTGGACTAGATCACAGGTGTCAAACTCGAAGCCCTCCAGATGTTATGGACTACAGTTACCATCATCCCCTGCCAGCATGATGCTGGCGGGGATGATGGGAACTGTAGTCCATAACATCTGGAGGGCCACAAGTTTGATACCTATGGCTTATAGGTTCCCTTTCACTGCTTATGATTATACACTAGAACGTAGGGTTATATGTTAAGTTACAGGCATTCAAGTAGCACTTGTCTAGCATCATAAGGCTTAGAAATATCTACTGAAATGTGACACCTTTTCACCTACTAAGAAGAAGAAGAAGAGTTTGGATTTATATCCCCCCTTTCTCTCCTGTAGGAGACTCAAAGGGGCTTACAATCTCCTTGCCCTTCCCCCCTCACAACAAACACCCTGTGAGGTGGGTGGGGCTGAGAGAGCTCCGAAAAGCTGTGACTAGCCCAAGGTCACCCAGCTGGCATGTGTGGGAGTGTACAGGCTAATCTGAATTCCCCAGATAAGCCTCCACAACTCAAGCGGCAGAGCTGGGAATGAAACCCGGTTCCTCCAGATCAGAATGCACCTGCTCTTAGCCACTGCTCTTAGCCACTATGTCACTGTTGCTCCTACACCACTGCGTGGCAAAGTTTTTATTTCTCAGCCATCATTAGATATTACTTCTAGTGCCTCATTGCTCTTACACTTGCCCTGCCAAATTTGTGAGCCATCATGCTGGACACAGCTTACCAGCCTTGTATGACACCTTGCCTAGTTCTCCTCTATGCTGTCCCAGTTAGGTAACAGTATACAGGAAGTCATCTGGAATACATGGCTGGTGGGAGGTGTTCTGCTTGGTGGAACAAAAGTTCGGCCAACATGCCTTGAACTTGTTTTCTAACAAGTCACAGCATACTGGCACACAATGTACTTCCTGAGGAATTGTGTGTGAGTAAATATTGAAGGGCATGGTCTGTTTGTAGCGATGGCCGAGAGAACGGACTGCCGTTGAAGCTCTGTAGGATTCCCGTGCAAAATGTCTTTGACTGAAGAGACAGAATGGACTTTGTGGTGTGATCTTTGTGTGGGGAGGGGGTTCGCTTACACCCTTTCTGAAAAATATTCACTGTTTAAGCAACTGGGCTTTTGACAAATACAGAGAGAAAATGCCAGGAGTGCTCTAGTTCTGTCCAGACATGTTGAAAAGGAGAGGCGTGTTGAACTTCCTGATGCGCTTGCCTGCCCTTTCCCTGTTCAATGAACTCATTTGACTTCTGAAGACAATATTGTCAAAAGGCTTCAACTCTGTGCCAAGATAGGTGGGCCCATTGTGGCAGCTGCCCATTGTGGCATAGCTGTAGGGTGAGTCAGGCTACTTATGAATGAGCACCAAAGGTGGGAGGGGAAAGGGCATGGAGCTCGTTGGTGGTGCCTGCGACTGTGAAGATATTTCATGAATGATTTCTGGAAATAACATCCCTTTTTTTCCATGCTCAAGGAAAAGGGACTTTCTGATAGATATTTCATTCATATTCTTCCTCCTCTACTAGTCACTGACATATCTCTCTCTAAGCCAACTGCTACTCAGCCTACTGAATGGTGACTAAGAAGGCAATCAGGCAACTAATAAAATTCTTCAGTCATGTTCTGTATTTTTAACCAATTAATTGGTTACATTTACATAAAATACCATGCTATCAAAAATTCAACTTAGATACTTTCGTAGGCTTTGAGGAGAATATATTTTAACAATGGCAGATTCCGCATGGGCCAAAAACAGCGGTGTGAAAACAGTGTGAAAACAGTGTAAAAGGGTTTTTAAAAAACAGTGTAAAAGGGTTTTAAAAAAACCTTTTACACCATTTTCACACTGTTTTCACACTGCTGTTTTTGGCCCATGCGGAATCTGCCATTGTATTTAAATCATTTAAATGCCAAATAAAGGTTGTTGTTGTTGTTTAAATCATGTTTTTAAGGATTTCTATAGCTGTAATCTATTCTGCAGGGATGGATCAGGATATAAATTTTAAAATAGAAGTATAATGCCTAGTTTAATAAACAAAAATTACCATTTGTGTTAGAAGCAAAGGGTATTTTTAAAATATTTGTGCATTCTCTATTATAGTGACAGCTGACCACATTTAGTTTCCCAAAATAATTGTGTCCTTGATTTGCAAACACTCCAATGGGTTCAATTTTTCAAATATTTTATATTTTATAGTAGTCTAACAGGGAACTAAATAGGTTAATCATTATCCAGCCCCCAGAAAGTAGACCTCCACGCTCAGCCCTAATCCCCCACCCTCAAGAAATTGAGGAGCAGAAGAAAGAAATGGCTGGAAAATGTCATTCATAATGATGATCTGGAATTTGCCCCATGTCTCTTTGGTCTTTACCAAACAGAATAAGGGAAATCCTAGAGTGTCAACCGGAAATGACATCACATCCTGACCAAACTGCATCTTCACCAGGCACTATCCTCAAAATCTTTTGCCAGGGCAGCATTGGTAACCCTAAACCAAATTATGTGTAACTGTGGCCAGGTGATTCTACTCCAGGAATGGTTGCATTGGCTATCTCAGTCTAAGGGGATACAAGGTACAAGCCGCAGATATGAATTCTGAGAGACGAATACAAAATCCTTATACTTGTCTTGAGTCAGTTCTATATTGTCAACCCGTCATGCCCACTACAGTTCATTGTGGCTAGTGCTCTGCCCACATAAGGAACCTTAGTATATACTTTAAGATTAAACAGAAAAACTCTCTTCAACACCATACTGTTTTTTTTAAATAAATCTGAACAAGCTTAACTGAGACCAAGAATTTGAAACTGATTGTAATCTAAGATGCTTTTAGGCAGTGTTTGAAGAGGTCTGTGAAGCACTAAAAGTGTGTGCGTATGTACAAATCTGTGGTTTTGTGCAGATCGGAATCACTCCCACAATTCCATGCAGCCACAGGATAGTCACCGGGTAGAAAAGGCATCGCACAAACGGCATATTTAATTTAAAACTTCTCATTCAATTTCTAGCTGTTCGTGCAGTGAAAATTGGCTTGAGAACTTATGAGCCTGAGAACTCAACATGAAATCTCAGGTTGAAGCTACACAGTTTTCAAAGCATGGGTATGGCATCCCCTTGTTGAGCTCTCCTTCGTGTAGGCATACTTATCCCACAACGTGACATCTTCTGGTTGTGATTCTCCCTGCTTCTGACTGCATCATAGAAAAAGATGCTTAATCCTCCCCACCCACTCACCCACTCACTCTCCCACAGGGCCCATTTTTAGCCTTTTCCTTTCTATAGCTGGGCTCCAAAAAAGCTGGATAAGCCATTTACATGGGATAATCAATGGACACAGGAAGAATTAAGCAGCGGCTCCTCTAATTTGACCTGCAAATGCCCTCTCCCCACTCCGCTAATGAAGTTTAGGGGCATGGTGACACATATGACCTGCCCTGAACAATCACTTTGTTGAATTTACCACCCCCTTCCCATTTAAAAGTCTTATCCTTAAATGCAGGACGCTGCACATGCCATGAACTGTACTAGATAATTCTCTCCCCCACACACAAACATACACACAGTCAAACGTACGCACACACACACACTGATCTTGCACTTCCAGAGGCTCCCGGTTTCGTTTTGCTTTTAAAATTTAGCTCTGCCCATTCTGTCCAATGCAAATCTTGGGGGTTTGGCCCCCTGTCTTTTCTTTGAAGGTCTGAGCTTCATCATCAATTCTCCCATATTCAACTGCGGCATGAGCCAATATGCTGTCCCTTCTTGTTGCAGGCCTCTTTCTCACTGCGGTTGCTTGCCATTGTTTAGTCTCTGCGGTGTGGTGCGGTTTCCTATTAGGGACTAACCTGGCACGCATCCAGCAATTAGTTCTGTGCTGTCATATATTGGAAATGCCCACCCATCCCCCCTGCTGTAGAAATGTGTTAAGCTGTGCCTTAACCCCCAATTCTTTTAAAGTGGCAAAGAATCCCCCAGTGCAGCCGGATCCTGCGGCATCTGCTCCTAATCCATGGGATAGGGCAATTTGTTTCAAGGACTTGCAGACGCCCAGAAAGTAACCTTAAGAGTAAAGCTCTGTTACTTCCTTTCCTTGTCAGGAACAGCTGCTACTGCCCATCACTTAAAAGGACATTCTTTACCCCTCAGCCTTTGCCAGGAGCAATGAGGTTTGGAAGTAATCATCATGTATACAATTTAAAATGGTTAAGTACCTAAATAACGGGGCATGGTGCAGCAACCAAATGGGATAGGGGCACATGAGATCTGAAGTTTAAAAGAAGTAACATTTCAAATTCAGATAAATCATTTATTTAAAACAAATTATCTGGCTGATCAAAAGTGCCATCAAAGTTTAAGGTTAAATCAGAATGCCAGCTAAGCTGCAAACTAAATAAATCATGGAGAAGTGAAGTAACATTACATTTTTTCTGATTTTGATTATAGTGGGGAAGTGGAGGAGCAGTCTGAATTTTCAGCTAATAATGCCTTCAGTAGTTTCAAGGCACCCAAAGGAAAACAGTTACATTTTCAGGTGTGGTACCTGAGATTTCTAACTATGTAAAATCAAACATTTGGTTCAACCTCTGCTGTAAAATTAAAAAGGAATTATTAAGGGTCGTGCAAAAAAAATTGTATTTCCTTGTTCATTTTTTTGTACAATATGACCCCCCCCCCACACCCCCATGCATTTTCATTTTATTTCCTGCCCATTGGTTTCAATGTGAAAAGATTTCCAGTTGTAGCTTTTTGGTTTGCCATCTGGGGGAGTAAAAATCTCAGGGACTGCAATCCCTCACCCTTCCGAATTGCAGAGTGATAGGAGAAGGGTCCTTAGTGAAAAGTCAGTTTAAAATTCCAGCTTGCAGAACTGACACAGGCAGGTGTCTGATAACCCAAGAAAGGCAGGTCACAGTAACAAACACAGGCTAGAAATACAAACTTCAAGTGCAATCTAAATAGTGACACTGTGTAGGTGCATGGACATCTTATTGGTCAATTGGAGTCCAAGGCACAGTGAGCCAGCTGCCTTGGAAGATCTGTTGTGACCAGTATATTGGTCCCCTTGGATGCTGGTACAGGTTAGAACCAACAAACATGATTGTTCCAGCTATGGAGAGGGGAGCCATGATGCCAGGCTCATCCAGCTTCAGAGAAGGTGAAGTGATGCACAGATAAAGGAAAACAGACGGAGGCAGAGCCAGAGGCAGCAGAGTAGTTGGAGACAGGAAACCAAGGAGCTATAAATTGGAGAGAAGGAGGAAGAAGAAGATGAAGGAGGAAGAATAACAGCCAGAAGGAAAGATGAGCAAATGAGGCAGGAAGGGTATATGGGCAGCTGGAGGAGGAAGAAAGATACGAGTGCCCTGAGGGACTCAGGTGAGGTTCTATCTCCACACCTGCAATAAGTCCTCCGCCATCCTCCTTGTACCTGAGAAGGAATGTGCCCCTGTCCCTGACCACCATTGCCTGCTGATTCACTTTCTCCCTCCCCTCTCGGCACTCATTATTTCCACCACCCTTAACCACCTTCAGCAACGGGGGGGGGGGGGGGGGAATGTACGAGTGCAAGTGCCAGAAATTATAATTAAAAATTCTCAGGGTTTCCCAAGCTAAATTATAATTGTGTGTAAGAATCAGTTGCATGATACTATCAACGATCAGGAAAACAGGATACTGTTTAGTTATGTCATTTGTTAATGTCCAAGTACACGTCCCTTGTGGTTCAGTATTTGGTAGCAGAGCTTGATGACTTGCAGTTGACATTGGCAGGGCTAGAAAAGAAGTTGGAGGGCAGCTGCCCCATTACAGTAGATAATACTCCACATTGGATGGACTGGTGGTCTGACTCAGGCCCCTTCCGCACACGCAAAATAATGCGTTTTCAAACCACTTTCACAACTGTTTGCAGGTGGATTTTGCCATTCCGCACAGCTTCAAAGAGCATTGAAAGCAGTTTGAAAGTGTATTATTCTGCATGTGCGGAATGAGCCTTAGTAACAGAAGCTAGCTTCCTGTTCATCTGTTGACAGACAGACAGGCAGGCAGGCAGGCAGACAGACAGACTTTGGCTCCCAGCAGTGTGTTGGCTTTTCCCCCTAAGTGAGGCCAGGATACTGGGCAGGGGGCTAGGAGTCTACTTTTGAGGGGGGAAATAGGAGGTCTGTGGCATTTTCCCCATGGACAAAATATCCTGAGATAAGGAGGTGAAACATCCCAGTTCGGGCATGACTTCCGCATGGCTTCCAGGTCTAGCTTGGGGCCATCCCACGAGATTTCCCTTATACCACGACTTTCAAAAAATGATGAAATTGGCAGTTCTTTTGAAAAAGCCCACGGCCATCCCATTCCCATGCAAACACCACGGGAAACAGGCCGGCTTATTTTTCCGGCTTTGCCACCTGCTCTCCACACCCCTTAGCTGCAGCCAATCAGAACGTCAGAAAAATGGAATCTACGTAAACTACGTAAACGTACACAAATGACATAAATGACGTAAAAGTAAATGTTCATATGAAAAACAAAAATAAACCAGGGTCTCGTGCATAATGCTCTCCCTCCAGCTGTCCGGGCCCTGCGGGACCTTAATGAGTTCCGCAGGGCCTGTAAGACTGAGCTATTCCACCGGGCCTTTGGGGAGACCAGCTGCTGATGTGGGTGCCCAAAACATTCTGAGAAACACTCTGAGACCCACTGTCCAAGAAGAGTTTTAATAGCTGGATGCCATCTATTTTAAATCAGAATTAGTCTTGATAATTGAATGCTGCATTTTAAGTCTTAATTTAACTTTGTATTTTGTTTTTATGGTTTGTTGATGTTGTACAGCGCCCTGAGCCCTTCGGGGGAGGCCGGTATAAAAATGAAATAAATAAATAAATAAATAAATAAATAAATAAATAAATAATTCGTTGGAGTTCTTCCTCCCAGCCTGAACGCACTGACAGGCAGCCGTGCAAAGGGAGAAATTGGGATAAAAACACCCTGGGATATATGATCCTGGGTCTATCCCAGGATATTTTGTTGGTGGGGAAAATGCCTGACTCAGCCTTTCTCTAAAGTATTCTTCCCTACCCTCACTATTCCACTACCTCCACCTTCCCCACTTCCACTATTTTATCCTCACCATGAGGCAGGCTAGGCCAAGACTTGGCCCGAAGTCAGCCTCCAAGCAATACCACTGAGCAAGGTTTCAAGCCAAGTATTCTGCACAATAGTAGCTCTTCATCCCCCTTTTTATATGGGAAGGGATGCAAATTAAACATATACTGGGGGGTAATGATCATGCCCAGTGACACTACCTTCCATACTATGCACACTGAATTGCAGGTCAGCACAAAGCCTAGCTGTGCATGCCAAAATTATCTAAAACCCCTAGGTTTTAAATTATTTATTTTGTTTCCTACATTTTATCTTACCTTTCCTTGAGTTCAGGGCCGTGTCCGTCATTCTCCCAACTCCCATTTTATATCCATAAGCCCCCTATGAGGTAGCGTTGGGGAATTTCAACTCAGTGTGAGACAGGGCTCACTGACTCAGCATACATAGAAATTGTTGTTGAGGAATGTGCTGTGCATCGATACACAAGGAGATAGTCTATCCTACCAGAAGGTCAGACAAGAGTCCCTCTCTGAATAAACAGAAATGACAAGGTTTTATAGTCAGATACTAACAACGATGCAGTGAAGCAGAAACACTGCAAGATGTGCTGATCATAATAGTTGGCAGCTGCCGTCTCCTTGATCATTGTAGACTTTGGGACTTTTCAGCTTGTTTACTCGTGAACTTGGAAATCAAAGTGACCCGTTCGTCATTAACTATGTTCTGACAGGAATAGCAAACAAGGTTCAGCAGCATGTGCAGCATTATATTTGAATACAGGACTACATATAAAGTTTGCTTTATTTAATGGCTACAGGTTTGGTTCACTCAGGCCTGCTTCCAGGCCTACCTTCTTATTCTCCTCAGAAGCTTGGACTGAGAGCGACTGACCCAGGTTCATTTACAGCCTCAGCCGCAAGGTGAGGCGGCCAGCCACTCCCAAAGGGGAGCACAAGTGGGACAGCCTCCTTGCTGGCAAGAAGCCCCCAATTGGGTTTCATAGACTTACGCTACCCAAAAGGGTAGAATAAGTATGAATCTCAGCCCAACAGTATAGCACACCAAATGGCTGTGAGGGAGCCAGCTAATATTGACTCCTTCTCCAACCAGGCCCCTGCCTACCCCCGCTATGCCAGTGGAGGGGCAGGGACTCTGGGGCACTGGCACCGCATTCTAGCATTGTGGAAGCTGCAGTGGTTGCATGCCGCCAGATTCTCCCCTCCTCTGGGGCAAATGCCCTAGGGAGGGCAAATCCGCTGGTGTGGCCAGTGCAAACTCCCAAAGTGGATTTGGCCTCCATCTTTGGATCAGGCTATTAGTGAGCTCATGGAGCAACACAGGATGAGGAAATAAATCTCCAAACTCATATTTCAGTGACTTTCTTACGAAAGCTGATACAATCCTTCTACAGGAAACCTGGTCTATTCAAGCCATCCGCATGAAGGGTTATGAATCCTACTGCCTACCAGCATCCAAAACATGCAGGGCTGGCCGCCCTTCCGGTGGTCTGTGCACACTGGTATCTACCGCACTCAGTGCCAGTGCACTTCGGTCTCTCCCGCAAGTAGCCCAGGCCATTATGATCTACTGGGGGACCAACCCACAGATTTTTGTCAATGTCTATATCCCCCCTGGTCTGCTAAAGAATCCCCTAGACAACATATGGGATAAACTATCCATTTTCCTTGAAGGTCTTGAATCTGATTATCCCTCAAGCAAAATCCTACTGTTTGGAGATTTCAATGCCAGAGTGGGCACTGACCTACTAACTCTCCTAGCACACGAGGGGCTCGACGATGCCTACTCCACCTCCCTCCTACTTCCCGCTGCTCGCATGTCAAAGGACTCTTGCATAAATGCAGCTGGCAAGAACTGGCTATTAGTGAGCTTATTGGCAATGCAGGGATCCAAAACTGGGGTCTTCCTAATCCTCTGGAAGTTTGACACTTAACCTCTACAACACACTGGCTGCCCTTTCTACAGTTCCAAGTTGTATTGAGAGGCACCTGGACACATAAGTTGCACATGCATAGACTCTACTCTAACATCCAGTTGACCGTGCCTTGGTGAGGACAGGAGCCCACTCATATGACTTCCGTTCCCCTATACGCAGCACATTCAGTCTCCGTGCCCGCTTCTCTGAAAGATTAGCAGCCTAAATAGCCCAGACTGGCCAGAGCTTTCTAGAACTCAGAAGCTAAGCGAGGTCAGTCATGGTTATTAATTGGATGGGAGGCTGCCATGAAAGACTAAGGTGGCTATGGAGAGGAAGGCAATGGCAAACTACCTCTCCTCATCTCTTGCACTGAAAACCCCATTAGGGGTTGCCATGATTTGGTTCAACTTGACAGCACTTTATTATTATTAAGGGAACAGTAGAAATATAAGCCAGCAATAGAAGAGATGGCAAATGGGGTGGGGCATTGAAGGGGGGGGGGGTAAAAGTGGCAGCAGTAGAGTGGTACCAGTGGGATTTAAATGTTCAGGGGTTCATTTTCCTCCCTGCTTTGATAATATTGGGGTCTCTAGCAGCTGCATTTCTTTTTAAAATTATTTTCTTGAGAGAGTCATGAAATGTAATAAGAATACATTTATAAGAAAACATGAAGTTATGACATCTTGATCATTTATAAAAGGAAGAAAAATAAGATAAGGAGACCCAGTAATAGCAATACTCAAAGTTCCAATATAATACTTCAGGACAAATTTACTTCTAATTGTCTCTACTACTATGTGTAGATTTTTGACATTAATATAACGAGAAAACCAAGAAGTCTATTATCAATACAGCCTGTATATAATTAAACCAAATTTGCCATTCCTTTTGAAATTCCATGTTCCATTCAAGTTGTGTCATCACATATTTTCACTGCCTGCACTATTTCCATAACTTTTATTTGCCATTCCAATTGAGTTGGGCATTTATTAAGTTTCTAATTCTTAGCCCAAACTAATCTGGCTGCAGCAACAAGATATTGGAATAGTTTACTTTGATTTTCCTCCAGTCTTTTGTTAACCATCCCTAATAAATACCAGTCTGGTTTATAGATAATTTTGATTCTTAGGATCTTCATAATTTCTTTATTTATCATATTTCAAAAGGCTTGTGCTTTTTCACACTGCCACCATTGGTGATAAAAGGAGCCGGGTTCTTTATTGCACTTCCAACATCAGTCAGAGCATTTATAAATTTTGGCCAGTTTATCAGGTGTAATATACCATCTTAGCCACATTTTATTTTTTAAAAATTCTCCCTTATATAATTACTTTTACTGAAGCTAAGAGTGTTTTTCCAAAGATGTTCCCATGAGTCTAACAAAATATTATGGCCTCGGTCTCTAGCCCATTTTATCATATAATCTTTAATATAGTCCTTTTCTTGGTCTAAAATAAATCCAGACATAATTTGTACATATCCCCAATTAGAGATTTATCTGATTTTAAGAGAACTTTTTTCATGTCTGTCTAGTTCTTCTATCTTCCTGAAATTTACTCTATCTTTTATATAGCAGTTCCTCAGTTGAGAGTAAAACTACCAATCTATTGTGAAGCCCTCCGTATTCAACTTTTGAAGAGATTTCATTTTGTGTGTTATTTGACCTGTTTTTAACAGGATATCTGAGTATGTAATCCATTTCCCAGTTCCATTGCATCTTCCTAACATTGCCTCATGAGGAGAGACCCACATTGGTAAATATGAATAAAGTTTTATTTTGTATTTTTTCCAGATTCTGAACAGTGGAAATTTTATAGAATGTTTTAGGAATTGTTTATTTGTGGTTACTTGATTGTACCATAAGTACGCATGCCATCCAAATCTTAATCCCTCTGCCTCCAGGGTTGGTAATCTTGAGTTAGTTAATGAGAACCATTCTTTGAGCCATGTTAAGCATGCTGCTTCAAACTTTCAGATTTGGAAGAGCTAATCCTTTACCCTTTATTTCTTACTTGAGTTATTACTTTATATTTAATTCTAGGTTTTGTACCTCCCCAGAGGAATTTTGTTGAGATCACTTTGCCTGTTTTCAAATGGGCCATCTGATTTTATTATTGGTATACACTGAAACAAATGGTAACAACCTAGGTAATAGATTAATTTATATAGCTGCATTTTTACCAAGTAACAATAAGTTTACTCTTTCCCATTTTTAAAAACTTTTATTTCTTTCCAAAGTTTCCCATAATCATTTCCATTTACCCGAGGGACTGTGTCTCCCCGCATTGCCCCCCCCCCCCGGTCCCTCCACTCATCAGAGGAGTACCTGTTAGAAGTCCTCGGCCCTAAAGCATCCGACTGGCCATTTGCTGGAACAGGCTTCCTAGAGAAGTTAGGGCCCCACGAGACTTGCAGGAATTCTGCAGGGCCTGTAAAACAACCCTGTTCACCCAAGCTTTCCCACCTGCTGGGGCAACTGTAAATATTCCATCTATTGTCTCGGCCTCTCATGGGTTTAGTGGGAGGGGGCGGGTTTGTTGCCATCTGTTTTTATGTTTTATCTAAGTTATATGGACCTTTGTACTTAATTGATTTATATATTGATGTTATATTATTGGTCCTCTTGCTGTACGCTGCCCTGAGCCCTTTGTGGGGAGGGCAGGTTATGAATGCAAATAAATAAATAAATAGTGATAAATTTGAATTAGAAATGAAAATTCCCAGATATTTAATTTTAGCCACAATCTGACAGCCCATTTGTTTAACCAAGCAATCTCTACTTTTCTCATCCATGTTTTTCACCAGAAAATAGGATTTCTTCTTATTCGGTTGTAACCCAGAACGTATTCCAAAATCCTCTAAAATTTGCCTTCGATGGACAATTGAACTGTTAAGTTCTTCCAAGATTATATCATCAGCATCAGATCAAGATTATATCATCAGCATCTGATCAGATCTTAAAATTTTCTTTTTTTAATCTTAACCCCTCGTATTCTTTCATTTTCTCTGATTTTCTCATTCAAGATTTCCATTGCTAGTAGAAATAGTAGCAGCTGGATTTCTTTATGTAACTTTGGGCCATTGAGACCTTACCCTGGATTTTTTTTTCATGTTGTTCACTGCAATCTTAACTGGAGAACAGAAAAGGAAAAAACACACTGAAGTTGCCGCATAACATTTCATTAGAAACTGATGCTTTAACTAAAGACAGCCGGTATGTTAGTATATGTTGCCAACCATGTGATTCTTCTATGCAAGTTTTTTTTTCTCCACACAAAGCATACAAAAGTGGACTAAAACAATTATATCGACTACGGTCGAGTTGCTCTGCCTTGTCATAAAGAAATACAGTGTTGATAGTCAGTATAAAATGATCAGTTACGTCACTTTTACAGAACTCAGCCATGAAACCTGAACAAGTCACCCAGTTCCGGGCATAAGTTACAGTTAGCACATCATGTCATCTGCCATTATTTTATTTTTGGAAGCAAATTGTTTTGGCCAAAGCAGCAGTTAAGCACATATGTAATGTAATGCATTGAGGGAGGGGTGCATTCAAGGTAAAGGCCCTCCCAGGTGTTATGTCATCATTTTATACGTTTTTCATTAATGTTATCATTCGAACCTGTCTTCAGCCTGTTCAAGGTTGATAATGGCGAATGAATGGGAGAAATGAGTAAAAGCTGCTACGCCGAAGTTTTATTTGGCTATCTAGTAGGTGGGTATAATAGACTCATTGTGGTCCATTCTTGCTGTGTGACTAATTGTGTTTCATATCAGCTCTCAAATATATATAATAGAAATGCCTAACTGTTTAGGGAAATGAGGTAATGGAAGTCCAGTGCAGAAGGTCAGAAGAGAGGTAATCCAGAGAGTACGGAAACTTCCTCAGAGACCGCTCTGTGCATCTGTTAAGGATGTATACGGGTTTGTTCATCCACAAGAGGTTTTTTCCTTCCTTCTGTTGAACTGGGGACATTCAGGATATGTTTGCACCAGCTGTTTTTGTGAAATATATCCCAGGATGTAACATCAGCAACTGAAGTCATCCTTCTGAGGGAAGGGGTGTCTCTTATTAAGACTTCTCTTCCGGGTTTTTATTCTTGTACATTCAGTACCTCCATAATAAGGTTACCTCTTAAACTCTCTTTTTCTTCATAGTCATTCATGATGTCTGGGCACTGTGCAGATATTTCAAAGGACACTTACCTCTCATGATAGGACTGGCCTTTACAATTTGGGACACACCAAACCAAACTTGGCCTTTCAGCCCTCTAAAGTTGTTGTTGTTGTTCAATGGTTGCATGATGGGACCAAAACCCAGTGGCTGGTGCCCTGTCTGGCATGGTGGATTACAAATTATTTATTTATTTATTTATTTATTGTTTGGACTTTTATACCGCCCCATCCCCAAAGGGCTCTGGGCAGTGTACAGTATACAGTATAAAATATCAATATAAAGAAATGGCTAAAACCTTTAAAACAGCGATAACAATAGTAATAACAATAGTAGAGGCGTCCGGCCAACCCCATTGTTAAAATTCTCCCCGGAGGAGGAGGACGAGTCCCAGGATGACAGGCCCAGATGTAAGGAGCCAACTAGGGGGCACCATTTCAGCGGCTGGTCCCTCCAAAAGCCTGACAGAACAACTCCGTTTTACAGGCCCCGCGGAACTCATTGAGGTCCCGCAGGGCCCTGACAGCTGGAGGAAGGGTGTTCCACCAGGCCGTGGCCAGAGCCGTAAAAGCCCTGGCCTGCGTGGAGGCCAGCCGCATCATTGAGGGGCCAGGGACCACTAATAAATTGGCCTCCATTGAACGGAGAGGCTGTGCAGGGACGTATGGGGTGATGCGGTCTCGAAGATACGAAAAATTGTGCAGCATTGCTGTCCCTGGCTGCTTCCTTGGTTCTAAAACCTGATGCTGTGCCAACATCTTTTTGTGGTTAGATATACCAACCTGCTCTTTCCATTTGTATTACCATGGAATATCAGAAGTTCCCAGTTCAGTTCAAACAGTGTGATTCACATTAACAGCCCAGTCGGAGGGGGAGCAGCCCTACCTGTGGAGCTGGTGCAAATGCACTGGTGGAGGGCCTAATACACGGGCAGCTGGGTGCCCTTCAGGCTTCAGCCCCACTGCCACAAAAGCCGGAAGTGCCAGCCACAGCAGGGCTGTGCTAGTGACTGATACAGATGCTGGTGTGTGTTTGGGGGGGGGGAGGCCATGGTGTTCCCTGGGGTGCAGCTAACATTAGTCGGCTCCCACCCGGAGTTTGTGGCCAGTTGCGCCACAGCCACAGCCCTGTACTTTTGCCACCCTTTTTGGAAGGTGTAAGTCCATTGGCCCCAACTGAATGCTTTCCAAAGGGTTTTAAGTGTTTTCTCCCTCCCCACCCCTCTGAAAAGCCCTCTGAAGGCAGCAGCATAGTGTCACAACAGGGTGTCCCCAGCTGCCTGCATTGTCTGGATTGGGCTGTAAAGGTGACCAATGTTTGACAGAGGTATTATTTAAAGGTGTAAAGGCAGAGGTGGGATCCAGCAGGTTCTCACAGGTTCCCAAGAGTAGTTTACTAATTATTTGTGTGTGCCGAGAGGGGGTTACTAATTGGTGATTTTGCCACGTGATTTTTGCCTTAGTTACGCCCCTCCTCTCAGTAGTAGCACGCAGAACTTGAAGCAGTCTAGCAGGAGGTGCACCGGAGTGCGTGGCAGCCTGCGCCTGCGTGCATTCGTTTCCCACCCAAGGACCAGCGCAGCGGCTGCGTCCTTGCCACAGCCCCGCCCAGGAATGCCCTGCCCCTGGAATGCCCGGCCACACCCCCGTTGTGCCCCACCCAGCACCATTGGCGCTACGCCACAGTTTAAATCCCACCACCATGGGAACCTGTTACTAAAAAATTTGGATCCCACCACTGTGTAAAGGGGAAACACAGCCCAGAAATGCCAGACTGACCTTACAGGACTTATGAGTGATTTGTTTTAATTTCAACAACAGTGCAATAAAATAAGAGAGCATGTCCTCTATACATTCAGTATTTGCAAATCAGAATTTGGGCCATGCTGAGTATGGAAGGTTTGCCATAGTACTGTTTCTGTGGCAAAAATGTAAAGTGTCGATGACACATCTGTATATTTTAGTACCGTGTTTCCCCGAAAATAAGACAGTTTTTTGCTCCCCAAGATGCGCTATGTCTTATTTTCAGGGGATGTCTTATTTTTCCGCTCCACAACTGCATGCTCTGGTGTTCTGTTCGACGGACATGCTTCCAAACAAAAACTTTGCTACGTCTTACTTTCAGGGGATGCTTTATATTTAGCACTTCAGCAAAACCTCTACTATGTCTTATTTTCAGAGGATGTCTTATTTTTGGGAAAACAGGGGTAGCTAGGTAAGTACATCAAACCTAAGCAGGATTTCCAGACCTATGAACTCAGTTTTTAAAGATGTAAGTATCTTATCAACACTGTACATGTTTGTTGCTATAAATACTGGTGTGTCGGTGGAAGTTGTGCCTGTAACATGAAGTGTGAAGCCATTGAGGGAAGGGAGGCACAATTTGGTTTTCTTCACTTAATATCATGGATCCTCCACAAATTTCATGGAGGAATAAGACATAAATCTGGGAAAATCAGAACAGCAAAGGGCATAAGGCCTATCTTTCTTGCTGGAGGTGACAGGGAATATTGGGTGTGTTCTCTTCTGCTAAATGTCCAATTGCTCAATTTTTGAAGAAGTCAGTTCTTTCTTCTGTTGGTCATTTGAGAGGTGATGAAGATGTAGCAACTTGTGGTACAAGAATAGGGAGTGGATTTACATCAGTGGAGTTACAAAACAGATAGTAATCTTGGGTAAATTTTGGGAGAGCTTTTATTAGTAGAAGTTAAATCACTCTAATTGTGAGATTCATTTCTTTAATGTACTGTGAAACGAGCAAGTAACGATGTGAACCTCTTAATGAACATTAGCAATTTTAATAAAAAAGATAAAATAATTGTCGTAAAAGATCAGACAGCTAACATGCCTACGGCAATATTACATAAAAATTCCAGAGTTCAAGCTTCCAGCTCTAAAGTTTCATTAAGTTTCTACGCCACTCATTTCTGGAAACTTTTTTGTGTTACAGTTCAGTTGCTTAGATATAACCAGGAAAACAGAAACTGACATCTAACCAATTAATTACAAGATCTACAAGTTTAAAGTCGTTTCTCTCCCTGAATTAGACCAGCTTTACAAGCACATATCTAAATGTCTTATTATTTGTGCACAACCTATAAATGTACATTTTGGATGAAGATTAGGATGGAGGTGGGATATTTGGCAGGGTGGACCCCTTCAATCCATTCATCCCTACATTTTACTGATTCATTTCAAACGTTTCTATTCCATCTTTCTGTTGGAAGATCAGCTGACTCAATGTCCCCAAGGCAAAGTGCATTTCAAACATCAAAACAGTGTTTAACATACCAATATATAAAAAATATTTTAAACAATTTCAATAAACATAAATACTAGGGCGTGTGCATTGAAAAAAAAATATTTTATAATTTAAGATCCAGGTTTTTGGGAGAACATTTTTACCACAATTGCTTATTTTTAGTAGGACAAGCAGTGTCTTATTTGGGATTCAAATCTGTGTGATTTTTGAGGGGGAGGGTTCCAGAGTTTTGGACCTTTTGTTTTCAATGGGGAACATAAAGCGAGGGTCTGGGACAGCTGTTTAAAAGGATAATGGCACCAAATTTGCACAAAACACACTCTCCCTTTAATTTAAAGGCCCACTAAATTTCAAGCAGATTGAACACAAAGGTTTGATTTGATAAACACCCAAAGTTGGTAATTCTCTGCACAGCTGCCCTTCTCTTTACTGATTTCTGAAATGGCAGTTAAGCAGTAGCCTAGTGGGAGCTGCACATTTAAAAAATGTCCACATTAGTTTCATTTTCCTTCTCTTTTAGTGACTAAAAAAATGACCTTTCCATTGAAAACTCTGCATTTGCTGTCGTGGTGTGTTTGGCTCCTTCGCAAAGTGAAATAGGCTTCCTTTGCAGAACTCCCCTTCCCCATTCATTCCCATCAGTCTGCCACTATAACCTATGGGAAAATGTTCAGGAAGCTGGAATACTTGTTTTTCGAACCAGTGATACCCAAATTGCAATGGAGGAGATGCTGCCTGTCAACTAAAATACCCCAAAGTTTTAAGTAAATTAGACCAACAGTTTGAACAGCGTGGACCCCTGAACAAGCTTCCCTTCTCCATTGCATTCCTATGTGGGTCTTTTTGGTGGGGCTGGAGTGGCTGTTTCTTAGGTCAGTTTCCCACTGGAAAAATGAAAGTGGATACAAACCGGTTTGGTTTGATTCGGGATCTTTTCAGCGTGGTTTCATGGTCCCCACTGCAGTCAAACGCCCCCTGGTCCAGGCGACGCAGCAGCTAGGTTGAATTCCCCACTGTTCGTGGATCTGCCGCGTGATCCGCTCAGGGGCTTCCTGATTGGCTGCTGCGTTGTGCTGGGGTGGGAATTTTTTATTTTTTGCACTTCTGCGCGAGCATGCGCAGAAGAACTGGATGCAATGCCCCGTTTCTGTGCTGCTTTGTTTCCTCGTATCCACATGGATACGAGGTGTAGTGTTCCTTTGTGTTGCAGAAAATCATTCTAAACAGCACCATGTCACCACGTATCCACGTGGATTCTAGCTATGTGAAATTTAAAAAATAAAATAAAGGGCGCGTGCAGCCCACTGCACCTTGATTGGATTGAAGGTTCCATATCACTTGCAAGGGCAGGGAGTTTGAATCCGGATTCACACACCCACTGCTCCAGATTGACCACGCATTTTTGGAAAAGGTCTACTTCCTTCCAGGTTCTAAAATAGCGCGTGCTGAGGGGGTGGGAGCGACAGAAACGGGATAAATGCGCGTTCGGCACTGGTGTAGTGGGGAGTTCTGCAGGAAATCTGGATATTTGGAGTGACGAGCACGCATCTAATTGAAAATGCAGAATCGACCTTAACTTGGTATCATCAAAACTGCAGTGAAGGGGATGCTGCCTGTTAACTTAAGAATCTCCAACTTTCAAGTGAATTGGACCAAGATCTTGATTGGATCTTGATTTTCATAATTTGACTCTTGCTGCCAAGACAACCTGTTCTCCGACTACATTATTAATCCCATGCGAGCGTGGAATTATGGCAGCATATCTTTGTCTGCTGATTAACCCCACCCAGAGGAGAGCCTTGGCTACTGCAAGATGTAATGTGCTGCCATCATCTCCTGGAGGGAAGATTTAAGAATACGGAACGTTCTAAAAGAGTTTGTTCATGTGATATGACTACGGTTGAAACACTTGACCATTCCTTGTTTCTATGCCCTAAATACAATAAGATACGCATGAAATACTTGAATTCCATTTACTTGCAATGTTCTCAGTGGCATGAGTGTTATAACATACCCAATCTCCTGAACAGCTCTGATGTGCTCTTTTGTGAAACTGTTGCAAATTTTATACTGGAAATTAGTAGTTTTAACTGCATTTCTTAACCTTGTTTTGTTTTAAAAATTTGTCCTGTTTTATATGCCAATAAAGGCTTGTGCTGTTGAATTGGACCAAGAGTTTGAACTATGTGGGCTTCTAAACATGCTCCCCTACTCCATTACAGTTGTATTTCTACTGCTTCCTATGATGGGGACTGGAATGGCCGACGTTTAACCTGGTGTTGCCAAAATTGCAGTGGAGGGGATACTGTTAGATCACTAAAGACCCTCCAACTTTCAAGTGAATGGAGCCAAGGGTTCAAATTCTACTGGTCCTGATCAAGCTGTCCTCCACTCGCTATTTTCCTAGCCGTAGTACTTGTAAGGAACAAACTCCACCTCCACACAGAAGAAAGAGAAGGAGAATAGCAGCATTTTGCAGCTTGTCTCTAAAGCTGATTGGGTAGAAGGACTCTATGCTCCTCCCTCGGAAATCACTGTACCAATCTAAACCAGCAATTTTTATGTATATCTTCACCTCTGCAATTTTGTTAGGCATGCTCCTAATAAATGCATTAAATACATAAGCGCACAACTAGGGAGAAGTGCTAACAAGTGTCAGAAAGGAATGCCAAGCACAACAAAACAAAAGCCTTCAACCGATGTGAGAAGACAATGACAGAGGAAGACAGATGAATCTACCAAGTGTCGTAGACAAGCCCTCAGGAACCAAAGATAGTCCGGACACAGTTCTTAGCAGGTTCAGTTGTTTAATGAGAACACAGAGCCTGGAACCAAGGCAAGGCTAGGAACAGAAACCGTGATCTGCAAACTAAACCACAATGTTGCTGCCACAAGGTAGCTCAGCTGCAATTGCTCTTTTATAGCCAGCCTCTCATTCACTGGTGCAGTAACCTCTTGCAACTGGGTTACTTTAGTCTTGCTCCTGCAAAGACTTTGCATCTAATCCAGCTCACCTCATTGCTGCTAACTTGCTGCTGGGTCTCCTTTGCTGTAAACTAGCATGCAGTCTCCTCCTGCATTGCTCCTGGGGCTCTAGAGACGGGGGGGACCAGGTCCCCTCTGGCTTAGTAAAAAGAGACTGAAGCAGGGGCATAATGCCCTTTGGGCAAGGTGGGCAGCTGCCCAGGGCATCACCTTGTGGGGGGCATCAAAATGCAGGGTTCGTTTTTGGGTATTTTTAGTGGTTTTCCATTTTTGGCCTCCAGGGCTGCAGTTTTTAGGCTAGCAGCACCAACATTTCAGTGTATCATCAGGAGACTGTCCTTATGCTACCCCCCAAGTTTGGTGAGGTTTGGTTCAGGGAGTTCAAAGTTATGGACTCCCAAAAGGGGTGCCCCATCCCCCATTGTTTGGTCATGGTGGAGTGGCCACCCATGGGGGGGCATCCAACTCAGGTTTTGCCCAGGGCTACCGTTTGCCTCGTTACGCCCCTGGACTGAAGAGTCTCAGAGCTAGACCCTGGATGGGGAATCTCAGAGCTTG
Source organism: Sphaerodactylus townsendi (assembly GCF_021028975.2). Lineage (NCBI taxonomy): Eukaryota > Metazoa > Chordata > Lepidosauria > Squamata > Sphaerodactylidae > Sphaerodactylus > Sphaerodactylus townsendi. Next base: position 105,452,818 of record NC_059431.1, on the reverse strand, counting down.
GACCTGGCTGTAGAAGCCAACTGGAATGCTCTGCCTGAGCCTCTGACCTGGTCCTGCAGGAACTACTGACTGCTCTGGGAATCTGGAACCAAAACTGTCCCCCCCTCTCCATCTGAGTCTTTCTCCCAGGGGTCCCCAGAGAGACCAGGCTGAGCCGTAACACCAACGGAGGGAGTTCCAGAGTTTCAGTATCATGGCCAAGAAGGTTGCTGCTTACTAACTTGTGCTCTATGGACCACCATATAATAATATGTACGTCCCGAATATTCCAGTCTCCAACTACCCTTGACACCTCACTCTGACTGACTGGCTAGAACTAAAACAGGGGATTGCTGGGTAAAGATAGGAAACTGCCTATTGGGAAATGTCGTAAAGGGGCAGGGGCTAACTAAAATACCCTCCCTTAGAAGACTTAACAATGAACTAAAACCATGCTAACTATGGGAAAACTAAAGCTTAATGGGGAAATAACAAAAGCCTCTGTGGGGACATGACATTGATCTACAGTAGAAAAGCTTGAAGATCCACAAGATTTAATCTCTTAAAGACCAACAAGTTATCTGAAAAAGGGAATTTTGACTCACAAAAGCTTATAATCTGGACATCTTGTTGGTCTTTAAAGTGCCACTGGGCTTGAATCTTGCTCTTTTTAGTGTTGTTTATAATTCATTAATTTATTTGCTTTCTCTCTCGCTCTTTATATAATCTCAGAAACTGCACCCAAAACTCATTGTTACTGCTATTATGGCATCTCTTTGAAGCAGACCGGTTAATGCCATCAATCATGGACACATTACTAATTTTCAGATTTTGGTGTTCTCCAAAAAAATTGCCCCGAAGGACATTTTGGACTGACCATAAATGAATTTATAGGTTCCTTTGTTTTTCCTCCTTTCAGACAAGAAGGTGAACAGTAGGAGAAAAGAAAGAGTACAAATACACATTGCAAAATTGCAGGTTGTTCTGCACTCGAGAGCCCTCTTTGAACCTGACAATTTCAAAGCTGTCTGTCAGTACTCTCTTATAAAATGCTCATAAAAGCACAGTTTTTATTAGGTTATGAAAAGCATTTTGAGCACTTTAAAAGATCTGTTTTGTTTTAGCAATGAATTTACTGTATCAAACTAAAACTGTTACAGTGACATTTGGCAGCCACAACAGGGTCCTAATGGTGTACTGATCTGCTACAGCAGAAGCGCGAAATTCTCAAGGGTCGAATCCCCACTTGAAATTTGCATGCAGATCCAAACCTGTTCATTGTGAAACTGTGTCCTCTTCATCAGAGTTTCTCCCTCCCCACTGCAGCGAGCACACAGCAGATACACCCGTTTGCAGAACTCTTAGCAATCCCCACTACCAGGCGAGCTCGCTATGCCAGCCTCCCCTGATTGGCTGGCGCGCCTTGATGGGGCGGGACCTTCTCCCACTGCGGAAACGTACATTGTAGGGGTGTGATAAAAAAAACCAGCGTGTAAAAGTTTAACGTTTAACTGTGCAAGCAGTTAATCGTTACCTGTGTAAACCATTAACGATTCAAAGTTACACGTTGGACTGTTTAACATTTGCGTCCCCTTCTGCTGGCTGATCGCAAAAGCCGAAACGAAACCAAGGAAAGGCTGCATGCGCATAGCATGGCTGATTGGTTGCCCGAATTCCGCGTCACACTCCAGGGCGGAAAACGAGTCACGGTTTCAACCCTCATCCCTCCCCTCCGATCAGCTCAAAACCGTGTTAATGGGGTCTATGCCACTTGCAACCAGGTCCTGCCAGAAGGCAGATTAACAAGAACGAGTGCCAGAAACGGAATCTGCCACGCAAGCAATGGGGAGGTTGTCCCTCAAACCTGGTTAGTTTGTGTTCTGAACCCTGGCTAAGATGGTAGTGGGGATTCGACCAAGAACTCTTTGAACAGATTGTATCAAAATCAAACTATTTCCATTTCCCCAAACAAGGATTCAAGAAAGTAGCAAGTAGTGGAAAAAATCCCCACCATTTTGAAAGACACTTCAGCCAATAAACCCAGCAACAGTACAAATGTTCCATGGGGTGAATACTTATGGGATTTATGCCTCTAAACCAGGAGTCCTCACTGTGGCACCAGTAGGCACCATGGCACCTGCTGACACTTTTTCTGGTACCTGCCAAATGGTTTTAGGAAGTGGGTGAGCCTGGTGGGGCTTTTGCCCATCAAGGCTTCTGAGTGACTGCTTGAGATTTGATTGGCTATGTACATTTTTAAATGTTGCTTGGGCAGCAGCTGCCAGCACAGCACAAGGATTCATGCAGCGTTACTGAAGTTAAGCTGTGTCAAGCATTTTGGGGTTGGCTCAGCCTTTTATGGCAGCCATTTTGTTTCTGCATCCACCAATGCCATGTCAGAATTGTACCTGCAAGCTCAAAAAGAGGAGGAGGAGGAGGAGTTTGGAATTATATCCCCCTTTCTCTCCTGTAAGGAGACTCAAAGGGGCTTACAATCTCCTTTCCCTCCCCCCCCCCACAACAAACACCCTGTGAGGTAGGTGGGGCTGAGAGAGCTCGAAAGAACTATGACTAGCCCAAGGTGACCCAGCTGGCATGTGTTGGAATGCACAAGCTAATCTGGTTCCCCAGATAAACCTCCACTGCTCAAGTGGCAGAGCGGGGAATCAATCCCGGTTCTCCAGATGAGAGTGCACCTGCTCTTAACCACTACACCACGCTGTGGGGAACCCTAAGCATTTCTCCCATGCTTGAATGAAGTTGATTACATTTCGCATTGTACTTCTACATGCTGGCTCCTTTCTGTGCATCTTCAGACTGGGATATGAGGACTCATGGATCTCCATTCCTACTTGTATTGGACAAGGGGAGCTTTGCTGCTCAGAAGCTTGTATCCCAACACCTTGTTCATCTCTAAGGTGCCACTGGACAGGAATCCAGTTATTTTACGGCAGACCAATATGGCTACCTTGTGAAACTTGGTGTGGAATTAATCAGGGTGTGGGGTCATGTGTTGTCAAAGATGCAATATATATGGCTACACCCCTTGCAAGTTTTCACATACTAGTAAGCAGTAATATGTCATATTTATACGGTGTAGAACATTTGGTTAGGATGGTGGTGATTGCCTGGTATTATGTTCCATTTTCCCTCTCCCCTCTCAGCAGACTGGGAAAGGAAGTGGCAGTGAAAAGTCATGCTGCACTCTGAACACCAGGTTGTTACTAGACTGCTAAATGGTGGATTGTCTAGCATGCGAGTGACTACAGCAAGATTCAGGACAGCATCTCAAGCAAGAAGGAAGAGAGAGGTGATTTTTAGGGAATCTGTGGCTGTGGCAGTGGTTATTGAATCAGGGGCTCTTTATGAGAAAACCCCTAACCTCATCTTTGGAGTATTTATTTGCAAATTGTTTAAAAGATGTGCAAGACTCAAGTTTTATTAGGGTAAATGGTTTATCTTGGTCAACCACCAGACAGTTAGACGACACCATTTTTGCATATATAAGTAAAATGTTTTGTTAAATGGTTTTGGCTTTTGCTGCTATAAACGTACCACATATATTCACAGTTGTCTTCTTTTGAGACTTGATGTAACAGAAAAGTCACTAATTACCTGTTGGAGTTTACCGCACAGAGAAGCTGCTAGCACGTTGATTAAAAGGGTAAACGGTAAATGTCTATTAGGAACCACATTTAGAATGGGAAAGAAGGAAAGGTAGAATTCTGCTACCTTGCTAGCTTGGAAGAGTCTCTGCAACTGACTTCCAAGAAGAGACAGGACATTAGACCTGAGAGTGTTAGTCTAAGGACAGACAAGAGGTGACACAAAAGGATGGAGGGGTCACTAACCTTACAGCCTACTGTAGCTGACCACTCACCTGCCCCCTGCCGGGTCCTCTTCTGAGATCCTTTGCACACTAGACATTGCTGCATCCAACACACCTTCTCAATGTCTAGTGTGTAGGGTCCACAAGATAATCTTCTTATGTAGACTTTCAAACCTCTCTCCAGGTAAGGGCTTGGAGAATTCATCTGTAATCATCTCTTCTGTAGGACAGTACTGCAAGTCAACAAGTCCGTTTTCACACAGGTTTCTCATGAGATATTTCACATCCATATGCTTGGCTCAAATGCTCAACTATTTCATCACAGTCCTCTTTGCTTTCATAGCATAAGAGCTTTCATACCACAGGATCAGATCATCCACATACGTCAGAGGGGATAGGAAGGGAAAGGAGCTTGTAAGTCACCTTGAGTCTCCTTACAGGAGAGAAAGGTGGGATATAAATCCAAACTCCTCCTCCTCCTCCTCCTCCTCCTCCTCTTCCTCCTCCTCCTCTTCTTCTTCTTCTTGGTAAATGTTTATTAGGAACTACATTTCGGACAGGATAGAAGGAAGGATAGCATGCTGCTATGTTGCTAGCTAGGAAGAGTCTTTGCAGCTGGCTTTCAAAAAGAAGCAGGATATTAGACCTGACAGTATCAGTCTAAGAGGGGTCACTAACTTTACAACCCTCTCTAGGTGACCCCATATCTGCCCCCTGCTCGTTCTTCTTCTCGGTTCCTTTGCACGTTGAACATTGCTATATCCAATATTACCTACCTTTTCTTCCTGTTCTTTAAAAGTCCTTTTCAGTTTGTAATATTACCTCCTCCTACCTTGATTTAAAGCTGAATTGTAAACGAAGGACGGTCTTCTTCCACATAACGTAATAATAGCAGATATTTCATCAAACTGAAGCCGTTTGTGATACTGGTGGAATAGGTGACTCACCAATACAGCTTGGCTTGCCATATATCTAGGTTTGGAAACTTCTGGAGTTTTGGGGTGGAGTCTGGGACCTCAGTGGGGTACAATGCCACAAAGTCCACACTCTAAAGCAGCGGTTCTCAACGGGTGGGTTGCGACCCCTTGGGGGGGGTCAAATGACCCTTTCACAGGGCTTGCCTAAGACCATTGGAAAACACATATTTCCGATGGTCTTAGGAACCGAGACACAAATAATTTTATGGTTGGGGGTCACCACAACATGAGGAACTCATCAAGGGTCACGGCATTAGGAAGGTTGGGAACCACTGGTCTAAAGCATCAATTTTCTCTAAGGAAACTGATCTCTGTAGTCTGGCAATGATCTGTCATTTCAGGGGATCCCCAGGTCCCGCCTGGAGGCTGGCATCCCTTAAAAAACCCTGACTTTATATCTTATCATCAGAAGAACTGACATCGTGTCACCATCTGGCCTATCGTGAAGTTTGTCTCATAACAGCTGCCATTTGCCTGATTTTATTGCTGCGCTTCAACCTGACCTGGGAGGAAGGAAAAGTTGCCCAACTTTGAACCAGCCGCTGCTGTTGTATAGCCGCTGCTGTTCTGTCTTTTAATCCATTTTTATTTTGTCCTTCCTTTCTCCAAACCTCTCATGGTTATTCCCCTTTCCATTTTTTCCCCCTCAAAACAACTCTGTGACATAGGTTAGGTTGAGTGAGGATCACCCGGTCCCAGTCTTTGAACACTATGCTACAATGATCCAGACATAACAGGAGATCACTTACTTTATTTAAACCCCACCTTGGTTCACAATGGGAATCTAAAACTATTTATATTGCTCTGCTCTCAATTTTATTTTAAAAACTTGTTTAAAAAATTCCCATTTTAATTTCTGGTTGGGATTTTCATTTTGTTGGAATGTGAGGAGGGACGTTTTTGTTTAATAATTTTGGGAAAGGGCATTTTTCATGTCTGGGAATTTCAGCCCTTGAAAAGTATGCCCTATTGAAAAAGGTAAAGGTAAAGATAGTCCCCTGTGCAAGCACCAGGTCATTAGTGGTTGAATCCCCACTTGAAATTTGCACACAGATCCAAACCTGTTCGTTGTGAAACTGTGTCCTCTTCATCGGAGTTTCTCCCTCCCCACTGCAGCGAGCACACAGCAGGCACACCCGTTTGCAGAACTCTTAGCAATCCCCACTACCAGGCGAGCTCGCTTCACCGGTCTCCCCTGATTGGCTGGCGTGCCTTGATGGGGCGGGACCTTTTCCCACTGCGGAAACATACATTGTAGGTGCGCGATCAAAAAACCAGCGTGTAAAAGTTTAACGTTGAACTGTTGAACTGGTCAAACAGTTAATTGTTATCTGTGTAAACCATTAACAATTCAAAGTTACACATTTGACTGTTTAATGTTTGCGTCCCCTTCTGCTGGCCGATTGCAAAAACGGAAACGAAACCAAGGAAAGGCTGCGCGCGCATCTCAGCGCTGATTGGTTACCCGAATTCCGCGTCACACTCCAGGGTGGGAAACGAATCAGGGTTTCAACCCTCATCCCTCCCCTCGGATCAGCTCTGAACCGTGTTAATGGGGTCTATGCCACTTGCAACCAGGTCCTGCCGGAACGCAGATTAACGGGGAGAACGAGTACCAGAAACAGAATCTGCCATGCAAGCTATGGGGAGGTCGTCCCTCAAACCTGGTTGGTTTGTGTTCTGAAACCTGGCTAAGATGGTAGTGGGGATTCGACCACTGACTCATGGGGTGACATCACATCACATTTACTAGGCAGACTATGTTTACAGGGTGGTTGGCTATTGCCTTCCCCAGTCATGCACACTTCACACCCAGCAAACTGGGTACTCATTTTTCTGACCTCAGAAGATGGAAGGCTGAGTGAAGCTTAAGCTGGCTGCCAGAAACCGAATTCCGTGGGGATCAAACTCAGATCACGAGCAGAGCTTTGACTGCAATACAGCAACTTACCATTCTGCACCATGGGGCTCTTCTCTATAGAAAAACCCTAACCTAAATCAAAAAGAAATTCTCCCCTTCCTGCCAATGTCTATTTGAAATTTCAAAGCAGAAAATGAGAGAAAGGTCATACCAGCTTGCGGAGGCCACATCGTAGCCTCTAGCCCTTGTGTTCAATGAAGGCAGAGGCCCTCAGCCCCAGATCTCAGGATACTCATAAAGACTTTCAGACCCTCATGAAACTCTTGCCAGCTGTGATTTGCAGCTAGTAACTCATGTGTCACCATTGCAGCCATTCTTCTGGGCCTGAGGAGACTCTACCTCTCACAGAAGGGAGTGCCTGTAGCTGTGATGCATCACTAGAGAGGCAGTCATCATCACAGAATCATAGGCTCCTTCCGCACATGCAAAATAATGCATTTTCAAACCACTTTCACAACTGTTTGCAAGTGGATTTTGCCATTCCGCACAGCTTCAAAGAGCATTGAAAGCAGTTTGAAAATGCATTATTCTGCATGTGCAGAATGAGCCATAGGGTTAGAAGGGGTCGTACAGGCCATCTAGTCCAATTCCTTGCTCGATCATCCTAAAGCATCCCTTACATGTGTTCATCCAGCAACTGCATAGAGACTGTCAGAGAAGATTCCAACTTGTACCTTTCTGCCCATTTTTGCAAATCCTATCCTCTGATCCCTGGCCTCCTTTAAGTGACAGCATTTCAAATACTTAAAGAGAGGGCAATCGCATCCTCCCTCAACCTCTTCTTTCCCAGACTGCATACTGGACTCCATTGGCTCACCACATGGGACGCTGGCTCTGTTTTGGTTCTTGGAGATCTGTTGTGTATCTATCCACACACAGTGTAAATCCAGCCCGTGAAGTTGCGCACACACTGTCATGCACATGTGAGGCCTCGCTGCTCAACACAGTTTTTGAAACGATTTAGTAGTTGAACCCTGGTGCTGGGTTTCATCATAAATCCTCAAAGGACCCATAAAAGAGTACAGTATTGTTAAAGGGAGGGGGCTACGGAGGCTAACTGCAGGAGAAAGTCAAGACATGTTGTCGTAGATCTCTGCAAGGAAAAGGCTCGGAGAAAGACAAAAAGAAGCAGAATCCAGAATGAATAGTTGTGCCAATAGTGGTGTGATAATGATAGCTGCCTTACTATTGAAATGTGCTGAGTTGCTTAATTATACCCAGCAAGACTTTATTTGCAATGTTTATTTTGAACATCACCTTCCGCTGGGGAATAAATGATTTAACGCTTCGTTTCGTAACACTGCAGCTAAACCACCATATGTACCGCTACCGATACCGAGTTCTTGTCTCAAGCCCTTCCCTGTACCTTTTTTTCCCCTTAAAGTCCACATTTCCCACTTTGTTTTTCACAAATAAACGTAGGTGTAATTTTTCTCATGAGCACATTGCATATTTGCCAGAACCATTTTTATGCGGCTCCTGGGTACTTATTTTGCCTTTAAGTTGCATGTGGAGCAAGAAAGCGATCGTGCCTCACTTGGAAGCGTTTTCAGCAAGATCTGGGCCTGGAAGAGCAATTACAAAGAGCGAAACGATAACTTTCTCAGAGCCATGCAGCAGTAATAGAAACCCTAAGGGCAGAACTTTATATTCCTGGTGCTGAAGGCCTAGCCTCATGTGCAGCAATTTGTGGAGCATTTGAAATATCTTCTGAACTGTTTCCGTTTGCTTTGCTTTTCCATTTCTGTTGTTGGGGTATTCATGGGGCCCAGGTGGTTGATAGCTTCAGATAGTAGATACCTTTCCCACAATGCTTTGGGGACTTCTCCTGCACAAGGCTTGTTGAAATAAAATTTTGGATATGACAAGCACAGGTTGCAACCGCAGCGTGCTTTGAAAATTGCGGCTCTAGCAGAGTTCCAGGTTCTCATGTTTACATTCCTTGTAACTCACTTTAGGCTGCAGACCTGTACAAACTTACACCACTTAATTGGAAAACTTGTTTTTTAATTTAAAAAGGTTAATCTTCCATCAATTGAGTATTGGCATTATGACCAAAGGGAACTTCTTTATTTAGAGACAGGAGGGAGAAAACATCAGGGGAAGACTTTGTCCTCTATGCTTTTTTCATTTAGTCTTCCAGGACAACTGGTTGGCTACTACATGAAACAAGATGCTGGACTAAATACACTACTGGTCTAAGCTACCAGAACTTTTCTTTGTCCTGTGAATCCCCTTTAGAAGTAAAAATACTATATATCATGGAGCAGGGTAAACAGTCTGCTGGGGAAAAAGAACTACTTTTAGAGGGGAGTACAGACTACATGTTGTCTGCAGGCCACTACATTTTCACGGGGGGCTGCTCGCAATGACAAGACCAGGGTTACAGCCACAGTGGAGGAAGGCAAATCTGATAAGACTCAGACAAAAGTCTTTTCAAAGCATGCTCCAGGGCAGTGGAAAAGAAATCACAGTGTAGGAGAGCAGAGCTCTTCAGAGTGGTTAGATGCATAAGCATAAGCATAAGCATAAGCATTTTATTGTCATTGTGCACGCACAACGAAATTTACAGCAGCATTCCTCGATGCACACAATTTCAGACTCATACATCATCATCCTCCACCCATCCCTACACAGCCCCAAATACATCAATATGAAGCAGCGGAGTTTAGCATAGGCCACAGCTCTAGAGTAGAAGCTGTCTCTAAACCTCTTTGTCCTAGTTCTGAGGGCCCTGTATCGTCTGCCAGATGGTAGCAGTTTAAAAAGAGAGTGTGCTGGATGAGACGGGTCCCTCAGAATATTTTGGGCTTTATTTAGGCTTCGGGCATTATAGATTTCTTCCAAGGAGGGGAGAGGGCAGCCGATAATCCTTTGTGCAGTGGTGATCACCCTTTGGAGCGCCTTCCTATTCGCCACTGTGCAACTGGAGAACCATACACAGATGCAGTAGGTTAGGACACTCTCTATAGCACAGCGGTAAAAGGACACCAGGAGTTTTCCATCCAGTTGCTGCTTCCTTAAAAGTCTCAGATAGTACAGTCTTTGCTGGGCTTTCTTAACCACCGCGGCAGTCTGTACTCCCCAACCATGCCTGTTGTGATTTGGTCTGCAGGAGGAGATAGTTTGCTCAATGGGCCACTTTGACTGTTTTGCTCAGCACTTTGAAGGCTAGATCCCTATGATAGCAGTGGCAGGGTCAGATCATGGTACCCAGGTGCTAACTAGTCCAACTGTGTGGGACACTTTTCAGTTGATTCAGTCTGAGGATGTGCACAGGACTCTTGAAAGTTTGAGGCCTACCACCTACTTGCATGACCCCTGCCCTTCCTGGTTGCTTAAATCTGCCAGGGTAGGGACCTGACTGACTAGGCTCAGAAGATAGTTAATGTTTCCTTAAGAAAGGGTATGATTGCTCCAGCTCTGAAATACGCATCAATCTCTAAAGAAGCCACCCTCAGTCCAGGAGATCTCAATAACTATCAGCCAGTCTCAATTTTCAATTTTTGAATAAGGTGATGAAACGGGTGGTGACTGGACAACTCTAAGCTTTCCTGGATGTGGCAAATTGTTTAGATCCTTTCCAGTGTGGGGTTCAGCTAGGTTATGGGACTGAAACAGCCTTGGTTACCATGGTGGATGACCTGCCAGGTGATGGACTGAGGGAATGAGACTCTCTTGATCTTCTTGGGACCTCTCTCCAGCTTTCAATACCATCGATCATGGTAGCCTTCTGAACTCCCTTTCTTGGATGGGATTCAAAGGCACCATTTTGTGGTGTGTATTCAGATGAAGCTGAACCAAAAAATAAACCAGAAAAAAGCCATAAGAACATAAGAACAAGCCAGCTGGATCAGACCAGAGTCCATCTAGTCCAGCTCTCTGCTACTCGCAGTGGCCCACCAGGTGCCTTTGGGAGCTCACATGTAGGATGTGAATGCAATGGCTTTCTGCGGCTGTTGCTCCCGAGCACCTGGACTGTTAAGGCATTTGCAGGGTCAGATATGCTGCCCTTCAACCTGACTTGGGAGGAAGGAAAAGTTGCCCAACTTTGAACCAGCCACTGCAGTTAAACATAAGAACATTACAGCTTTATATTGACCATAAAATTTATTTATTTATTGTTTACCTTTGTGTCCCGCCATATCTCCGAAGATTCAAGGCAGCTCACAACAAGCATACATAATAAATATAATAAATATATAAAACATTTAAAAACATCGTAAATAACATCGATTAGAAACAACATTTTTTTTTCTTAGACTTCTATGCCGCCCATCCCCAAGGGGCTCAGGGTGGCGTACAATAGTAAAAACCATAAAAATACATTTATTTCCAGAATTAAATACTAACAGAATTAAATACTAACAACTATGAACCATAAAACCATAGAACATCAGCAAAATAACAGTACAATTACAAAACAGATGGCTTAAAATGGAGCATAACGAGGCAGTAATAGGGACCCAAAAATGGCGGTAATAGGGATCCAAAAGCAGATCCTGAAAAATGCTAAATTTTCTGGCACTGTTGAGGCTGCTTCAACCCCACTGCCTTTTTATAAATGGCTTACCTGACAGCTGCCTCTGAAGTCTACATGGGCTTGGAGGCAGGCAGGCTAGAGAGAGCTGACCTCTGGGACTTTGGAGGCTGGGGAGGCACACAGCCGAAGCGAACCTGGCATTCAGTTCTGCCACTTCAGTTTTTTTCTGGATAAAGTTTAAAAGACCTGAAAATTTTCAAAAAGCCAAAAACAGCCAAGAAGAAGAAGGAGGAGGAGGAGGAGGAGGAGGAGGGGCGGCGGCGGCGGCGGAGGAGGAGGAGGAGGAGGAGGAGGTGGGATCCAGCAGGTTCTCACCAGTTCCTGAGAGTGGGTTACTAATTATTTGTGTGTGCCGGGGTTACTAACTGGGTCTGCTTTTCCGTTAGAAATTCCATTAGGTCCAAAAATCATTAAGTCCTGTTGTTTCCTATGTGGCTGGTTAGCGAAGGTAGAAAATGGGATAATTCTCTCTGTTGGGCTGTTTTAAAAACAGGTTTTAGAAATATGGTAAAGTTCCTTGTTTAAGGAAAGTATCCTTCTTTTGATTTCTAGAAACAAGTAAGTATTTGAAAGTATTAAGTATTTGACAGGCAGTCAATTAGAGGAGAAGTAGTTGTTTCTGTTGGCAGTAGACGATAGGACTTGCTATAATGAGTTTAAATTATGGACAGAAAGATACCAGCTGGAAATTAGGAACTTTTTTTTACAGTAAGAGTTTTTTACAGTAACAGAGAAATTATTAATGCCCCGCCCCTGGAATGCCCGGCCACGCCCCATTGTGCCCTGCCCAGCCCCATTGGTGCTACGCCACTGTTTGAATCCCACCACCATGGGAACCTGTTATTAAAATTTTTGGATCCCACCACTGAGGAGGAGGAGGTGGAGGTGGAGGTGGAGGAGGAGTTTGGATTTATATCCCCCTTTCTCTGCTGATATCTGGGTTTGGCTTTTTTTGAAAATTTCTAGATCTTTTAAACCTGAACCTGAAAAAATACCAAAAAAATGAGGCACACCCCTTGTTCCAGTCCTTAGTGATGTGACTAATTAATGAAGTGCAGAGGAAACATAGTAACAGAAATGACAACCAGAAGCCAGGAGGGAATAAAATCAAGGAGACTTGAGGAGATTTTCAGTTTTTATTTATTTAGATATTTCTACCCCTCTTTTCTCCCCAGTGGAGAAAAACCCCAAACTGGATTACAACTTTGTTTGCCTCTTATCCTCACAGCAACAGCCATGTAGAGCAGGATAAGCTGAAAGAGTGTGACCGGCTCTTGGTCACCCACCGAGCTTCCGTGGCAGAGTGGACATTCAAAGACATGTTTCCCAGAAAGTACTCCAACTTGCTAACTACTGCACAACACTGCCTTTGAGGTTCTGCACAGTCAAATCATACTTGCGTGCCTTCTCCTTTCCCTCCCTTTGTGCTGTAGGCAACAAACATAAAAATAGCACCAGAAACTTGGCCTCGCCTTATGAATTCAGACGTTTGTGCAGCTCCCATTAGGTGATTTGAAACTCTTTATAATGACTCCAGATAGCAGTGTCTGTATCTCCACTGCTTCCAGGGCTGATTGGAATTATGTCTATTATAAAATAAAATAAAACTTTGCTGTAGGATGTGACTGTTCTCCAGAATGACTATCCTTAGGGGATGTATATAATGTGCTGTGATTAGTCACTCAGTGATGACTAGCATTTATAGAGCTCGTTCACCAGCAACTGACAAGTGAGCCGTCATCTCTTACTCAGGGACAATCCCCTCCTAAATGTTAGCTGAGTTTACATTTACCTAGAATTTTGTTCTAATTGTTTAGAGTTGTCCTTATGAGCAAAAGTGTGACTCATGCAATTGTGCGTCTTCAGAATCTCACAAACGATCACTGTAAAAATACTCATTCTCATTCTGTTTCGTTACTCATTTGAGACGTTAAAATTTGTGTCGCAGTCTTCTTAGTAAATTACGGCTGATGGGAAAAGAAGTACAAAAGAGCAATGTGATCCTTCTCCCTTTGCCAGACAAGAAAAGAATGAAAATCTTTATCTTCTTCAAAACAGCTGTTATGTTAAATGTGGCAGCTCCCTGACTAAGTATCTCGAATGTATATGGTGCAACAATATTAGCTATCATCATTGAATTGCCTTCTATGGAGTACCCCAAAAACTATTAACAGAATAACTATTATTGTTCTATTATTGCTCTGTGCTATTGACAGTGTCAAACAACTCTACCACAACTTCTCTCTAGTTGGCAGTCCAGTATTCCTTTTCAAGGTGGATCCTTGAACAAAGAACTAGGAGGAGGAGGAGGAGGAGTTTGGATTTATATCCCCCTTTCTCTTCTGTAAGGAGTCTCAAAGGCGCTTAGAATCTCCTTCCCCTTCCTCCCCCCCCCAACAAACACCCTGCGAGGTAGGTGGGGCTGGAAGAGCTCCGAAGAACTGTAACTAGCCCAAAGTCACCCAGCTGGTATATGTTGAACTGCACAAGCTAATCTGGTTCCCCAGATAAGCCCCCTCAGCTCAAATGGCAGAGCAGGGAATCAAACCCACTTCTCCAGATTAGAGTGCACCTGCTCTTAACCACTACACCACGCTGGCTCTCAAAGTCACTACTTGTCTGAGGATGACAGAGTCAGCCAAGCTGAGCAGTAAAGAATGGGTCTGATTTCAGAGAAGTACATCTGAGAAATGTGAAAGCATTTTAAAAAGTTTTTAAAACTAGCTTTTTTAAGAAGAATCCGCTGTTTCCTAATTCAATCAACCCTGTAAAGCAGGAATCCCTAACAAGCAAGTCATGAGCTACCAATAGCTCACCAGATGCTGTGTGTAAAGGATTCAATAGTGTTGATGAGCAGGACAGCCGCCTGGCCTTGACTGCATTCCATAACCCGGGCGATGGGCCAGCATCTGCGGCGGAGACTCTGGCGGAGACCTTATCTCTGCGAGAGAGATGAGAACTCCGTTCCCATGGGAATCCGGGAGGGGGGATGGGATGGACAGAGTTATAACCTGTGCTTCTGGCGGGAGACTTTATTCCTGCCATGTCGCATGCGGAGTTCTAGGATGTCTGAATAAACGGCCTTTACACCAAAAAAAGCCTTTTATTTCTGCTTCTATGGAATTCTTACATTGTGGCAGGGAATCCTAGTTCATCTATCTTCCCAGTGCAGCTGACCTCTGGTGTCTTGGCATGGAGAGGTTGAATATTCCTGAATCTGTGGACAAAAGCGGTAGCCCCAAAGAGGGTCTGGCTTTCCTCTTGGATTTGGAGGAACCGGGCGGCAACGGTCTCGCTGGTAACTTCTTTTCCGCCCTCAGACAACACGAAGTCTTCCCATTCAAGCATCAGTGGGACGAAGACGTATCATATGTGGACCTGCATGAGTCGCTGGGGCGCTTGTCTATGGATCGAAAGCCTGTGGATCGGTATCTGCCCGCTTCTCGTGGATTACAAACCTCAGATGCAACCTGTCACGGAAGAGACGGGTCTGACCACCTTTCATGCGCGCAAACACAGGAGTCCATTGAATCCATTCCTGGACTCGTATTTTGGTGATGCTCCCAAGAATCCACCATGGGATAGCACTGGGGCCCGTCCAAGCATCCACCCGCTGAAACCGGACTATATCGGGATTGGGAGGTATGCATCATCTTCCGGATCGGGATCTTCCGATCCGACCACCTTCCGGATCGACCCCCAGATCCCGGATCAGCAGTTGCACCTGAGGTGCCCCGGAGCCGCCGGGTGGGCAATGGTGCATCCCAGACATTCTGATGAGGAATCCAAGAAAGCCTGCCTTCCCATCCGATCTATTCCCTCCCATCAAAAAGAGAGCTGGGATGAGGAAGTGGGCCGACCAAGTAGATGCCCAAGAAGCATGGGCCCGTGTGGAACGCCAGCTATGGGAAGAGGAACGTAGAGCAGCTGCAGCAAGAGCGCCGCGAAAAACCTGCAAAGAGACCGGAACAGCAGTGCAAAGAAATCCAACTCGAATTGGACCGTACAAAGACGCCAGCTGCAACGTGCAATAATATGTGCAGAACCTATCAGTCCATGATAAAGTCCTGAACACTCCAAACTGGACTTACAGCCAACGCTGAAAGCTGCTAAGGCCTTATGCGACGCAAAGTGAACTAACTGCAGCTGTTCAATGAGAAGAACTCCGGCCAAACTGGAACGTAGAGAAAGCAGCTTTGCATGCGCACTAGATGCCTTTGACTCGCAAGGAGAGAGATTTAGCCGCCTTTGGAGAGGGAACTGAAGAAGCAGCAGGACAAGATGCCCCTAAGTGGAGTCTACGCTGTCACTGGTACAGCCAACGCCAGAGGGGCGACGCTGCTGGGTCCTGCTACTCAGCGCATCTGCCACCTTCCAAGGACCGCTCCCACCAGAACACCAGCTGCACCGGGCGCTTTGGTACCCCCCCACCTCCGACCGCATTCGCCCTCCTGCGCACTTCAACCTGCGCGAATCACTTCAGCTGGCCGAGGGGCCGTGGAGAGAGAGGATACTACAGACCTCCAATACCTGCCCGTTTCGATGGAACCGCTTCCAAACTTCCCACTTCATCCTACAACTCGATGCACATGGAGGACTATGACGATTTGTACCGGGTCTGAACGCGGAAAATACGTGGACATCGGGTTCCGCTCTTTAGATGGAGCGGCAGCCGACTGGTTTGTGACTCTTTTGAATCTGCAAGATGAGGATACTCGCACGGGTGCCTCCTTAAGGGCTCGCCTCCAAGATCCGGTGCTGGAAAATGAAGCCATCCGCACTATCAAATCTATTCAGCAAGGCAACCGCCGCTTGCAGAATTTGCCCGCGAATTTCAGGCGGGCGGGTTGCCCGACTCTCCTGAGTGGCCTGAGCGCATGAAATGTGAATACTTCTCTCGGATGCTGTCGACGGCAAACTGCGCGGAAACGGTGTTTCTAATTCGGATCCCCGCACTATTGCTGATTGGATCAATTTGGGATCCCAAGTGGCGCCTCGCTTTGATTACGCCAGCCGGGGCCGCCGACGCCAAAACCCGCCGCCACGCACCAATCGGGCCATGCACTTCTGCCAAGCCTCCAGCAGCCTCTACCGACCACCGAGCTCGCCGCCGCCTGGGATTGTGTCTTTACTGGCGGTCATCTAGCCGCCAACTGCCCAAAAAACAGAAGCCAACCGCCCGCCACACCCCATCTCCGCTGCCAAGCCACCACGCAGAACTGGCCGCTTCCCCAACGGGCTCAGTTTGGGCGCAGTTACCGGCGCACTCCAGAGGAGGGGAAGCAGCTGTTTGCCTCTTCAGCCCCCATGGATATGGGTTCGACTCCAGATGCGGTGAGTGAAGGCAGCGCCCCATTACGACATTCAAGCCGCTTCTGGCCAACCCCGCTAAGCATACTCAGATATAGCCTCAGCCTCTTGTAGATTCTGGGTGCTCCCATTGTTTAATGCGGCCCCAGGTGGCGGAGGAACTTGACTAGACCGAAGTCCCCTGGTTAAGTTTCCATATCGCTCACCCAAATGGACGGTAGTCCTCGTCAAGGACCGCCCAGTTCAAAAACGCAACTGTCCTCCGCCGCGCTGACCATTGGGAGAAATTATTAGTTTGGCGCCGGGTGGCCAAACACCCATAGTTCTGGGCATGCTGTGGTTGTTGTTGCATGAACCGGAATCTGCCTGGAAAGAAAGGATCTTAGAATTCACTGACCCTCCCCATGGAGAACACATGAATTGGGAAAACTCACCTTCTCCTGACATACCGGGCTTCATCATCAGCTTATGCACTTAATTGCTCCCGATTCTACCGCATTCCACCGCTTACCAAGATTTAGCCAGAGTATTTCAGGAGCAAGAATGCGATCAATTGCCACCCCATAGAGACACTGACTGCAAAATCAGATATTACAGCCAGGGCGAACTGCCCAAAGGTAGAATCCACCGATGAGTCCCAATGAGGAGAAGGAACTTCGTGTCTTAGACAAGAACCTCGCCGCTGGTTCATACGGCGGGCTACCAAACACACACATGCTGCTCCTGTATTGTTTGTTAAAAAAAGGATGGGTCTTTAAGGTTACCGGATCTCTTCCGAGGGGCTAAAAATGGATCCTGCTAAGATTGACGCAGTCCTCCAATGGCCTGCCCTACCAATCGAAAAGCGAACTCCAATCTTTCCTAGGGTTTGCTAATTTCTATCGCGGACTTTATACCCCAATTCCTTGAACTGACTCTCCCACTCACAGACCTCTTACGCACTAAGGGTAAAGATCCAGGCTGCCAAGCCCGGGCCCCTTTCCTGGTCTAAAGAATGTCAGACAGCCTTTCAGCTTTTAAAATCAGCTTTTACTACCGAACCTATCCTAAAACACCCTGACCCAGATCTTCCGCTTGTGGTTCACGGGATGCCTCGGACAAAGCTTTGGAGCAGCCCTGTTGCAGAGAAATAAAGATGATAGGCTGGTTCCGTGCTTATTTATCAAAGAAATTTCTCCGTGCTGAGCCCAACTGGACTGTAGGGGATAAAGAGACCGCGCCATCAAAGTAGCATCTTTCCACTTACATCACTGGCTGGAGGGGCTAAACACCCCTTTCAAGTTTGGTCGGATCACACAAGAACTTACTTCCACCTCCCCAAGATGTCCGCAAAACAACTCCGCTAACATTTCTTTCTCAAGCTTTTCACTGTCCATTTTTTCCTCGAAAACCACAACTGGCTGATGCGCCTACCGTCTGGAGTAGTAGCTGCTCTTTACGGGATATTCCGCCACTGTTCTCCTCCCAACTGGGGCTGGCTGTCACCTCGATCTCAGACGCCCACTCTCCTCCTCTCCCATTCCCAGCCTGGTCTCTCCTTCCACTTTGTGAACTCGAGGAGGCGGGCTGCGCCGAGCCAACGCGAGGAAGGTGACTCCCACCATGCCTGGAGAATGGTGTTTGGCTGGGCGGGGATTGTTGGTATGTGCCTCCCTCCGTAAGCTGGTTCTCGAGGCCTGTCATGATGCCCGCCGGGCTGGACATTTTGGCTTCCTAAAACTCTGCATTTGGCCCGGCCACTTGGTGGCGCTGGCGCAAGGACATTGAGACATATATATTAAAGGTTGCTCTGTTTGTAGCCAAAACCGCCCAGGAAAACCCCATGGTCTGTTGAAGCCTCCCCGGTGGCCTCCCAAAGTCATCTCCATGGATTTGCTCATTGATTTGCCAGAAAGTCAAGGCAACACGGTCTTGTGGGTGGTGGTGGACTTATTTTCTAAACAACAAGCCCATTTTCATCCCATGTGCTTCCATCCCTCCTAAGTTAGCTATTCGTTCATTCAGCATATTTATCGCCTACACTCCGGCCTCAGGTATGGTCCTCGATCACAATTCCAATTCATTTCAAAGTTCTGAAAGCTTTTTCTGGGTTTGTTAGTCCGCCTTAAATTGCCGCCTCTACCACGCTCAAAGTGACGGTGAGTCAGGAGAGAACTAACAGAACCCTGGAGCAGTATTTACGCAGCAGCACCAACTACCACCAAGACAATTGGTGCGAAGTTAATTCCGCTTTGCAGAATAATGCCTATAATAATGCGGTCTATAGCAGTACAAAACCCCTTCAAATTGTGTCTGGTCGATCCTTCCTCCGCTGTCGCGAACTACTCTGCAGAAGCGCTTGAATCCTCCGAGTTTCAACAGTGGATTTCATCTGTGGCCGAGGTGGAAATTGGTCCAGACCGCGCCTACAGCAGGCTAAAGACTCCAAAAAACTTCAAGCGGATAAGCACCGCCGTGGATTTCCCTTTAACGCAGGGCTTCTGGGTGTATTTGTCTACCAAAAATCTCAGAGACGCGTGGTATAAGTTTTCGGCAAACTGGGCAAAAGATTCGTGGACCTTTTCAGATTACTTTCAAAGTGATTAATGATGTCACTCGCCCGATTGGACTTGCCTAATTCTCTAAGTAATATCCATCCTGTCTTCCATTCCAGTTTGCTCAAGGAGGCCCCAAGCTCGATGCCTGGCACGACTACTGGAGAGACCCCCCCACCAACTATAATTGATGGCCACAAGACATTTAAATTGGACGCTTCATCCTGGACTCTCGCTTTAATCGCAAACGCTTTGCAATATTTAGTCTCTTGGGTGGGATATTCCTGGTAATCAATGGGTTTATTCCGAAATATTGACGCTCTCATTTCTGCTTTCCATCGCACCTTCCGCACAAACCTGGGGAGAAGTCTTTTTTAAGGGAGGCAGAGTGTAAAGGACTCAATAGTGTTGATGAGCTGGACAGCTTCTGGCCTTGACTGCATTCCATAACCCGGCGATGGGCCAGCATCTGCGGGCGGAGAGACTCTGGCGGAGACCTTATCTCTCATGAGAGATGAGAACTCCGCTCCCATGGGGAACTGAGGGGGGATGGGATGGACAGAGTTATAACCTGTGCTTCATGGAGACTTTATTCCTGCCACGCCGTAATGGAGCTTTCTATTGTCTGAATAAACGGTCTTTTACACCAAAAAAGCCTTTTATTTCTGCTTCTATGGAATTCCTTACACTGTGAAATAGTTTGTGCATCCCCAAGAAGAACCAGGAAAAGACTGCAAAAAAGTGCGCTCTAAGCAATTGTTGTTGCTCTTGTAGCCGTTGTTATTAACTTCATTTATAGCCCATGTTTCTCAGTGAGACTCAAGCTGGATTATACAATATGAAAAGTGATTCAGTCAGACAGTCGAGACCTTCAATAAACAATTCGTGCAAAACCAGGGTTTGGTTTGGAAAACAATTCAGATGGGGAAAAAAACCTGTCCAAAACATGACATACCGTAATGAACCCAGGGGACTGCAAAAGTAGAGAGCGCGGCACTTTAAAAAAGGAAGTGATACAAGCAACGAAAAGCTGTCCCGGGGTTTTTCTCTGTGCTTCTGGATTCATTTCTGTTGAGCTTCTTATTTCACATTCAAGTTGGTTTCAGGAACTCAAGGTTGACTCAGTCTTCCATGCTTTCGAGGTTGGGAAATGAGTACTCAGCTTGCTGGGGGTAAAGTGTAGTTGACTGGGGATGATCACCCTTTAGACATCATGTTATGATGTGGCATCACCCCATGAGTCAGCAATGGCCCGGTGCTTGCATAAGGGACTACCTTTACTTTTTTTCTAGGACAGAGCAATACTGGGAAACAAACTGGGTGGAAGAAGAAGAAGAAGAAGAAGAAGAAGAAGAAGAAGAAGAAGAAGAAGAAGAAGAAGAAGAAGAAGAAGAAGAAGAAGAAGAAGAAGAAGAAGAAGAAGAAGAAGAAGAAGAAGAAGAAGAAGAAGAAGAAGAGGAGGAGGAGGAGGAGGAGGAGGAGGGAGGAGAGAGGAGGAGGAGGAGTTTGATTTATCCCCTCCTCCCTAGGAGACTCAAAGGCTTACACTTTGCCCTTCCCCTCACAACAAACACCCTGTGAGGTGGGTGGGGCTGAGAGAGCTCCAAGAAGCTGTGACTAGCCCAAGGTCACCCAGCTGGCGTGTGTGGGAGTGTACAGGCTAATTTGAATTCCCCAGATAAGCCTCCACAGCTCAGGCGGCAGAGCTGGGAATCAAACCTGGTTCCTCCAGATTAGAATGCACTTGCTCTTAACCACGACGCCACTGCTGCTCCTCAAGATCCTCAGGTCACTCAAGATATTTTGCTTTGCTCGTAAATTGTTGAAGAAAAGATTGGCTGCCTCTTTGGGCACGGGTTTACATAGTATAACTTCCATGTGGAACCTACTTCAGATCATTCTACAAGGAAGCCATCTGCACACAGTGAGTTTCTCAGCAGCACACAGATGAGATTTTCTCCACCACATGGCCAACAACAGAAACAAAAGACAACCACATCGTGGCTGGGATTGCCACATGGATAACTTGCCACATACGACAGCTGCCAAATTCAGTGCGCTAAAAGGAACTCAATTTGACAGCAGCCGCAATGCCGGAGGCAACATGTGATTAAAAACATAATAAAACAATGTTGCAAAGCGAGGGGAGGACACACTTATGAGAAGATTAATGATTACCACCTGGACAATTCCATGTCTGCAGGTGTTTGTTGCTGGATTTAGCTTTGCAAAGCAGACAAAGACATTGAACGTTGGACTTGGATCTTCAGCTGGTGTGAATCAACACACTTTTGTTGACTTCAAAGGTGAAACGACTTAAACTGAATCTCTGTTGATTTAACCCAGCGCAAGAATTGGCCCAGAATCCATAGCTTGATTGCTCAAGTGTCTTCTCCGACAAGATCTGAAACATGTCTCATTTCTACTGAGGGGGAGAAGTATTATGGCAGCCCAGAAGGTCAAGCTTGTTACAGTGGTATTGGATGGGCTCCCAAAATGTTTTAAAGGCATTTCAAGAAAATAAATATGCTATACCTTACTTTTCAGACCATGAGCTCATCCCAGCAATCAACTTGTTTCCTTTTCATAAGGATTACAATGTCAGCAAACAGATTTTTTTAAAAAAAAAGGAAAGAAAGAAAGAAATCAAAAGAATTATTTGCTTTTTTATTTGATTTCTGAAGTATCTTCTCTGGCCACATTTGAAACATGCTTCATTCTAGGCCGATACTAGTAACATGTATATTCTGGTAATTACTTAGATGGCAATTGAACTTCTTAGCTTCAGATGCCAAGCGAAATTCCTTTATTTATCCATCCACTTGGCTTGCTTTGTTGACTTCTCGTGTCTGTCGCAATGGATGAGAGGATGCCTTCATGGTTTAAACAAGTTATTTACAGCTAACAACAGGAACAATTACCGGTAGAACAATTAACAGCACTCAAAAGCACTTAGTCTGAATTCTCCCAATCCGAGGCTCAAACTGCTCTTTTCAGGTCTCTTAACTCAGCCCATCAACTCAAACTCTTGAAGGCAAATCTCTCATACAGTGTTTGCAGTGTTTGTAATCCTGGAGTGGGGTGGGGCAGTCGGTTCTCTTCTCCTCTTCTTGCCCTCGGGAAAAAAAATAGATTTTGTGGCTGCTGGATATTAAAAGCATAACACTGATTTATTTGTTACTTTCTTTTATACTGTTTTATTAGCTACTAGCGGTACCCAGCCACGCGTTGCTGTGGGTTATTGTGGTGAAATGGGAAAGGAACAGACGCTTTAACCTCCTCCCTCTCCTAGGGTGGGTGGCTTCATCCAGATGCTGGGCCCCTCCCTCCCCCCCCTCCTTGCATGCCACCCTCACTCTCTCCTCCCTCACTTCTCCCTTGCATGCCACCCCTCCCTCCTCTCCCCTTGTGTATGTATGTGTATGTGTTTCACTTCCACCTGAAAGTTAATGCCTATGTACTGTTTTCACCGCTCATGTCTGGCCATCTGAGCAACATTCTAAGCTGCATGAACATTCTAAGGGTGACAAAGTTACACACAGGCTATACATGTTCCTTCACCATGGAGCCAGGAAAAGCGCATTTTAGCTGGGCCAGGGTGTGAAATTTCAGGTATGTGAACATCTCAAACACTCTTGCCAGGCTGACTACAGTGGCTGGGAATTTTCAGAGGAATCGGCCCAGCAGTTACTGAGTTATACCATCACTAACAAATACATGGTTTGCTTTTTATATATATAGATTTTAGATTTTTTTATATTTCGGTTGATTGTCCAGGAAACTGATGGTTGAGGATGGTATATTTTAAAAAATAAATATAATTCTGTGACAGTAGGCTTCTAGTCTGAAACTTTTTGGTGTTGCAAAATGCTACTACTGGGCTGTGAAGTAGTTTCTTTCCTTGAAGATAGTTTCACACCTAGCCTTACAATTTGTATAAACATCACAGCAAGTTGTGTGGGGGTATCGCAGCATCTTATTAATATTTTGTGCATTGAATATCAATAACATGGTACTCTTAGTGCTGCAAACGCTCACAGTAGCCTCTTTATTGGCATTTGGGCCCACAAGAATATCATTCCTAAGGCTGTTTTTATTTTGTCTTTTAATTGCAGAGGGCAGTCATCCGCATAGCAGATTAAGTGCCTGTTCTGCTAGAATGGGGTAAAAAATGCTGCTCTTTCTAACTATAGCTTGTTCCAAAGAAGTAGAATGGATTGGGGGGGGGGGGGTTGATTGCACAAAGACTCATATACCAGCCCCAGCTAGTTAGAAAGCAAAATGCCCATTAAATTCTGTATAATGGAAAAAGCAACTGATCCTGAACTCAATGAATACTACATGCAACTAAAGTACTATTACTAACCATGTATATAAATATCACAGTTCTACACTCAGGTACCTCTGAGGCCACTGATATTAGTACATTTAAGCACACCCAAACCTTCCCATAAAGAAGAAGAGTTTGGATTTATATCCTGCCTTTCTCTCCTGAAAGGAGACTCAAAAGGGCTTACAATCTCATTTCCCTTCCCACCCCCCACAACAAACACCCTATGGGGTGTATGGGACTGAGAGAGTTCCAAAGAACGGTGACTAGCCCAAGCTGGCATGTGTTGGAGTGCACAAGCTCCACAGCTCAAGTGGCAGAGCGAGGAATCAAACCTGGTTCTCCAGATTAGAGTGCACCTGCTCTTAACCACTACATCACACTGGCTCTCAAGTGCAATTATGTTATCCTTTGTTTTCCCAAATACTTGGATTAGGTTGCCACTTGGCCACCTGTTATTTGAT
Source organism: Sphaerodactylus townsendi (assembly GCF_021028975.2). Classification (NCBI taxonomy): domain Eukaryota; kingdom Metazoa; phylum Chordata; class Lepidosauria; order Squamata; family Sphaerodactylidae; genus Sphaerodactylus; species Sphaerodactylus townsendi. Next base: position 105,428,931 of record NC_059431.1, on the reverse strand, counting down.
GGTGGCTAAATAGCATCAAATATTCCATGAACTCAAGAATGATCTAGTCTGTTACTAGCAGCCAGTGTTTCTATATTAGAAGGTGGGGGGGGGGGGAATGGCGCCTGGAGCAAAATGTCACATGGGCATGCCCCCCTGGCTCAACCTCCGCCACTGCTGATGGAGGCTGAGGCAGGAGGCAGCAGCCCTCTGGTCCACCACCACCACAACGCTTCCTGGCTTGGCTCTCCTCCTCGCCCTGGGCTCCAAGGCACTATGTCTCTAGGGTTTTTGAACCTGTTCGGCCTAAACCGGGTCAGAACCCGGCTGAATCCCACCACTGATCTTTTCCATAGAGAGTTGTCGAACATTGCTCAATGCAGTGAGGTCACTTCCATGTGAAGACCCTATCGTGCGCTGCTCCTCCTTCCCATGCTCCCAAAAGCTCCTGGTGATCCTATTTGAACTAAAGCAGTCAACTTTTTATATTGGTATTGCTCCTGTGCCTGTGGCTAGCAATCTCCTCCCACCCCATGCACTTCCATGAGATGGTATTTGCCCCACCACTAATGAATGCTTAACCCTTTTTGGTGCCCTCTCATAGCCATATCTCCTTGGCAGGTTGAAGGTTTTCTTTAATCTGATGAGTCTCCAAAATGTAAGAGAGGAAAGTCTTGACCAACTATTGCTAAATTTTCTTTTTGTACTCCTTGGCCAATGCACAATGATTTATTTGTTACATATTTTATGTAGTTATTGGATATTTATATGTATTAAGTTGAGTAATATTGCGGCTAAAAAATACGTATAAATGATTTCGTGTCCTTCCAGACAGTTCTCAGCAGAGCAGAAGGTTTCAACTGCAACCTTTACCAGGGAAAGTGAAATTGTAAAATATTTCCTTTCCTTTAAAGCGATAAATCCAATGGGCATTTTGTCAATGAGAAATCAGAAAACAGCTATTTAAGGCAATAATTTCTTAAGTATTCTGTAAAGTTTGACTTGCCTGGCATGGGTTCTCTTCTTAGCTAAACAAACAACATATAGATCACTTTACATACTCTTTGTGTTCACTATGGTGTTGCTTGCCAAAGTTGCTTTAATCAGCTCCCTGCCTTATCTTCCATCTTAGAAGCATTCTTTCTCACTTTCCAGAAATGTAATGTACGATGAAGTGACACCCCTAAAAAAGCATCTAGGCTAACAGTGTTGCACATTTTTCTAAGAAAATCATTCTGACATCTCTCATTGCTTTTGAAGCCATTTCCACTGAAGTCATTTCCACTAAGTTCCATGGAACTGCTCATTCCGCATCTGGGATTTCAGCCAAACTTCCTTGATGGCAGGAGGTGGAATTACCACAAGCCATTTTGAAGAACTCTTGAACTCGTTTCATTTGCTAATTAGCATGTCTGCAGGCAGACGTGCAGAGGAATCCCAGTTTGGAAATAGAAACCTAAGGTTGAACCTTTTTCATATCTTTTTAGCTATTTTGTGGTCTGCTTTTAGTCTGTTTCATGGATACCTTTATGCTGTTTTTATGCCTTGTTTTATTTTACATAATGATAATTTATGATTTTATGCAGTTTTTATTTGTAAGACATGAAGAGATGTCAGAAAAAAAATCCCCCCCAAACTAACATTTTTTGTGCCCCACTGGACATTGCTGTTCTAGCCCAAAAAGATGTCTTCTTGTTCCTAGTTTGTAGATGAGCACATTGAAGGAACTGATAACTATGGGAGCACCCTTTGACATGATGTAATATTGCCACATTTTTACCTGAATGGCCCAAACTTGACTGACCCTATCACATCTCACAACCCAGCAGAGTCAGTTCTGGTTAGTGTTTGGATGGGAGGCTACCAAGGAATTCCAGCTTGCAATGCAGAGAAGGGCAATGGCAAAATGTCTCTCTTTGACTTTTTCCTGGAAAACCCCATGGGCTTGTCGTAAGTTAACTGCAATTTGACAGCACTTTCTACCACCAACATTGCCCCTTGTCACAGCTCTCAAAATGATAAATAGGGCCTGCCAAATATAAGCATATAGCTTTAGGGCTGCCAACAGTCCAGGAGAAAAATGCCCTGTCCCTTTTATAGAATTTTAATGTTTGGAAATGAGCAGCTGAAGCTTTATGTGCAGTAGCGAAGGCCTGGGACGGGGTGCTATCCACCACCTGCACTTCATGGGGCGTGGACAAGGGCAATGGCAGGGTCGCTCTTGGCTGCCGGGGGCATACTGGGGCAGGGGCGGGTGGGGGCGTGGCAGGGAAGCAGGGCGCACGCAAGCCCTGGGCGCAGTTCACCCTCATTCCGCCCCTGTTTAAATGGCATGAAGGTCAATAACATCCTCTTTCCAATAAGATCCTGCTAAACCTCTGTTGAAGATAAAGGACTTTCCTTCCCTCTAAGCCAGGGGTAGGGAACCTGCGGCTCTCCAGATGTTCAGGAACTACAATTCCCATCAGCCCCTACCAGCATGGCCAATTGCTCTAAGCATAAGCTTCTGTGGAGCTTCCTCAGATGCCCACTTGTGCCAGTTTTGAAGCCGCAGAAGCTGACATCACAGAGTGGCCAACCAGCCAGTAAATAGATGTGTCCTCCTTTTCCACTCCTCCTACTTGGAGGAGGAGGAGGAGGAGGAGAAGGAGAGGAAGAGGAAGAAGAAGAGTTGGGAGTCAGAGGACCTCCCTTCCTGCAGGAGACCTCCAAGGCCATACAAACCTTTCGCCTCTACAACAAACACCCTGTGAGGTAGGTAGGGCTGAGAGAGCTCAGAAGAACTGTGACTAGCCCAAGGTCATCCAGCTGGCCTGTGTTGGATTGTACAGGCTAATCTGAATTCCCCTAGATAAGCCTCCCACAGCTCAGGCTGCAGAGTGGGGAATCAAACCCGGTTCCTACAGATTAGAGTACACCTGCTCTTAACCACTATGCCACTGTTTGCATCTGTATAATTAGAAGCACCTGGTGTACTCGTCCCATGGGCTTTCTAGTCTGCAGCCTAAGCTGGGAATTGGACTTCTTGAAATCGAATGATTTGCCTTTACAAATCACCCTATCCTGTTAGTATCACTATCATTTTTTCTTACAATCAAACATCAGCAAACAAAGTAGCAAATCAGTCGAACAAGATTAATTATCACGAACTGGTGGTTAATTTAGATTCACACTAAAAATAAACAGAATAGCAAAATTGTTTGTTGTACCCAGCCCATGTTTGTGCCTTATCAAACAAGCAATCTCACCAAATCTTGCTATTTTGCATGTAATTTTATTGAGTCTATCATCAAGAAGCAGCGAGACGTAGAGATGTTCTGTTCTGCCTGGGTATTTAATATTGATGCGATGTATCGACTTTGGATGTCTTGGTAGAAGTCATAGTGTGGCAGCACAAGTTAGTAGATAATAGGGTTCAACCTGTCGCTTTCTTGTGAGATCAACGCACCATACTGGTTATGCAAGAGAAGAAAGCGAGTTTGCACTACCCTCATCAACTGTGTTTATCCTCCTACAAATGTTCATAGTTTAGTATTCAGCTCTCTACTGAAGCTGACTTATCTGATGAAACAATTTTTTTAGAACACAACAATGTGAAACAGTCTGTTAAGCATGTACCAAAATCACAGTTATCAAAGGCCTAAACATCCCCCCCCCCTCCCCAGTTAGCCTAAGCAAGTAAAGGGCTGACTGGGTCAAAAGCATTTTTCTTTCTCCAAGCCTTGTCTCAGGACAGTTGTGAAAGTTGACCTTTGTGGCCCTGGCAGAACGAAGCAGCTGCTGATTTAGCACCCCAAAGTCTGCACTTTGACACTTGTCCTGCTAATACGAGACCCCCTGAGAAATGCTCTAGCAACCAGAAGGAAGAAAACAGAGCAGACAAGACCCACGAGGTAGTTTTCCTGCCCAAGTTCCATTGCAATGCATGGAAGGGATGTAATGGCAATTAAAAAAAAAAAAGCATGTTCCTGTTTAGTTCTTACTCACTTCAAAGAGATTAGTGTAGAGAAACTGCCCAATAGCTCGTGCTAAGACCGGTCAAACCATACAGGTCAGTTCAATAGCTACCGCGTTCAGCCATCTGCACATTAACCAAGACAGCCCTCAGTAGCGTGGCAGCAGGTTTTGGGCACATTTTATTGGCACAGAGCATGTTCAAGCTCCACCTGCATACTAAAACAAACAAATGAAACCTTTTTGAGATGACCCTGGATGGTGTCCGGTGCGTTGTGTTGCTTCCAGCTGTCATAAGTGGCCCCTCGTGTTAAAGCTTAACCAAAAAACAAGAAATCTAGCACTTGATATGTGCTATTTTCTATCTAACTCTTTCACCCTGTGATGTGCCGCATGTGCCTTATTTTCCAACAGTGAGCTTTTAATGATAAACAGTCCAAATTTATGATCAAGTGCGGCAGAGAGGTAGTGGAGTTTTTTCCCCATTAGATCCTACCTTTTCATGTCCCTTACTTCTTCCTCGGCTTTTCTCTTCAGTAGTAAAATAAAATTTATCGTGGACAAAGATCGCCGGCATGCAACTTGTAGAGTTGAATTACTGACAGTAAAGTTCTACATCAGCTGTCAAGTCAGTAATGCTCTTGCTTTCAAATTATTTGTTAGCTACGGAAGAGTTAGTATAATTTCAGGAACTCTACTTTCCATATTTCTATATTGCCTTGTTTGCTTTAGAAATATAAGCCTTCATGGCATCTTCCTTTGACATGCCTTTCATAAGGTTCCAAGTTTTCCATTTGGCTTTGCTGTTCAAGTTTAGCATTCCTGGGCATTCGATTTTGATGTCTCCTATAGCAGATAGGAGTCCATAGAACTCCCTCAGTTCATCATCACTTGATCTGGTCTTTAATTGTCTTCCTTTAACTGCTACTCTGTTCAAAGTCAAACTGGAGAGACATATTCCAAAGCCTCTGAACAGGGAGTAAAATGCTATTGCCTTAGAATCCTCTCCCTTTCTTGACTTTTCGATGTAATGTGACAATTTGCAGAAAATCCATTCTTGAAATAAATATTAGGTATGAGTCACAGACATAGGGTTGGATCCAGCCATCTTTTTTCACTTACCATTACACAATCTTCCTCCCTTCTGTTACCTATAAGCTAGGTAACACTTCTTTTTGTATGTGCAAGTCTTACAATTCTCAGCATAGCCAAAGAGACCTTTCTTTTGTTTTCACCAGCAGAAAGATTGGTTGGATCCGACCCACTGAGATTAGATTATCTGATAATGTACTTAATCTTAATAAGCACAAGCTTACGTGGTTAGCGGGTATGCCTGGGGAACTGCAAAAACGCATGCGCTCCCAGGCCGGCTGCCGCCCGTTCAAGATACAGGCGGGCGGCTTGCTGAAACGCAGCAACGGCACCGACCTGGCTCCCCTTCCCTCCCTCAGGAACGGCAGATCAGGCGTCACCCCAAAGCCAAACTCCCTTTTATAAGTGTTGTTTTTGAGAGGGAACAGCCGCTCTTCCCCGGGCGGCGGGTGCAAACAGCACTGCCGGGAACACGCTATTTCCCCTCTCCCACTTACCTTTAGCCATTAGCCCTGCTGGCCTCCTAAGCGTCCCCTGTCTTCGCTGTCCCTCCGAATCCCCTGGAGGTCGAGAGGCAAGCAGCTGGTCAGGGGCTTAGGAGGCCAGCAGGGCTTGCACGGTAACAGCCGCATTAAGCAGGTAAGTGGGGGAGAGGAAGGGAAGCGGCTCAAGCGGAGTCAGCCTCTCCGCGGGCGCGGTGCTCTGCTGGGGGCCGCCACACGCTTAGTATGCTTTAATCGCGAGCAGCCTCCTCCACCCCACGCAGGAATTCTTGCCGGGCGTAGTTTAGAGGTCCATGGCGCGGAAGGGCCATGGAGGCAAGATTTGTAGGACTACCTTATCCCCTTTTTAAAAATGCTTACCTTCCTTTCAATAATATGGAGAGGGGAGCAAAGCAAGAAGCAGAAAGAAACTCTGGCTCTAAGGTTATCAAGTTCTGATCCCATCTGTTAATGGAGTTATGCTCAAAATCTATTTAACTGTAAGTGAAAAAGCAAAATGATTCACTTTCTTTAGTTAAATTATTGTGCTAAGCAAAATCAGTTATTCCAAATGCTCACAAAAAGAAAATTAAACTACTACCATTTGAATGAAAAGTTCATCTCATTACATTGAATGGAATAGGCCTTGTTATTTAACACAAGAACTCTGTGATAGGTTTGCCATCTTCTTTCTTCCGTATAGAAACTCTGTACTTTAAGCAATTAGCGGCAGGCAGCTTTTCAAAAGGAGAGGCTTTTCTGACAGAGACATATTCCAGAAATACATAATTTGGATATTTATACCCCGCTTTTCTCCCCAGTAGCAACCCAAATACTCCAACTTAGTCCAGGCCAGGGGTCTGCCACCTGCGGCTCTCCAGATGTTCATGGACTACAATTCCCATCAGCCCCTGCCACCATGGCCAATTTGGCTGATGGGAAATGTAGTCCATGAACATCTGGGGAGCCGCAGGTGGCAGACCCCTGGTCCAGGCTCATCAGAGACTGGGAACTAAGCAGGTTGGCCCATGATCAGTTCTTGGATGAGTGACCACCCAGGAAGACCAATGTTGCCAGGCAGAGGGTGGCAGTGGCAAACCACCTCTGAACATCTTTTGCCTGGACGGGTCATCATGAGTCAATGGCAGCTTGACAGCATGCTCTTCTTTTTCTCTGGCGTGTGAATGGCTTACATCATCTTTCTCTCCCCTTCCATTTTAGTCTGTCACTAGCCCTGTGAGGTAGGAAGAGAAAAACTGACTGGCTCAAGGTCAGCTAGCAAGCTTCTGTGCTAGAATGGGGATTTGGCTGAGACGACAAGTTAGACATTTTAACCATGACCCAATGCTCACGGACGGTGTGAATTTATTGGAGTGCTGTGGCTGTTAAAAGCAGACTCTGAGATACAGGCATGCCCCTACCCTTCTCTTTTGTGGTGCCCTACTGTGATCTGTTTTGGCTGTCTAGCCTTGGTCATACAATAAAAATGTCCACCATGATTGCAGGACAAATAGAGAGAGGATTTCTGGGGAATGCAAGTACATAAGCCTCATGTGAATGCTCATACATAACAGAGAGAGAGATTCCAAGTGTATCTAGCCGTTGGGGTTGAGCATCTCCCCCCCCCCCCCCCCCGCCATCTTAATGGTGTCCCCAGGAAAAGGATTTTAAAGTTTTTCCAGTGAGCCTGGTTCTTTTTTCCACCATTTTCTGCCACTTCAGGGATCCTCCATGCCACCCGCCATTTGCTAAGTGTTCCCCATGGATGTTTCCCCAGCTGGCATTGTGGCCACCAGCTGGCATTGTGGATACCCCGCTATCAGTGTTTAAAGTACATAAATAAACTTAGCTTTGCCTGGCAATTATGTGAACATGTTGTTTCCCCTCCCCCTTTTTTTGTTTTCCATGAGGTGTTTTTGAAAATATGGAGACTCGATACGAGAATGATCAACTTTCCTATTGATGGAAAATGTCGTAGTTCTACTATTGGTTGCCAGTTGGTATAATAATTGAATGCAGTGGCAACTTATCAGAGCCAGACCAACTATCCATCCATTTCCTTGTCCCCTTTCCTTTACCTTTTACCTGATGTCACCTCAACAATTCCTGTGTTTTATAGTAAAACTTTTAATATTGTATGTTATTATGATATCTAGGCTCTGTCGATAAGTCTTCTGTCTGGTCTGCAAAGTAGTATGTAGGAATGGCACCTCTGACGAGTCTGTTTGGACTATTGATAAGAGTCTGAACTGCAAACGTTACACACGGGACTATCACTATGTGTATATGTTTGAAGTATTTATCTGTTTTTTATGGACAATTGATTGTAATATGGAATGCCAATAAAGGCCTAAATTATTATTATAAAACTTTCATATTGAGCGTCTGTAGCATCAAAGATACCTCATGGAAAAACAAAAAAGGGGGGAAACGACACATTTACATAATTACCATGCAAAACTACGTTTATTTGTGTGCTTAAATACTGAAATAGCAGGAGGCCACAATGCTAGCTGAAGTAACATCCACAGGAAACACTTAGCAAATGGTGGGTAGCTTGGAGGATCCCTGAAGCAGTACCGGGCCATAACATTTCTTTTTATCCAGGCTTTTTATTGAAAGGTTCCATCTTTCTAATGTGCTGTTTTCCTGGGCTGCTTCCAGCCTTAGGGTTGTTTTATGTATGCCATTTTAGGTTTGTGAATATTATTTGATGTTGGGGTGCTGTGTGGTTTCCGGGCTGTATGGCCGTGTTCTAGCAGCATTCTCTCCTGACGTTTCGCCTGCATCTGTGGCTGGCATCTTCAGAGGATCTGATAGTAAGAGAGGAAAGCAAGTGGAGTATATATCCCTGTGATTTATTTGATGTTGTTTTTATGGCCCTAGCAGACTGGGATTTTTATAGCTGGTTTTATTTATTTTTATTTTACTCCATTTATACCCCACCTTTCTCCACAATGGGGACTTAAAGTACATTATATAATTCTCCTCTCCTCCATTTTATCTTCACAGCAATCCTGTGAGGTAGGTTAGGCTGAGAGTGTGTAACTGATCCAGTCACCTAGCAAACCTCCATGGCAGAATGTGGGTTCAAATCTGTGTCTCTGTTATTCTAGTTGAGCGCTATAACAACTATATCATACTGGCTTTCTCCAAAAGCCAATAATTGTATAGGTTTCTTTTATGATTTTGTTGCTCTTTTTCATACTTTTGGATCCATATTGAGTAGGTCTCTAGAAAGGAGGCATCTACATTTTCCAAATAAATAAATTGTAAATATGTAAATAAATTTGAAAATCTAAGCAGTAGTCCTTGCCGTGAGAATACGCCGTTGCATGAACATTTGTATACCATGTTGGTTGGAAAGGATCCCTCTGCTTTCTGTATCTGGAAGGCTACAAGATTTTCAGTCACCAGGTGTGTTTTTCATTTGCTTTTATTTTTTGTTACATAATGGGGGGAAAGTAGAGCTGAAAGAACAATCAAACGACTCGAGGAAATGTTTTTCTCTTAGATAAACATGGGCATAAGATACAGCAAAAAAGGCTCTCCTTTCATCTTGTCTCCCCTGAAGGATGTGCATGTATTTAATGTTCTGACTAGAACTGGACTCTTACTTGCCTCAGATAACAGCAGAGAACAATTTAATCCTTGCAAAGTTTACACATGTATCTAATCAAAGACACTTACTTCAACTCGTTTCTCGTTGCTTATTCTTGCGCAACTGGCACCCAAGTCTTCAGATCTCTGTCTTAAGCAGCGTTCTGTAAATGTGGGCATAAATCTTCAGCAGGATAATTATTATTATGTTACAATAAATGTCAGACACTTCGTGAATGTTGACATTTACCTTTGACATATGACCTACTTTCATTCCCATTTGCATCATTTTCTGATAAATGATGGCACTTAACCATTGCCAGTTTGGTAAATGTCCAATATAAGACTCGTGACACGATAATTTCAGGACAAATCCGTCTAAGGTTGTATCCAGTGGTGAGATTCAGCAAGTTCACACCACTTCAGCAGAACCGGTTGTTAAAATGGCTCTTGCATACAATCAATTGTTCAATTATTTAAATCCCACCCTCGGAACCGGTTGTTAAATTATTTGAATTCTCCCACTGGTAGTATCCCTTCCTTCCACCAAGGGTGGTGTACATGATTGTGCCTCACTCATGCATTTTATCACACAAAAACCCAGTGTGGTGAGTTAGGCCGGTCCAAGGTCACACAGAAATAGCAATGGGGATCTCAATCCAGGATTCCCAGATCCCAGTTTAATATTTCAACTATTACCATTCTGTCTAATCAAGCATCATTGGCCAGTGATATTTTCTCTTCATGAATTGAAAAATGTGGGGTCCCCTTGCATTTATATGGTGCTGTTTAATAGTTTGTCACATATTGAGCTTGTCACATACTGTCTCCCATACTGCAAACAGGGAAAATAGGGTTGGCATGTCTGAGGCAGCAGAGGCTGCCTTGGGGTCCTGTTCAGGGCCTTCAAGCCAGAGATTTCCTGGTTCTCAAAATTCAAAGCCTCAGCCAATAGAGACCCTCCACCCCACTCAGTTTCATCTCAGCGTTGTCACTATGGTATTTTCAACATCTGTTTTGAAGTGATAGGGATCCTGTCAGGCTCCTAAATGCTGCCCATAATCTGCCCCTCAGCCTGATAGAAAGAAACAGGCTGGACAGTTCTGTGTTCTGATAAAGATCATTTGTGGTTTCCTGTGCTGGGGACAAAAAGTTGAGCAAACTGAAAGGTCATCTGTGTTTACATTAACAATACGGAGGTTGCGCTATGTTTTGTAACAAAGTTGGGCCATTATTTATCCACTTATCCTTTCTTTTTTTTCTTAACGTTGCACTGGATGGGTTTGCTTATCGTGATATTTCCAACTCTGTAAACAGCCGAAGAGAAGGAGCTGGACTTCCCTAAATAGAGTGTTAGCTCACTTTTTTAAAAAAATTATCAGCACAATAGAGAGCTGCCCATCTGTTAGATTTTCACATCTGGAGCTGCAGATGCTCCCTCTTTACTGTCATTAATTATTGCAAGGAAATTACTACAGTATGTTTACCATCTATGTACCCCTCTTGCCTCCTTGCGCTGCCTCACAACAGATCTTCTATCTGTGAGTCAAAGACTGCATTTTCAAGAACAGTCCGAGAAACCAATGACAGACTCTTTCCTCGATATAATAGATTCTTGGAGAACATGTTCCCTAGCCACTAACACATAATTAGCACTCAGTTTAATGTTACTTGCGTAGGTTCCTTCATTGCCAAAGAAAGAGTTCGGTTCATTGTGGACATCTTTTAAATTTTCATCAAGAGCAAACGAGAAAAAAAAAATAAGCCCTTTTAAGATGATTCACGCACACGTGCCGGTATCTCGATAGATTCCCAATATGTGCAGCTGTCTGAATTTGGCAAAGTTCACGTTTTGATTTGGGATATACAAACCAGACCTTGGGATCTGCTGTAGTTGGTTCACACATAGGTGCATGCCCCTGTTCAGACAACGTGGAACAGCTCGAATTGGGGAGGATCTATGCACAAGTGCCAGCTTTCTGAAATATACGGGCATAACACCTGAAAAGGCCTGTTAAAATGTGTGTTGAGTTTGTGCCCAAGACATTGAATGTTTGTTGATGAAAAAAGGGTAGAAGAGATTTTTTTTTGGGGGGGGGGGTGTAAGATACCTGACTAATTGCTAATCTAAGAAACTTTTAAAGAATATTTATTTATTTACTTACTTACTTGCTTGCTTGCTTCTTTTTTAACCTACCTTTCTCTCTATTGGAGTCCCAAACTGGCTTACATCGTTTTCCCCTCTTCCATTTTTTCTTCACAATGACCTAGCAAGGAAGGGCGGACTGAGAGAATATTACTGGCCCATGATCCCCTAGTATGCATCCATGAAAGAGTGCGGATTCACACTCAAGTCTCCTGGGCCCTCGAGTCTCCCAGACTCTGACCACATCACCACACTGGTGTAGCCTGCTGGATCAGACCAAAGTTCCATTGAATCAAGCATTGGTCTCTGTTTTCAACCATCACTATTCAAATGCTTGCAGTAAAATAATCACCCTATTGTTTGACTTGTGCAGTCAGTGGTGTACATGGGGGGGGGGGAGAAGGGGCCAATGCCCCAAGTGCCCCTTGTGAGGGGCATGGGGGGAGTGCCCCTTCCCCCCAACTCACTACCCACCTGCCACCCAACCGTTCACTGCTTGCCCACTGCCCACCACTGACCTGCAAAACCCCTGCTGCTGCTCCTTGGGGTGGCTTCATCCTTTATCATCATGGGTGTGAAGGAGCAGTTCTTCTCCCATTTCTTGACCAGGGGCATCAGAAGACTGCCACCTATGCCTCCTCCCACAGAGCTGCCACACACACACATCACACACACTCCAGCCAGGCAGGCATGAGAGGCTCTGAAGAAAGGAGGTGGGAAAAAGCAGGAGGGAAAAGCCAGCTGCCTCACATCTGGCGTCCTCTTGCTGTCACAGCTGCTGTGGGTGTCACTGCCTGCCACCCACTCACTGCCCACCCACTGGAGAGGTTGGCAAGAGGTTGAGGGCATAGTTTTCCTCTGCCCTTCCCCCAAGGAAGCAGTTTTGGAGGGAGGGTGCAGTTTTGGAGGAGGGCACAATTTTTATGTGGGTATGCCATTTTATGTGGGTATGCACTGTGTGTAGTTAATATTCATACGCATGAAGCTGTCCTACACTGAATTGGTCCTTCAAGGTTGTTGTTGCCTATTAAGACTGGGAGCAGTTCTCCAGGGTCTCGGGTAGAGATTTTTTACGTCAGATCCCTTTTAGCTGGAGACATCAGGGATTGAATCTGGAGCCTTTTGAATTCCAAGCAGATGCTGTACCGCTGAGCCACAACTCCTCCCCCATCGAAGTTCATATTCCCCATAAATTTGTCTAAATTACTTTTGCTTTCTGATAGGTAATAAGACTTGTGCATGGTAAATATAGTGTAGTAATATCCAGTGGTGGGATCCAAAAATTTTAATAACAGGTTCCGATGGTGGTGGGATTCCAACAGTGGCACCGCCACGCACACACATCTCCAGTCCCTATTGGGCAGGGAGGTTGCTTTAGTAACCCCTTATTGGCATTCAGAAAAACTTAGTAACCACTTCTAGAGAACCAGTGAGAACTGGTTGGATCCCACCTCTGGTAATATCCTTCTGTTGGAGTGACTGGGGCCTTCCAAACTAATAAATTGTTTATGTTGTGTTGTCACAAACTCTCTTTCATCTGATGTATGAAGCAAATTCAATGAATATTCTCTCATTCGCACAAACACATGTCCAATATGTGTGGGGGATGGGAGAAGAACCTGGGATTAAAAGATAAAGGGACAGGTGCTGAAATACACAAGTCCGTCAACTGAAGATTAACAAGATGCAATCAGAATAAGTCTGGTAACAGGGCTGTGTGCTCCTATTTAAAGACTGACTTGCAACGTGTGTACTTATAGTAAAGAAAGCATCTGCTGAAGTAAAGAGACTGTCGGTGGGAGAACGGCCTCAGATGATCTTTAACTGTCTTAATTCCAAATTACAGGTACACTGAGCAGTAAGGAAAGTGTGTTGTCAAGTCGTCCGTAAGGTTTTCGAGACAAGGGATGAACAGAAATTTCCTTCCTCTGCCTAGCAACCCTGGTCCTTCTTGATGGTCTCACATCTAAGTAATAACCCTGCTTAGCTCTCAAGCTCTGACAAGGCCAGGCTAGTCTGGTCTGTTAGGGGCCGCTGCTGGACTGTTAGGGCTGCTAGTGGACATGCCAAGAAAGCTCAGGTCCCGATCCAGCACAACAACTAGTAGCCCTGGATGCAGCTGTGGAGAGATAATCCAGGACCTGCCATCAAATATAGTCCTGGGGCCTTGCTCTCCTTCTGCAACCCAAATGCTGTCAATCTGTCTTCCCACAAGTAAGTTTCGTTTTATTTAATGACATGTATTCCAAGAAAAAATGTTCTTAGGATTGAAACCAGCATTCCGTGTCAGCTGTGTGCCTCCACAGCCACCGTATTGGTGCTGTGCACCAGAGAGTTCTCCGGGGGGGGGGGGGGGGGTCAGTTTTGTGCAGCATTTCCAAAATGCCATGCAGCACTGGGAAACACTTGGAGCAACCACTGATTGCAACTATAGTATATTTAAATATGATGTAGCATTTGATGCTTTCATGGCCAGATTCAATTGGTTGTTGTGGGTTTTCCGGGCTGTGCGGCCGTGGTCTGGTAAACCTTGTTCCTAACGTTTCGCCTGCATCTGTGGCTGGCATCTTCAGAGGTGTATCACAGTCTGTTATGCACTGTGCCCAGGACTGTGTTATAGACTGTTCTATACTGCGTCCAGAAGTCTGTTATTCACATCCTAGACCTAGACACAGTGTGTAACAGACTTCCCTCTGTGATGCACCTCTGAAGATGCCAGCCACAGATGCAGGCGAAACGTTAGGAACAAGATCTACCAGACCACGGCCACACAGCCCAGAAAGCCCACAACAACCAGTTATTAACAACTCTTCACTAAATTCACTGAATGTATTTACGACAGTTCACTAGAGAGGCAAAAAGGCTTCCTATTTGAGGTGAAGACCACTGCCTTCATGGTCAAGGGTGAAAGGTTAGACAAGTGCAACCGTATTTGTCCACTTACCAAATGTAATATAAACAAAAGTGGTGCACTGGGAGACCTCAGCTTTATGGGATCTTTCAGAACTGTCCCCTTCGCCACCCTTCTCTGTACCGCAGCCTGTTTACATGGGCAGGTTGTGATAACAGCAAGGAGGCACAATCAGATGCATTTTCCTCTTCCTCCTCAGTATGAATGTGTGTCTCTGTGCGTTAAAGCATTCTGGGCTTCTAGATGAAAGAGTCGTAATTCCTATTTTATATTATAAAGTTTAATCTCCCTAACGTGAAAACTCCCTGCTTATATCACTACTGCCACTATTTACATAAACTGCAGACAGCAACAACTGCTTGCGTAAATTGTTGTCTGCTACGTAGTCAATGTCATCAGACCAATTTACGCAAATTGCTGCAGGCGGAACGTACAATATGGCTTTGCTTCTTGGGAACTCACATCCGTCAGACCATATTCCTTCACATGCAGAACCAATGCAGATTTCAGGACAAAGTCTTGAGGCTGTTGGCTCAGCTGCAGAACCTTTAACACCAACTGCATGTGTTGGATGCTGCTTGTTTGTGTGGTTCTCTTCCGCTTTTTGCCTACAACAAAACCCGTACAATAGTCTCCCCCATTCTCCAAACCTTTCGTTCCATTCTTGCTTTGGGGGTGTGGTTTGTCCTGTGCTGTGAAAGGCTTTCCAGATTATAAATGCATATGCCTGGTTATGCCTGCTTAAAAAAAAATTTTGTGGACGCTGCTTTGATTTCAAGAATAGTTGGAGGATAATCTGGACAACCAAGTTTGATTTCCCCACTCCTCCAACATGAGCAGCAGATTCTTATCTGACGAACCACGTTTGTTTCCTTACTCCTGCACATGAAACCTGCTGAATGACTTTGGGCTAATCCCAGTTCTCTCCAAACTCTCTAAGCCCCACTTACTGTCAGGGATTGCACTTAGTTGATTGAGATGCATTCCTACCTCAATGTAATCGCTGCAAGATATATGTAACCAGCCTGCTATATGTTACCCCTGCTGTAATGCGACATTCTTTCCTTGATCTTTACTTTATGGCTTCACACGCTGAGTAGATAACTAGGCTTACCGCTGACACTTCTGGTCGCATGGGAAATGGGGTATTTCCGTTGCCCTGTGGGGGCAGGAGGCCAGGTGGCTCTATCTGTTGCTGACCTTCGGGTGCCTAAGTTCCGAAATAACTCTTTCTCACATTCTTTGGGAAAATGGGAGGGGGGGGGTCAACTTCTGGTTAAAGGGAATAGCAAATGCCAGGTTCGGCAGAACGGGCTTCAACAATCTAGGTGCTTTGTTGCCTACCAGTAAACACTGCTGATCAAACAATACAGAGTCCGTTTATTGACTCATGGTCCAAGACCTAATACCTACCTCACAAGATGTCTGTTGTAGAGGAAGAGAGGGAAGGAGTTTATAAGTGAGACTCCCTGCAGGGTCAGTCCTGGTTAGTATTTGGGTGGGAGACCACCAAGGAAGTCCGTGGTTGCTGTGCAGAGGCAGGCAATGGCAAACCACCTCTGAATGTCTCTTGCCTTGAAAACCCTGTGGGTTCAACACAAGTTAGCTGTGATTTGACAACAAAAGAAAAATGGGCTCGCCCGCATTCTTGCCTCTTATCTGTAAAGTGCCCATTCTTTTTTTTTTCCATCAGGGCTTTATATCATTCTGCAATTTATTCATGCTTCCTTTTTAAAGCTGTTATAATTGTAATATATTTAGGTGCGTATATATATACTGGAATAAAGAGTGCTCTAAAATAAACTAAGGTAATGTCATCTTAGGGCTAATCCACAAAATACCAGTTCCTTAACTATAAGATTTAAGGGAATTTCTGTGAACTATGAATTGCATCAGTACAATTTTTCTTTACCTCTGGTACACATTCAAAATCTTTTTTTTTTCAGTTTTGGTTTCTTATGCTCAATAACTATTCTGCTCTCAAATATGATGATGTCATTATTTTATTGGTTACTTTTTCACTAGTCCTTTTTGGAGTCAGTTTAACATTTGTATTACTTAATTTACGTGTTCCTCATGTGGCTCTGTCTGATCCTTCTCCTCTGCTTTCATTTTATTCTAATGCTTGCTTTTTATTCTACCAGTTCTTTTTTAAACCTCATCTTTCTTCTTTACCAACTCATTTAAGTATTTTTTCCTTAACTACTTCCTATACATTAAATGTTTTTACATAGAAGATTTAGGTGCCACCTTTCTAAAGATCTGCTCAATGCATCTTTCAAAGTACAATCTACAAGAAAACATTTAAAACACTATTAAAATGATCAATAATAAACACGCTATAAAAACAAGTCTTTAAAAACAAAAAAAAACCCCAAGCAAGAGAATAAAAACACAAGCCAATGTGATGTAGTGGTTAGGAACAGTGGATTCTAATCTGAAGAATTGGATTTGACTCTACACTCCTCTGTATGAGTGGCAGACTGTTATCTGGAGACCCAGGTTTGATTCCCCTCTCCTACACATGAACCCTGCTAGGTGACCTTGAGCTAGTGACAGTTCTCTCAGAGCTCTCTCAGCCCCACCTACCTCACAAGTTTTCTGTCATGCGGAGAGGAAGGGAAAGGAGTTTGTAAGCTGCCTTGAATCTCCTTATAGTTAA
Organism: Sphaerodactylus townsendi; assembly: GCF_021028975.2. NCBI lineage: Eukaryota > Metazoa > Chordata > Lepidosauria > Squamata > Sphaerodactylidae > Sphaerodactylus > Sphaerodactylus townsendi. The sequence continues at coordinate 105,412,105 of NC_059431.1, read as the reverse complement.
GAAAAGCCAAGTATAAATCCAAAGTCTTCCTCCTCTTTTAAGAACAATATTAACAAAACAGTCTTCATCCATGATCTTCTGAAACCCAGTCCCTTGTGCTACTTTCATTTTCATTTTTATTTTTTTTAAAGGCCTCTTGAAAAAAATGTTCTTGGGCAGCAGTGGTGTAGGAGGTTAAGAGCTCGTGTATCTAATCTGGAGGAACCGGGTTTGATTCCCTGCTCTGCCGCCTGAGCTGTGGAGGCTTATCTGGAGAATTCAGATTAGCCTGTACACTCCCACACACGCCAGCTGGGTGACCTTGGGTTAGTCACAGCTTCTTGGAGCTCTCTCAGCCCCACCTACCTCACAGGGTGTTTGTTGTGAGGGGGGAAGGGCAAGGAGACTGTAAGCCCCTTTGAGTATCCTGCAGGAAAGAAAGGGGGAATATAAATCCAAACTCCTCCTCCTCCTCCTCCTCTTCTTCTTCTTCTTCTTCTTCTTCTTCTTCTTCTTCTTCTTCTTCTTCTTCTTCTTCTTCTTCTTCTTCTTCTTCTTCTTCTTCTTCTTCTTCTTCTTCTTCTTCTCCTAGTCACATCACAAGTATATCATCTTCCATTTTCCTCCTCTTTTGTTTCCTCTTGCTTTACTGTACCTGCTTTGCATTGAGATCCACACACTGAAGCACTGCAGTTTGACCAAGGAGACCTTGGTCCACAAGGATACTCTGCTAATAGTTGTTTGTTTGTTTATTCAACGTAATTTCCCCCACCAACTCCCCCCCCCCCAAGTGGGGACTCCAAGCAGCTTACATCATCATTCAAGTTTAGGGTGAAAGGTCTAAGGTCACTAGCCTAAGGTCACCCGGCAAGCTTCCACGGCAGAGTGGAGATCTGAACCAGATCCTAGTCCCGGCACACTATCCAGTACACCACACTGAGTATGAGCAGTTACTGTATGCTCAGCCAACATGTTTAGACTTGTGAGAATAAAATGGAGGATGGACAGTTCCCATGCAAGCTTTTGGACAGAGGTTTTTGCTGTTTAAATTACTTTTCAGCAGTGCCTAGTTATATATAATCCCCACTTCTCTGGAAACTTCATGACTGAAATTTTGTGATATTTAGAGTCAAGAATGTCATAAAGTTCCAGGCACAGTGCTTATCTGGATTAATTCCATTTGGACTGAAGACTGGCAGTGTTCTAGTAGTATAGGTGCGGCGCAGGTGGATCAAAGAAGTATTTCTACCAGCCTCGAGGCATCTATTTATTTCTTTCATTTACACCCTGCTTTTCTCCCCGATATGTATGCAAAGCAGCTTACAATATTTTGCCCTGTTTTATCCTCACAGCAACACCAGGTGTTAAAAACCCATCTGAGCTACCTATGTATATGCTAAGTGCGGTCAAGTCATTTCTGACTCATGGTGGCCCTGTGAATCAAGGTCCTCCCAAACATCTAATTGTTAAAGCCTTTCTCGGGTCTTGCAAACTGAGAACCATAGCTCCCTGGAGAGTTAATCCATCTCATGTCAGGTCTTTTTCCTTTTCTGCTGCCTCTGACTTTTCCTAGCATTATTGTTTTTTCCTAGCGATTCTTGTCTTTTCATAATGTGACCAAAGTCCAATAGTCTTAGTTTAGTCATTTTCACTTCTAAACTTGGTTTGATCTGGACCCCCCCCCCTTTGTCTTTTTTGGCAGTCCACAGTATCTTTAAAACTCTCCTCCAACACAGTATTTCAAAGGCATCATCTTTGTTCCTGTCATTTCCTTCATTGTCCAGCTCTCTGTGTTTGGGTGTACATAGTAATAGGGTATATTATGGCATGAATGAACTTGACCTTGGTTGCCCATGACATTTTCTTACACTTAAGAATCTTTCCTAGTTCCTTCATGGTTGCCCTTCTTCATCTCAATCTCCTTCTGATTCCTTGATTGCAGTCTCCCTTTGGGCTGATAATAGAGTCAAGGAATAGAAAGTCTTCAACAATTTCCATTTCCTCATTGTGAACCTTAAAGTTGAGTAATTCCCTGGAACTGTGGCTTGAGCTAATAATGCTAAGTAATCCAGCTTTTTATGTTTACCCAAAAGAGTACATTTTGATTCCTTAATGGACATATTCCAGAGGGTAGCCTCTTTTGAAACCAAAATAACAAAAAGTCCCATGGCACCTTAAATGCTAACATATGTATCGTGGAGTCAATTTCTGTGAGCTTTAGCCTATTTTGTCAGACACATGCTCTAATGGACATGTGTTCTCAGTTTTCCAGTGCAATTCATTTTTTTAAAGGTGCGGTTAGTGAGCATCATCAATATATCTAATTCTCCACATGACCAAATCTGTGGATACTTATATTCAGAGGCTGGAGTCATGAACAGACAAGACACATCTTTCTACAATCCTGAGATAAGCCCCAGGTTAGCAGAAAAATTGGGAATCTAAAAACAAATACATTGGGTTATTAACCACCCCACAAATAACAGAAGCAGAGCCTGTAGCTTTAAGGGGGAGATGTCCTCTGTGGTCATTACTAGACAACTACAACAGAGCTGCTAGTCGTAACCTTGGTTTTATGTCAGTAAAATAGAAACCTACCTCATAGGTTTTTGTGAAGATAAAATGGAGGAGAGTAAAATGCTTTGCGTCCCCATTGTGGAGAAAGGAATGACATAGATGTAGCAAATAAAGGTATAGATGTATTAAATAAATAAATAATATAGCTGAAGGTCAGGGGGGAGATAAAATGTAGGTTGGATGGTGAACGGAAAGAAGAACAGGGAAAGGTGAGGATACGGGGCCTACCAGCAAGAGGGAAAGAGGAAACAATGTGGGGGAAAGAATAGAGGGCAAACAGAGATACCACTCAGAAGTCATTCAGTCAGAGCTTTGCACTGTGCAACTTAGGCAGGCTTTTCCCATTGAGATGCTTCCAGGGATAGGGAAGGAAGAGAAACAGAAGAAGAGAAGGGGGAGAACAGTAGGTTGTCTGGTGGGTGTGAAGAAAAGACAGAAGCAGGAAAAAGGAGAGGCTCATCATGAAAGAGGAAATAGTGGGGAAATGAGATGCCTCCCCACAACTCCTTTCAGGTCCTCCACTTGTAGAAAATAACGGTCAGCGATGGCTGCATTCACACTTCATTGGACCCCGTGCTATTGTCCATACAAGAAAATGCAGTTGCAAAGGATTGCCTTCATGCATTGATGGTTCCGTACATAACAATGTGGGTCTGTTAAACAACATAAAAATAGCTGTAGTGATAGAAGACAGCAGTAACGTCCTATGTTTTGTCCAATTTGTCCTATTTGAACCTGCAAAATAGGTTGTCAAATGGCAGGAAAATGTGTCACACAGAAGGAAAATGTGCCTGGCGTGGGAGTGCCCTCGTAAGGTTGGCATTTTAGAAAGAGATGATAATGGGGCATAAAGGGCAGCAAAGATACCATAACAGTCCAGGCATTCCTAGTGTGTTAGTGGACAAAGGAAAACAGACACTTCCAAAAACAGGAATGCATGGAAAATACTAGCTGTCCTGCTAATTTGAGTGATGTAGTAGGAGGGAGGAAATGGGAAGTGACTTCCCTGCAGTTTGCACTTTGCTAATCTTGCCGGTTGCTGGGCAGAGCGATAAGTGACACTTTTGGGTCCCTGTTCCTCTATGTTATATTGCCCTTTGCAGCCACAATCTATGGCTATTCATAGCAGTAATCCAAGGATGATATCACTGCAGATTGGAAAACTATTGGAAAATTATTTCAATAAATAATGTTTTAAACCTTGGCTACTAGTGTTGAGGTTTGGGAAAGAGTTTTTGGGGTGGGGATCTACCTGACTGGCATTTCTAGCATGATCAAGAAATAGTTAAAGGAACCACTGAATATAAAACTGCTAATTATCAAAAACACATATGTGTTTATTACAAATCAAAATCATATACGATTATAAAAGGCCTTGTGCACACAATATCACGCTTAGAATATACAGAAGGGTCCTATGGGACACTTTTTTGACTCTTAAAAACAGATGCGTTTGGGCCAACTGGTCTTCCTCAGTGGTCAAAAGTAATACAATAATACAGTGTACAGCTACCAGACTACAAATTACAATTATAACATTTTTATAACTGAGACCAGTTCTTAGAGAGTTGTTTAAAATTGGCATCCAGGTCTTTCACACAAAGTCGTGTCCTTTTAAAGAGTATGATGCCATGTGCCAATCATGCCTAATTCTGTTACGGCAAACTCCTATAATTCAGAGAAGGGCAACAAGGATGATTGAGGGATTGGAGCACCTTCCTTATGAGGAGAGGCTGCAGCGTTTGGGACTCTTTAGTTTGGAGAGGAGACGTCTGATTGAAGTCCGTAAAATTATGCATGGGGTAGAAAATGTCAGAGAGAAATTTTTCTCTCTTTCTCACAATACTAGAACCAGGGGGCATACATTGAAAATGCTGGGGGGAAGAATTAGGACTAATAAAAGGAAACACTTCTTCACGCAATGCGTGATTGGTGTTTGGAATATGCTGCCACAGGAGGTGATGATGGCCACTAACCTGGACAGATTTATGGAGGAGAAGTCGATCTATGGCTACCAATCTTGATCCTCCTTGATCTGAGATTGCAAATGCCTTAACAGACCAGGTGCTCGGGAGCAGCAGCAAAGCAGAAGGCCATTGCTTTCACCTCCTGCATGTGAGCTCCCAAAGGCACCTGGTGGGCCACTGCTAATAGCAGAGTGCTGGACTAGATGGACTCTGGTCTGATCCAGCAGGTTCTTTCTTATGTTCTTACGTTCTTAATTCCAGTCATAGGAAATTCATTTGGTCTGCAGTGAATGAATTAGGTAGCTAAACACTGTATTATTGTATTACTTTTGACCACTGAGGAAGGCCAGTTGGCTGAAATGTGTCTGTTTTTAAGGGTCAAAAAAGTGTCTCATAGGACCCTTCTGTGTATTGTAAGTGTGATATTGTGTGCATAAGGCAGGCAATTGCGGGTCTTTTATAAACGTAAATGGTTTTTATTTGTAATAAACACATATGTGTTTGTGATACTTAGCAGTTTTGTATTTAGTGGCCTCTTTGACGATTTCTTGATCTTTTAGGTTCTTAATTCTTTTTTTGTAGGGTTACGTTTGTTTCTTCTTCTTTGTGCATTCCCAGGATGGCCACATCTCTGCTTGGCCTGAACCAGCAGGGATGTCAGCGCTTTAGGATGACATGGTAGGATTCACTCCAAATTCTGTAGTCCATCCCAGTATATCAACATCGCTACCAGTTCATGCCAGAAGTGTCGTTGCAACACTTGAAGGGAACACCAATTCTCGTTTCTCCTTCCCTCTTCCTTAGCAAACAGCAGGAGGGCAAAGGGGCTGCCAGTGGGAGACTTGGTAAGAACAGACTGGCCACAATCTGGGGCTGAATTAAGCCTGCTCACCTCCCATTGATTTTAGGAGAGGTTTAAGTGCAGGTAGTCAAGAAGAATTCACATTTTTCAAGAAGATGTCCAGAGAACTATTTTTTCCCCAAGTTGACTCATATGGCTTGATATTAGACCTTCTGCAAGCCTGCCAATTGGACTGGGGGGAAATGCCCTGTGCGTTTCCATGTCTATATTTTCATTGAATTGTTTATATATGTTATGTGTACCTTATTTTAAATTTATTTTTAAATATTTTGACGTTCACTTCCTTGGGGATTCCACTTGGGTGGAAAAGCAGCACAGAAATGCTTTACATCAAATAAGTAAGATGTTTTCGTTGCTCTGTGTATTAAAAGTCTATTCAGGTCATTCTTCCTCATTTCTGTGGTCTCTGTTTGTGAACCCCCAAATAGTATAGGCTTGGTTGTAATGGACTGACAGTGGTAACATCTAAACTGGATTATTCGTTCTCTCTATGGAGCGTCATTGAGTATAACGTTGGAAGCTTCATCTGGTGCCGAGCTTGGGCTCTTGAGTGCTGACTGAAGGAAGACTTTGAGATAGGGTTGCCAACTTTGATTCAGGAATGCCTGGAGATTTGGGGGCAGTGTGATGTCACAGAATCTGCCATTTTCTTCGTGGGGAACTGAACTCTGTAGTCTAGAGATCATTTGTAATTCAGTAGATACGGGAGGGTCAACCGTTAAGCATGTCATGGTTAAGCGTGGTGGACACTAATCTGGAGAACTGGGTTTGATTCTCCACTCCTCCATGTCCAGCCTGCTGGGTGACCTTGTGCCAGCCACTGTTCTCTCAGAACTCTCTCAGCTCACATGGAGGCACCTCTGAACATCTCGTGCCTCGAAAGTCCTATGGGTTGCCATATGTCAGCTGTGACGATAGCATTTTCTACCACCACCGGATACATATTGAAGTTATATTGAAGGTGGTAAGTAGGTCTATTGAGAATCCTTCTCAGGTCTATCCCATGGGGCTTACGCCTAGGAACACATTCTTTGAATAGCTCTGGAAGTTCTTTAGCAATTATTGTTTGTTTGTTTATTGTCAGACATTTTGAAATATCATTCTGCTATATTTTGTTTTGTGACTAACATTTGTAAAAATCATAAGTGTTGCTTTGTATTACTGAACATCATGTTGGACGCATAACTGAAAGGCAACCACAACCTTTCTGTCTGTTCAAATGTTAAGTTACATGTCAATCATAGTCAGTTCAATTGGGTTTACTCTCAAGTAACTGGGATACGTTTGCTGGTGAAGAATTTTACAAATTAACGGCTTATCATAAAATATAATTTAGTTAATTACTTCATTTATACCCCACCTTTGTCCTCACTAGAGACCCCGGGCAGTTCCTCTCCTCCATTTTATACTCACAACAACTCTGTGAAGTAGGTTAAGTTGAATTCACTCAGAAAACTTCCATGGCAGAGGTGGATTCAAACCTGGAAGTTTCATATCCTAGTCCAGTGATGGCGAACCTTTTCGAGACCGAGTGCCATAATTGCAACCCAAAACCCACTTATTTATCGCAAAGTGCCAACACAGCAATTTAACCAGAATACTGAGGCTTTAGTTTAGAGAAAATGGCTGGCTCAGAGGCATGTGTCACTCGAGAGTAAGCTTGGTGGTAATCGGTGGCTTTGCTTTGAAGCAACTGTGCAACTCTTCCAACGGGTGAATCATGACCCTAGGAGGGTTTACTCAGAAGCAAGCCCCATTGCCAGCAACCAAGCTTACTCCCAGGTAAAAGATTGCACTTTAGTTCTTCACATGAAAATCAGTGGGGTTTAACAGCGCTTAATAGGGTTACCTACACTTCTTCCCCAAAACTAGGTCTTAGGTTTAATGCTAATAATTGAGCCCAGCGGCCCAGGCCAGCCTAGATGTGTGTGTGTGTGTGTGTGTGTGCGGGGGGGGGGGGTAACTCTGTTTGCTCATGCCCACAGAGAGGGCTCTGAGTGCCACCTCTGGCACCCATGCCATAGGTTCGCCACCACTGTCCTAGTCTAACCACTATACTAAGGTAATAGATGGTGGGTGGACTTGTGCTTCCATCATCTTGCCATGAATAGCAGCATTCATTCTCACACAGGAGCTGGGTCGCACATTAAAAACCAACAACATTTATTTTAACATGAACTTTCACAAGTCAGCACTCACTCCCTAAGACCTTTCTGAGAAAAAAAGCAAGTGTTCAAAAGCTGAGGAGATGGGTCCCATATCCACCATCATGCCCTCCCTTGCAGACTGATAAAACGTCTTATACACAGAAGCCTTCCCAAGGCTGTGTGGGTAAAGAAAGCATGACCCACACTCAATCTCAGTGTAAACTGGCTATTTGTCAGGGCACAAGAGGTACGTGTAGGGGGGCTTCCTATGTAAACTGACTTGGCTGGAGTCAGTAAACATTACTTCATTGTCCCAAATCATCCACAAGAGTGTAACCAATTCGAGTTTAGCTTTAGGCCTGTCTGTTTATCATTATGTTTTAAACTGTTTACAAGAAGGCAAGCACACTGCATGTCCCCTGAGGAGGTGGATAAAGCCATATGGGGTTTCTTTCTGAAGCAAAGTTCAGAGGCACACGTGGCCACTGTTTCCGCACCCATTTTTCATTTTTAAACGCATCCGACCATGAGGTTAACTTACAAGGTTCGTGATAACTGAAGCAACCAGGTGCATGAAGAGCTGTTGGGTAGAAAGAGTGACCCTAAGCAGAGTTGCACCTTTCTAAACCAACAGACATCAATGGATTTAGGAGGTGTAAGTCTGTTTAGGATTGCACTGAAATGGGCCTTAAGCTTAAACTTATATTTATTCCATTGCCTTGTGGACTATTTGCCATTATGCAGAAATGTTTACCAGCTCCAGCTGAGTCAGTTTACATGGGAAACCCTCACACACAGTACCTCTTGTGCCCTGATGGATGGCTAGTTTACATTGCAAAAGAGCACAGATTATGCTTTCTTAACCCTCACAATTCTTTGAGTCTTAAGCTCTAACAGTTTGCAGAGAAAGTAATAAAGTTTAAGACTGGGCCCTCATCCTATGCATTGGGCACTTGCTCTGTGAACAATTAAAGTCATTTCTTGTTGCAAAGAGTTACCGGTAAATTATGTACAGCACAGTAAAGAAATAATTGATGGAGGACTGCCATCTCTTATTTTAATGTACTTCTAAGCGGGTGTTTTGGGGGGTATACCTTGTTTTAGGGAGGGAATGAAACACAGCTAGTCCATGACGGATTTGGTTATTCTTGTCTGCCTAGAACATTGAAGCAATAACTCATACTATGTTTTGGCCGTCACTTTCTTCTCCTTATGTTGTGAACCCATTTATATTCAGTGGTGAGTTTGACAAAAAAAAAAGCAAGAGAGAGAAAATCTCACACCAACTGGTAGAGCTATGAATATAAATGCAAACAGGTTTCATGGGAAACTGTCAAAGATGTTCGGCATCAACTTTAGTACTTTCTGTCTTGCCATTCTACCATCAAAAGCTATTGACTGAGGATGTTGAAGGACCCTTCCGCACATGCAGAATAGTGCACTTTCAATGCACTTTGCAGCGGGATTTTACTGTGCAGAATAGCAAAATCCATTTGCAAACAATTGTGAAAGTAGATTGAAAGTGCATTATTCTGCATGTGCAGAAGGGGCCATAGAGAAGACAGGCAAATGGGCCATAGACTGAGAGGTTTGTGGTAATCCAGCAGGCATGACCTGAGAGCCAGAAACCCATCGGGCCTACAAAGCAGCTGGCATCAGCCCAATGCAATACAACAGTACTTTCAACACTATGGTATTATAGAATAGAAGCATGTAATACATTTAGCTAAAATGAATTCCAATCTTTAATGTAACATTTTATTTTATTTCTTTATTTTTTGTTCTTTTTTTGTAATGTGGTGGATCTAGTGACGAAGGGAGGGGGAACTGCGCCCGGGGCATGAACTGCCCGTGAGCCCCCTCCCTCCCCTGACATACCCTGTCCTGCCCCTGAAACACCCTGACACACCCTGCCCCAGCCCCAACATGCCCCAGCCCCTGACACATGACTGCAATGGCGGAGCCCGGGGCAAGCCGCCCCAAAGGTCCCCATTGCAGCTATGCCTCTGTGTGAATCATGATGTTCTTGTTTGTGTCCCCCCTTTTGAACTGTATCTGCTTTTCCATCAGTATAAGAAGAGGAGAAGAAGAAGAGTTTGGATTTATATCCCCCCTTTCTCTCCTGCAGGAGACTCAAAGGGGCTTACAAACTCCTTGCCCTTCCCCCCTCACAACAAACACCCTGTGAGGTAGGTGGGGCTGAGAGAGCTCTGAAGAACTGTGACTAGCCCAAGGTCACCCAGCTGGCGTGTGTGGGAGTGTACAGGCTAATCTGAATTCTCCAGATAAGCCTCCACAGCTCAGGCGGCAGAGCTGAGAATCAAACCCGGTTCCTCCAGATTAGATACACGAGCTCTTAACCTCCTACGCCACTGCTGCTCTACTGGAGTCCTTTTTTGTATTTTCAAAGAGATAGCCGCTGGTTTGCTTTAACTCAACAGTTCTTTATATTGTCTGAATCTTCCCATCCGGCTTTCCCCTCTCCGTAGTCCTTTTCAAAAATTACATTTCAAAAGATCCCACTATGCATACCAGGAAGGTGTGCTACCTGCAATATTCCCCATGCATGTGGTCATCATTGTGTCCAAATAGGGTACTGCAGTTATTTTCTAGCTTCAGTACATGCTGGAAAATGTAGCATTTTGTTCACATGTACTGCGGTTTGCAAGCTTTGCTCAGACAAAATAGCAACAGTGTATATCCAGAACACTTCAGGTAGCACACGCTCTCTGTGCATGTGGCTGGATCCTCAAAAAACGTAATGGCTGAAAAAGCTCTGTAAAGTATTATAGATTCGTCAGAGTTATTAAGTTTCTAAGTAAGACACAGACTTTGATAGAACATGATAACTATAATATGTCCTTCGCTGGTCAGTAGGATTGCTACTTGTCCAAAAGTTCTTTGCAATGAAAATGAGATGTGCCTAGATTTATTATTGTAAAAGAAATATGCTGCATCTGCGGATCCTGTTATTTTTAGCATTAGCCGTATCACCTTGGACAGTACAACTTAACTCAGTGTTTGAAACCATATTTTAAAGGCCTCACAGCAGTTTGAAAGAGCACCAAATCACTGTTTAAAATCTATTTTAAACACAAGAAGACATTTTTTGGCAATGGAACAGTCCAGAGGAAGAGGAACAATGTACAGCTAAACATTTCAAAACTTCTCAAAATATGAATGGATTAAATGAAACAGATGTGGGAAAAGACAAAGAGGTCGTCTGGTTCTCTGGAGACCCTGTTTTGGTTCCTTCATAGCCCAGATTCCTTATATGACCTTGGATACATAACATTCTGCCATTGTCATCCTCACGGAAATGGCCAATGTTGCAGGACATGGCTCTGTGTGTGTGCGTACACATACTCAAAATCTACTTTGCTAGAGTTCTGTCAGATGTACATGGTTGAAACCCCTCAGAGTAACCTTGCAACATCTTGAGTCAGTAAACTACTTAGGACGAAGCACTTTGAAGACTGTGAATCATAACTGTTTACGTTGTGGCTTGAAGTGGCTCAAGGACTTAGAATAATACAGTGCACGCTGACAAAAGTTCTGGAGAACCAAAAGTTCTCTCCCTGAGGAGCTGTGTGTACAGTTTTTAAGGAGGATGCCCATTTTCAGTCCCAGACAGCCAGCATGGTGTAGTGGTTAAGATCGGTGGACTCTAATGTGGATAACTGGGTTTGATTCCCTACTCCTCCACATGAGCAGCAGACTCTAGACTAGTGAGCCAGGTTTGTTTCCCCACTCCTACACATGAAGAATGCTGGGTGACCTTGGGCTAGTCACAGTTCCTCAAAACACTCTCAGCCCTACCTACCTCTCAAGATGTCTGTTGTGGGGAGGGAAGGAAATTGTAAGGCACTTTGAGACTCATAATGATTGAGAAAAGCAGGGTATAAATCGAAACTCCTCCTCCTCCTCCTCTTCTTCTTCTCCTCCTCCTCCTCCTCCTCCTCCTCCTCCTCCTCCTCCTCCTCCTCCTCCTCCTCCTCTTCTTTAACCTGTAGAGCTGTTGGCAATAGTAGCATCTCCATCACTCCCCCACAAATGAATGCTTCTGTCTACAACATCCACTGTCCACTCCCACCCTTCTATATTGATGCCTTCTCTAAATCTTCCGGTATCGTGGATAATGCTCAGAAAACAGAATGCTGGGAGAAGGTAGTCAAGGATGCGTTGAGACAGGTTTTCCCATTCAGTAGTGAGAGACAGAGTTCTGCCCCCACTCCTCTTCCCAATGTAGCTGCTGGGGGAGAGGGTCAACTGAGGATGATAACTTTTCCCCAAACTATTGGGGACCTCTTGGGGAAACTTCACAGTACAAGGAAGTGGTGTCCTCCCCCCGCCCCCTTCTAGGGAAATAACTAGGGTAGTAATTTTTCTGAGGGAAAACAGCACAACGGTGAAGGGTAAAAGGTGACTTTTATTTATTTATCATTTAGATGAGCACAGTATCTATCCGCTCAGCTCAAAGGCTCTCCAGGTGTAACATGATCCCTCTCCACACCACCCTTTCCAATAATTCAAAGCACATTGTATGACTGAAACATAAAAGTATCATGGCAGCACAACTAATACAGTGGATCCAACCATCTTCCAGAGATCCTTTCTTTAACTTGAGTAGCTCACCTTCCAATAGAAAAACTACTAAAGCTGGAGAAATTCTTCTTAGATTGGAGGAAGATTTCAAACTTTGCTACATGGAGTGAGATGACAGGAGAACAATCCAGCTCAATGAATGAATGAATGAATGAATGAATGAATGAATGAATGAATGAATGAATGAATGAATGAATACATACATACATACATACATACATACATACATACATACATACATACATTTTGCCAGTAAAATAATTCTGCTTTCAATGTACAACAACTTGCACATATTATGAAATGTGAACATAGTACATGAATTGCATATCTGATGATGCTACATATGGGCATATCACACACCAATGTGATCCCCTCCCCCCAAGAAGAACTTGTTAGATTTATCTGTTTCAATAGTATCCAATAGATTTCTGCATTGTTCACAGAGTCTTCAGAAACTTCTGCTAATGTGGAATATGACTGCCAGGTTGTTACTAGGGTCTCATGGCAGGAAGCATATTTTGCCAGCACTCAAAGATCTTCTGTGGCCCCTGGTATGTTTCTGTGCACAATTTAAAGTGCTCGTGTTCATCTGGCAAGCCAAAATGTTGGTAGAAAGGTGGCCTTATATGTGAGCCTATCTGTTGACATCAGGGGTCCCAGTATTGAAAACTGGGCTGGTGTCTAATGCAGAAAGGGCCTTCTCTATGGTTGTGCCCCATTTATGGAACTCCCTGTTGAGGGACAGTCAAATGGAATCATCATGTAAATTGCTAGATTAAGTTTGTGGGGAAGAGTATTCATGATGTGTTCCTGCTTGCTGGGTAACTGGTCATGTAGCTGGAATTTTGGGTTTGGGGTGGTGGGCACTTTTTATTTTTATTGTAATCGTTTTATGGCTCCTTTTAAAATGTGGTTTGTTTAGTTTGCTTTTTTATGGATTTGTGAACCATACTGAGTGCCATAATCTGGTGGAAAAGCTTTTTTTTAAAAAAAATCTATTGTCAGTCTCAGAATGTTTGTAATAGTTACGTGTTTTAGAAATGTGTGGTAATTGTAACCTTCCAGAAGCAAGTATGGACAGCGATCAAAGACGTTGCAAGGTAGGATTTTGCCACGGAACCTAAGAGATTTTAGCTTGCATTTCCAAAGGACTGTGTTGGAATTGATGACACAGAATTAGTCACTGCCTTGACAATTGCTGTAAGGAAATCACAGAAATATGGAGATGGAAAATTCTCCCTCAGTAAGAGAATGGTACCTAAGAATATGGCTTTTCTAAGTGAATCAGCTTACTATAGAATAGAAACAACCTTGATCAAACAGATTTATTTTCAAAAATGGCATTTGTTTATTGAACACTGAAACCAAACCTTTTTTGACTGGGAACAGAACAACCACATGTGATATTTGCTTTAATATAATAAAACTATTAAAATAAATATGATGAAAGCACAGAACCATGTATGCTAGTATGATCTTACAGGTCAAGATTCTTGCACCAAAATTAATGCAGAACTTTTTTTTTTTTTGTAAAATGTGACATTGTCCCTGAATGATACTTATGTTTCCCAATTTTAAGGCAAAATGCAAACTAGAATGTTTTGAAATATACAGCCAACATGAGCCAATTATACTATTATCATAATGGGGATTGCTTTTGCCTTTCAAATAATAACAAAAAGTATGCTTCAGCTGCTTTGCAATTAATTTGTGAGAGGCAATTAATCATCAATTGACAAACTCAACCAACGAGATTAGATTTTGCCTCTTTTGCCAGAACAAAGTTCAAATTAATTATCCATGGTAGATGAACTATATATACTTGAGACAAATGGTCGTCCCACTCTAGCCTGATTTCTGAATTCTAAAACCTCAAGGTATTTTCTTCATAATTCCATATAGATATCACTAAACTTTCTTCAAGTGTTATCAAGTTAGTTGTCAGCGCTCACACAACAATCCTCTTCTTGAAAATTGCCATTTCCACACACATCACCTAAAACGTTTTTAAAAACATTTTAGATCCCCCCCACAAAAAATAACACAAATTTGTTCACACTTATCCCCCTGAAACAATTCCTGGGTATCATTTTATGTTTTTCTCCTGTTTTTTCCCAATGCAGGGACAAATCGGTATTTCTATGCTTCACAGCCTGATGCTGCAGTTCCCTGAGTCTTTTGTAGTCGATGCTGTGAAGATTAAGCGCACAAAATCTCAAAAAAGGGCCCAGCCTCACACAGCAGCATGATCCCCCGGCAAGGGAGAGGCCTCCCAGCTGAGCAGCTGGGCCCGGCCTTGGGTGCTGTGGAGTGGTTAGGAGCCACCGGGTGCCAGCTGAGTCACTGTGATGCAGGAGAGGCCGGGTGTGAGGACCCGGCCGGCACCCTGCATGCCCCCATGTGACTGAAAGTTACCCCATGTTCCCATGGGCAGTACGCCCCTGATGTCATGGAATTGGCTGGGGAAAGGCAGGCCTTTAGTTATATGGGCCCTATGAAGAGATTGTTAAATCTGTGTACTATGTTTGTTCTTTTTTCCTTTCTTTTTATTATATTTTGAACTGTAATTAAACTGTAACTGGAATTGAACTGTAACTGTAATATATATAATTATTTTTCCACAGAATAAAAACATAATACATGAAAAGGAAAAAGGAAGGAGAAGAAATAATAGTAATAATAAATGGATCTACATTAATAACTAGTTAAACTTTAAAAAATCAAGTACAGTTCACAATATAATAAAAAGAAAGGAAAAAAGAACATAGTACACAAACTTATATATATAAAGTTTTGTGGGTCTCCAGGAACAAAAGACAGATCCTCTTGTCATGGCTGGGCCAGATGTTCTCAGCTTAACCTACCCTATAGTTCTGTTGTGAAGATGATATTTACAGTTCACACCTATGTTGCCCGAAACTCCTTAAAAGAAAGGCCAAAATTCAATTGTAATTCTTGTAATAATAGACTTTGTTTCAGATTCCAGTGAGAAATGAACCTAAGTGTTTCAGGGAAGACCCTGGCTTCAACATGAGGTTTCAAGGAAGAAAATGAGCCCACACAGTCAAAAATGTGGGAGGAAACTCCAGAGGACATGGGATAAAAAACAAAAGAGAATGTGTAGAATTCTTAAGCTTTTTTAATGAGGGCTTCTCATTTGTGAATAGTTTGAACTAAACTGCTAGGGCCTGCATAGATGACTCATAAGTGTGATTTGAAACAGGCCCAGGCAGACCTATGGCACATCGTCCACATTTCCTATGCGCCTCACGTACAAATCCCTGCAATAATTGGCAGCAATAGCAAATAAGTATACTTGCTTTTCACTGAACGAGCAAAAAAATGTCACAACCATTGAAATGAAACAGCCGAATAAGTGACCTGAGTTCATGAAATCTGTTGGTATCTTTAAAATAATAGCTTCAAAACATGCATTTCCTTACAAAGAAATCACTTTTCATATTGCCGTGTCATAAACGCGCTTGTTTGATTTCTGCACAATAATAGCTCATTCCTTTCTTGAGTACCCACTCAGCTGGCATGAGAAATATTGTGTGGCTGAGTGTCCACCTAACTGCCTTGGGATGGTCTTGAACCATTAGATTTCATAAGCCGCCTTGAACAGATCTCCGAAGAGGCAGCAAATACTTTTTATTAAATAATATCTGTAGGTGATACAAAGTGCAATTTTAGTACAGCGTGATTCTGCAGTGATGAACGGCATGCAGAACTAGATCACCGGCTTGACTGCTGGATTGGACCAAAAAAAGAGAAAATGTGAGTGCAGTTCCTTACACTAGACTCATACAACCAGCTTAAGGCTAAAAAAAAAAATCCTCAGCGATGAGAAATTGTGGGGGCAGTACTTGGCGGGAGGCATTTGAGGACGGTGCTCTGGACTTCTCATTCCTGTGGTGCTTACTAAGGTTGAGAAATATTGGGAAAATTCGGGAAAATTCGGATTCGGCTTGATTTAGCTATACAATTATTAATATGGCCAAATTACCTGAATCCCCGATTCAGTATACCCGAACATATTCAAGTATACTGAAAAATTCGGGTTCGTTAGCATTTTTTGGCATTTTTGGCATTTTTCCCTTTTTGGGCCTGTAGTGGGTGCACTTTTAAGCTAGTGGCCCCACAATTTCAGGGTATCTTTAGGAGATTCTCCTGATGATACCACCCAGGTTTGGTGAAGTTTAGTTCAGGGGGTCCAATTTTATGAACACCCAAAGGAGATGCCCCCATTGTTTCCAATGGGAACTAATAGGAGATGGGGCTTCCATCTTTGAGGGCATAGCATTGCACTCCCTGAACCAAACTTCACCAAACCTGGGTGATATCATCAGGAAACTCTCCTGAAGATATCCTGAAATTCTGGGGCTGCTAACTTAAAGAATGTGCCCCTAACAGGCACCCCAAGAAACTTTCCCAAATTCCCACTTTGAACTTAGCTGGCTCCATAGAAGAAGAGGAAGAGGAAGAAGAGGATTTATATCCCCCCTTTCTCTCCTGCAAGGAGACTCAAAGGGGCTTACAAACCCCTTTCCCTTCCCCCCTCACAACAAACACCCTGTGAGGTAGGTGGAGCTGAGAGAGCTCAGAAGAACTTTGTCTAGCCCAAGGCCACCTAGCTGGTGTGTATTGGAGTGTACAGGCTAATCTGAACTAAACTACATACAAAACTAAACTACACACAGGCTAAACTACATGCAAAAAGCCCCACCTTTCCCCCACTTCTGTCTATCCCATAAGAACCCTGCAATCCACACTACCACAGTCTATTGTGACACTGTTGCCTAGTGGGGGTTCACTGAAATCCTCCTGGCATTCAAATACAGAAGGGCCACATATATCAAACAATAAAAAACTTCAATATCCACTGCCTTATGGGCAAACTACACATACAAGTTGTTCAACTCCATCATAGGAATTTGCAGCCATGTTGCAGCTTATAAGGTCCTGTTAGTAATTCCATTGGGACCTGAGTTAGACTGGGACTATAGTACATGGGGAGGAAGGGTTTCTGCCCATCCCAATTTACTGATCCCAAGCAATGTTAAGGTAGCATTATTTGTCTCCCCAGGGAAGTTCTACATTGAGACCCCACATAGCTTTGAAATTGAATTCCTAACAGAAAACCACAGCTGCAGTATGGCTATGAATCCCCGTGGTAGACTCACATACAATATAATGTAAAGTTTGGGCCGAGACCACCTTTGTAGAGACTTTGAACACTAGCCCATGGGCAGTGGCGTATCTGCCTAGGGACAAGGGGTACCCCTTGTCCCCGGGTGCCACTCTTCTGGTCACATGGGGCGCAAAATCAGCCCCCCATGTGACCAGGAAGTCCTGCTGTCTCATTGTTTTTGCATGCCTCGACCCCATCCGAGGCACGCAAAAATGATGAGACAGCACGACTTCCTGTTGCCTCCAAGCACCCTTAACCCCGCCCTGGACTCCTCCCTCCCTTCCCCCCTGCCATCTGGGCTCTCAGCCGGCAGCCTGCAGTCTCTTCTGGCCTCCCCTCCGGGCAGGCCTGAAGAGACTGCAGTCCCGGCCTCGGAGAACTTCTTTTATAAGCACTGAGGCAGGGGGGTGGGCTTGGGGAGCAGGAAAGGGTGGGACTTCCTGCACCCCAAGCCCCACCCCCCAGCCTCAGTGCTTATAAAAGAAGGTCTCCGAGTCCAGGACTGCAGTGTCTTCTGGCCTGCCCGGAGGGAGAAGAGACTGTAGGCTGCCGGCTGGGAGCCCAGCCAGCAGGGGGAGTTTGGGGGGGAGGTGGGCACCCTAAACCTTGCCCATGTCTATGGTGACATGGGTGGGGTCGAGGGCAGTGGGGGCGAAGCTGGGGTGGGCGGGGCGGGAGCAGAGCCTGAGGGGGCGTCCTGGAGACAATTTGTCTCCGGGCGCCATTTACTCCTGGTACGCCTCTGCCCATAGGTGACTGCTACTCCTTCATTATACAGTAAGCTTCTGACACAAAAATACAGAAGAGAATGGTTTCTTTGTAGCCTTAGCCTTTTGTTGACCCTGGGACCTAATTACCTTGTGAGCAAATCTGACAACCAATTCCATACGTTGTTGTGGTGCAATGAAGAAATTGGCTTGCAATTCAGGAAGACAAAGATGTAAAATACATGTAATCAAGATGGTTTCAGATAATATAATTAGGTATGCTCAAATACCTGCGTTTGGCTCAAGTTCTACTCCCGGGTCATAATCCAGAGGTTAATGATTTGGCAAATTGTTTAGATTTGCCTGAACAAATTCAATTGTGTCCATTTTCACCATTTTTATCGCACAATCACTGTTGTTGCTGCCAGCCCTCCCCCTCATCAACACCCGGGTGCAGGGAAAGAGAGTCAGTTTGAGATTTTTGAGTTGAGACTTACTACTTAGTGTCTTGGTGTTTGCTCATGAACCCCAGCTTATCTTGTGATCAGTTCTGATCATTTCTTAGATAAATTCCACTGACTGTGCAGAAGGCAAAAAAGCAAGCAACCTTTTCTCATTTATTTAAAGGGTCTGGCTCACTGCACAGGTGCAAAGCAGGAATGAACAGCAAACAATTCTGTGCTTTATACACACCTTTTAGCTCTTGAACCAGACAAAAGCAACCATGAGCTGCAGAAAGCAAGTGGATGACTATAAATGCATCAAGCTGATTGTCACAGGGCTGTGCTTGTGATGAATTCTGCCAGGGAATGTCAAGGCCAGGATCTTCACCTGATGCAATGAATAGTGTTTGGACAAAGTATATTGGCATGGCCTTTCTGTACTGTTGGGGTTTGCCACACAGAGAAGCGGCTAACACACTTATTAAAAGGGCAAAAGGTAAATGTTTATTAGGAAGTACATTTAGGATAGGGAAGAGGGAGAGACAGCATGCTGCTTTCTTGCCAGCTGGGAAGAGTCTCTTTTCAAACTTCTGAGAAGAAATAATATCTTAGACCTGACAGTAGAAGTCTAAGGACAGACAAGAGGTGATACTAAAGGATGAAGGGGTCGCTCACTGTACAGTTCTCTCTAGCTGACCACTTGTCTGCCCCCTGCTGGGTCTTCTTCTCAGTTCCTTTGAACATTAGAAATTGCTACATCCAACATGTACACCGCCAAATTCTCAATACACCTAGCCGTAATGGTGCTAATGTGAAATAAGGAAAGACCCTAAATTTGTGGCGGCAACTAGTTTTATTTAAAGGCCATTCTGAGAGTACCGGGCCAGGGTCTTCATTTGCCCCCCCCCCCCCCAGTTAGCAACAGTTAATATTTTGGGTGCTGTGTGGTTTCCGGGCTGTCTGGCCGTGTTCTAGCAGCATTCTCTCCTGACGTTTCGCCTGCATCTGTGGCTGGCATCTTCAGAGGATCACCAAGTGATTCCGGCCGCGAAAGCCTTCGACAATAACAGTTAATATTCTTCTTCACACATAGTTCTTAGAAAGCCAGACCCCGCCCCCCGCCCCGAGGCCTGGAATCCTGCCTAAAACCTGTTTCTTCTGGTTATTTCTTTAAATTATCTGTCTTTTAATATACACTGAGAACCTCTTAGTTCTTATGCTGACTAGTTTCCCAAACCACATTCTTCACAATAATTGGGATCTTACAGATATCACTTGTACTCTTGCACTAAGTACTTGTGTTGTTGGTGTTGTGCATTTTGGGGTCTAGCTGTTACTTGAGGTCTTATTCCTCAAGACTGCTTATCCCGGTTAAGCAAGTACTTAAAGATGGTGAACATTTAAAACCAGTCCTGCATCCTAAATTCAGCATGTATTGGGAGTTTTATCACTGCTTTTAAATGTTATTTAATTACACTGTTTTAAATACTGTACACCGCCCAGAGCCCCTCGGGGATGGGGCGGTATAAAAATCGAATTAAATAAATAAATAAATAAATAAATGTGCAGATGGCTGATGTGACAACCCAATAAATGAGCTGTTTTGTCAGAGATAGCACATTTCTCATGGATGCTTGGGCAACATCAGTAGTGATCTCTGCCTACCCAATTTGGGGAGGGATCAAAAATTCTTAGCAGTTTATAGGCATATTACACAGCAGAATATTTTATTTCATTTTTAAGTAGACTTCTTTGTGGCCTTTGTAGAATAATGTATCCTGAAAGTACAGTTGATTTCATTTTTACAAGATTAAATTGCTGGGCACAGCAGAGAGCATGTGTATGTATACATCCAGGATAAGTAGACGGTTAATGCAGAAGGAATAATCTGTGCAGACAGTGGACAGACTGCTTGTAAACTGTGAACTTGAGTGAGTTGTGTAAAATTGCAGGGAGCATTGCTCATAAAGAGGGAATTGTGATATTGTGCAAGTTTTCCTATTCATGGAAAAAAACACTAATTGAAACAAAATGGCTTAATCATACTTTATATCACAGGTTGACGATATTCTAAAGCAATTTTTTAAAACCACAGACATTTAGAACTCAAACAAACTTTGTTAGCTCTGACTCTTTACCAGCTTAATTCCAAAAATTGCTCTGAACGTTTCTGTGAGATCTTCAGGTTCTGGCTTGTTTCCAAAGAAAGTTTCGCAATTTATGTATAGCTACCAGGGATTTTTTTCTGTGTTTCCAAGTAGCTGTACCTTCCTTCCTTATTTATTTGTTTGTTTGTTTGTTTATTAGCCACCCTCCCCTGAGGGATACCTCTCACGTATCTCAGTTAGGGAACCCGAGGGATATCCCTAACTGGATACCTCTCACGTTGATCTCTAAAATTGGGCTTAGTGCCTGAAATATTTATACCCCACTTTTGCCACTTAAAAGGGGCCCAGGCAACATGTAGACATATATGCATAATGAAATCGTAACTCAAAACAAAACACTACCATCATCAAATGCAACTTAACCACGCCAATTTGCCAAAATGACTGTCACTAAGTTTAATAATAAAAGAGAGAGAATGTTGATATAGTATTACTATCATTAGTTTCTGAACCTATTTCTTTCAAAACATATATCATGTCAAGTTATCATCTTTTTATTTATTTTAATTCATAGTCTTCCCTTTACAAAACCATTTTCATCATTACTTCCAGTATATTAAAATCAAAACATATCCTTTTATAGTTTAGGCACATCTCTTTAGTCTTTCTTCACTGCTGATCTTATTTTGATGAGTAGTATAAAAAATTACATTTTCCGTTTACTTTGGAATTTATTTTAAAGAAAACTTTCAAGCGCATGGGGTCTCCTAAGATACTTGGCAACCACAGATTCTCACTGTTGCCTAAAGGCATGGAGATATTAAGACGCATCCTTAACTATCGCCAGACACTGGTTTAATGCTTCTGCTGCCGTCCTAAATTCTGCTGGAAAAGAAAGATAGAGCTGTGTGTCATCAGCATACTGATGCACAATCTTCCAAATGTCCTGTTCAGGGGTTCCTAACCTGGTTGACCTGTGGGCGTTTTTGGAATGAACTGATAGTGGGGGCCACACCAAAAATGCCTGCCATGGGGCAGGACATCTTAACAGCATTATAGGCCCTTGGGCAAAGCAGCGCATCCAGGCCCCTCCCCAACCACTCACAGGAATAAAAATATAAATGGTCGATAAATTCATAATCTTGAATATCTACTACATGCTTACTAGTGGTATGATTCAAGTGATTTAACAACCGGTTCCGGTGGTGGGATTCAAATAATTTAACAACTGGTTGTTTACAAGCACCATTTTAACAACCGGTTCTGCCGCAGTGGTGCGAACCTGCTTAATCCCACCATTGATGCTTACCCTATAAGCGTTCCCAATGAATATCAGATTCAATCTCTAATAACCAATGGCATGTAAATATAGCCAATATCATTGCTATTAACTGTCAATTGAGTTGAAGTGACATTAATATACACGCTTTGACATTATGTAGTGCATGAGATACGTACCCATATATGTACATGTGGTAGCAGAGGTGATCATGATGCTAAATAAGAGGTGAATGTCAATATCCACTTGTTATAACAATTATGATTAATATTGTTCATTATCTTTAGTAAAACACATGCTAAATATGCATTTTCCAATAACAATTTGTATAGTTTAGTATGGTATTTATTTATCTGTTGACAGCAAGTCATAACATACATAGTTTAGCGCGGGGCTTCTATGCTCATGGGGGCCCCGGGAAACTGCCCAGCATGCCCATGCATTAAGACAGCCTGCCATAAAGAGTGGGTCCACTCAAAAAACAATGGAAGATTCCACAAAATGTTGGGAGGTTCCTCCTTCGATGGAGACAGCTCTTTTCAAGTGGATACTCCCTGGAGATGCAAAGGGTTCTAGGAAATATATTGGCTGGTGATCTCATGGCAGTCACTGGTTCTCTGACTCTTCCATTGGTTTCATGCAGGTATCATACTACTCCATATTGATTGATTGATTGATTGATTGATTGATTGATTGATTGATTGATTGATTGATTGATTGATTGATTGATTGATTGATTGATTGGGCTTGATAGACCACCCAACCCCCGAAGGGCTCTGGGCAGTGTACAATGAGACATAAAACAAATAAAATCTCATAAATACAATATAGCAATAAAACATTAAAATTCATTAAAATACATTATAGCAACAATTTCAAAAATTACAGATAAAAATACATGCACAGATGCATGCACAGATGGCGCCCAACCCAAAGGCCAGGAGGGCCAGCATTGCCCAAAAATAGGTGGAATCAGCAATCAGGCAATGCTGAAGATGGCAAAACTGCCGTGAGGGCTCCGGGGGGGCAGGCAGTCTGCGGCTGGCATCCCCAAAGGCCCGGTGGAATAACTCGGTCTTACAGGTTCTGCGGAACTCGCCAAGGTCCCGCAGGGCCCAGATAGCAGATAGTAAAGCATTCTACCAGGACGGGGCCAGGGCTGTAAAGGCGCTGGTCCGGGTAGAGGCCAGCTGCATCGACGAGGGGCAGGGGACTACCAGCAAATTGGCCTCCACCGAATGCAGAGGCCTATTCGGGACATATGGGATTAGACGGTCATATACCAGCCGTGAACAAAGTCTCCAGCACCACTGTCTGGAAGTGGCAAAAGCAATACAGTAACAAACCTTGAAGCCCCATCCTGGCCAGAGGATACAGAAAGATCTTATAGTTGATGGTATCAAAGGTTTCAAAGAGGTCTTCCTGTTGACTGGGTGATGTGCATCAATATAATTGCCTTCACTGCTGTTCTTAATCTGAATAATTATTGTTTGTTGTAAATACCTGCCCTGTTATAAGATGTCGTGCGAATTGCTGCAGCCATATAGTACCTCTCAACTTTTCAAACACTAACCCCAACACACTTTGTTAAGCTTTTTCATGATCCTGTTCAATCTGTTTATTAATTGACCTGCGAGATTCAGGGGAGGCAGTGAGCGTCGGGCAGAAGTCATGATTGACAGGAACACAGAGAATAGTGTTCAGTGGTGCTATTTTGGCAGCTGTTGAGTAATCCACAAAAGCTGGATCTAAAGCAGAAGGTTCTGCCGCTCGAGGTTAAGTACAGCTGGCAGATCAAAGCTGGAAAGAAATGCCCTTTTAAAATTGAAAGATTCTGTGGTGTGTTGTGAAACTATTTTTTTTCCTAGTGTGGAACGGTGGAGTTTAACATTCATAGAATTCTGTGCCAAATTTCATTCAGAATGAAACAGGCAAGCTTGGGAAACCCAAAGACCTGTGATGATATTCCAGACAGCTTTTCCAAAATCTCTCGTGCCTTCTGCATGCCTTCAGGTCAAAGAGATAACACACTGGCGTATCATGAAGTCCAACAAAGATATGACTAAATCTATATTGTGGCTATTCCTGCAAATGTGATTCAGTGTGCCATAAAGAGATCATATGAAACTATGATACCGTGTTTCCCCAAATATAAGACAGTGTCTTATATTAATTTTTGCTCCCAAAGATGCGCTATGTCTTATTTTCAGGGGATGTCTTATTTTTCTGTGTTCTGTTCGTCGGGCATACTTCCAAACAAAAACTTTGCTATGTCTTACTTTCGGGGGATGCCTTGTATTTTGCACTTCAGCAAAACCTCTACTATGTCTTATTTTGGGGGGATGTCTTAGATTTGGGGAAACAGGGTATGTGTCAGTGGTTTTGCACCTTTTAGACTATCACCACCATAGTACAGTGAAACATCAGATGAAATGCATGCCAAGAATCACGAAGTTTTATATGACTTTAGGATAACATGAAACATGCGGCAATTGGCTGAGAGAAACCGTTCATATGCAACCGTATCCGGTATCTAGCTTAACACTGCAATCTTATGCAGGGTTCCTCCAGTCTAAACCCAGGGAAAATTAGTTTAGAAAGAAATAAGTCCACATAAGACTGCACTGTGAGTCACATCTTATTGTGACATGGCTCTGAAGATGCCAGCCACAGATGCGGGTGAAATGTTAGGAGCTGAAACCACTAGACCGTGGCTGCACAGCCCAGGAAAATCCACAACAGCCTGTCTATGAAAAATCCTTCAAATTATACCTAACCATAGCAAGATAAGAGAGGGAAACGGTGTGGCGAGAATCTCTTTGCTATCAAACTGAGTTCTTAAGTCATTTCGCTGGGTTGCCCCTCCAAATATCCTAAATGGGATGTAAATATCTACAGTTTTGATGTTGGACAGGATAGTATGCCTCTCTCCCCTCCCCAGCTCAGTGGCTATTTGAAGGAGATAATGGATTGGACAGCTGACTAAGCAGTCTGTTGACCTCCCTAGCAGCCCGCTAGATTGATGGCCCTTTCCTTCTCTCCTGGGGAACTGAAGCATGCAAACCTATCTTTTGTTATTTTGGAAATAGTGATTTCTTCTGTAACACTTTATTGAGCAGTGCTCTGTAAGATAACCAGGGGAGGGAGGGGGAAAGCTCCACGACAATAGATGTACATCAAAGCAAACGAGAAAATGAGGAGTTCATAAAATGCGAAAGTGAATACAGCGGAGGATTGATGGTCACGGGAGCAGAAAACCAATTAAGTTAAATATTCAGCTGGTGGTTAATGTTCTTCTGACAGGCAAGAGGGGAGAAAAGTGCTATGGGATTCACACTCTCATACATACTAAGTCCTTGCATTTTAGAAACTTAATGAAACAGGCTATAAATCGGGTGTCAAATCATATTCTTGGACGTATTATTAAAAATGTTACTTTGAATTGTAACGTGCCACATATTTACCTTCTGCTCAAGGTCATATCTAGGGGAAACAGGGTAGATTCAGACCCACCCCACCCACCCCCCGATCGATCAAGCAAGTTTCCTCCTCCTTTACTTACAGACATGTCCGAAACAATGACTTCCAGTATTACTGCAAGGGGGGAACATATTTACTCTCAATAATGGGCATAAATTATGGGCGGAAAGGTACAAGACGGATACTAAGAAAAAACAGTAAGTGGAATCTGCTGTCTTGACAGGGATGCTTTAAGCTGAGCCTGCACTGAGCAGGAAGTTGAACTAGATGGCCTTTATGGTCCCTTCCAACTCTATGATTCTGTATGCAATTAAACCAGTGGTGGGATCCAAAAATGTTAGTAACAAGTTCCCATGGTGGTGGGATTCAAACTGTGGTGTAGCGCCAATGGGGCTGGGCTGGGCACGATGGGGGCGTGGCCGGGCATTCAGGGGGTGGGGCATTCCTGGGCAGGGCTGTGGCAAGGATGCACATGCTGCGCTGGTCCTTGGGCGGGAAACGAATGCACGCAGGCGCAAGCTGCCACGCACGCCGGTGCACCTCCTGCTAGATTGCTTCAAGTTCTGCGCGCTACTGCTGAGAGGAGGGGCGTAGCTAAGGCAAAAATCACATGGCAAAATCACCAATTAGTAACCCCCTCTCGGCACATGCAAATAATTAGTAACCTACTCTCGGGAACCTGTGAGAACCTGCTGGATCCCACCTCTGAATTAAACTCCCAGTGATTGCTTTTTGTAGAGAAAAGTGTTGTTGGAAGGAGAGGATTCAGTGCAGGGAAGTGGCAAGGAAGAGGCATGGCTTGCTTTCTAACACTGTTCACCCCACTACGACAAAGTTCCACAAGTTGCTTCCAGGCACATGCTGGCAAAGATAAACATGTCAAAACCTATTTCTGTGGGGGGCGGGAGTCAGTCAGCTTTGCAGCAGAAGATCAGGTGGGCAAGGGTTGGCATCCCCTCTGTTTACTGCATTTTCATTCAACCCCCTTCCCCCAAACTTTTCCCTACAAGAATTGCTTGTTGTGATTTGGTTTGCCTGCACATACAGTTCCATTCTTATTATTCTAGCCAAGGAGTTCAAGGGCAGTGGGATGATTAGCAAGCAGTAATTGGCAGCTATCTTTTAAAGTCAACTGTTACTGTATTGGACTTCTTCCTCATACATTAACTTATTTTTTATCATAGTAGAATGACTTGTACTTAGGGGTTCTCATCTCACGTTGATTATGTCTTCCATGTCCCTTTTCCAGCGTGCGTTTAAAATTCCAATGCCGGGCCTCTTTCCAGTGTGATATCTTTTGTGGTCTTGGCACACAGGATATTGTAACGTCAATTATACAGCTAATCGGCTTGAGATAATACCAACCTCTTTTTTTCTTCAGCTGGTGAATTCTTCATTACCATTGCATGAATTGCGTGTTACCCAAGCTTTTTTGGTATGTGTAAAGCTTTGTGCATTGGGGAACTAATCTAATACCTGTATCCAAGGAAGACTGGGATGGGATTTTCTTTCATAAAACCCGCGATCAGGTGACAAGGAGGGAGACAAGGGTGGAGTTGCTGTGGCCAGAAGCATCAAGATATCCCTTGCCTCTCAATAATTTCCGCAGTTTACTTGTGTTTATCTAGCTGCAGCACTACATATTTGCCGCTGCCAGGCCAGCTCCTTTGGCTCTTCCTGCTGCAAGATCCTCTCCCTCCCTGTACTTCATTCCTCCCACCCAGTGTCCTGTGGCCAGCCTCTGCAGGACTTGTCCCACCATTTGTGAACCTGTGAGTCTATGAAAATTAGAACTGCCAGGAGTCTTAGGCTGAAATTGCAAGTAGGTGACCCAGGGGGTAGACTGGGAAGGGAATGGCCTTGGAGCAAGACAAGCAGCATAGCCCTTGCTTCAGTACAGCCAGTGGTCCAGCAGGGGTCACGCGGGCCCCTTCCGCACACGCAAAATAATGCGTTTTCAAACCACTTTCACAACTGTTTGCAAGTGGATTTTGCTATTCCGCACAGCTTCAAAGAGCACTGAAAGCAGTTTGAAAGTGCATTATTCTGCATGTGCGGAATGACCCTTGGCTCAGTATCATCATTGGCTCAAACATTGTCTTCTCCCACAAGCTGGTGGCAGCATGTAGAGGAGACAATGGGTAAGCTGACACTGATCATTATCACTGTGAAATGGTCTGAGCCAAGTGGCTCCTGGAGCCATAGAGGAGTTTTGGGGGACTGGCTGTGCTTGCTCCTGGCTGCCAGTAGCCCTCTAGGCCAGTGGTCCGCCACAAAATTTCTCTTTAAATGGCCAGTCTACCCCTGAGCTGAATCGTCGTTAAGCCGCCTCTTTATATAATAGGAGTTTTTTTCCTCATTCACAACTGCTTGTGTAACCCCCATGCTCAGAATGGGTTGACTCAGAAAGGGGTGGAGACTCAAAGCAGCAGGAGGCTGCAGAGCTCATGTAGTTTGGAGGAGACAAGGCTACCAGACTCGGACCTTGATTTGTATAAGCCCTTAACACCTTGTTAAGGGTTTTTTGTGTTTGTAATGGGTGAGAGTTCTCCTGGAAACCTTCATCATGTTGAATCCTGTTCACCAAGCCCTTGGAGTCTTCAGGAGCCAACCCACTTGCAGGAAGAATTGGACTTGGCAATATCAGAAGACTGTAACTAGAAGGACTTGAAATGAAACCTGAACAGGACCTTGAAGTGTGATGTTAAATGTTGATGTTTGATGTTATATGTTAAGAAAGCAAACCATTTTGTTTTTAAAATTTGTTGTTGCAAACTCATTCCAAGTTCTGCCCCACAGAACCCACAGATAGAGGTTACACTTGCACATAATGATCACTGCAATTATGACAGCCTCCGTGTTCTAGATTAGAGTAGATGAGCTTAAATTCAATTCCGGCTCCGAAATTCCATGAGTCACTGGAGTATTAAGAAAATTAAACCTTGCAGGGGAAGTTAGTAATCAATAACAGGCTCTGGCAATACTCATTATTTTTCCTGTGGTTCCCTCAACATTTACTAAACAGTAACAAAAATGCGTGTGTAACCCTCTTTTCCATATTTCCTGTTCAGTGGTTCTTTCTGGT
Organism: Sphaerodactylus townsendi; assembly: GCF_021028975.2. Taxonomy (NCBI): domain Eukaryota; kingdom Metazoa; phylum Chordata; class Lepidosauria; order Squamata; family Sphaerodactylidae; genus Sphaerodactylus; species Sphaerodactylus townsendi. The sequence continues at coordinate 105,383,675 of NC_059431.1, read as the reverse complement.
TGCAATGAAATTTGTAAAGAGAGTCATAATATTTAGACAGAATCCTGATGACACAGTTGTTTATCTTCATCTTTTTCCCAGACTTGTAATGTTTGCCCATCGTGTGGCTTGAGATTTCTATAATTTCCAAATTTGATTTCTTTTTCATTGATGCCTAGATGATGGAAATTATGCCCAGGGAATAATTTCCTCAGCTTATTGTTGAAGGCTTTCATGGCCGGAATCACTTGGGTGCTGTGTGGTTTCCGGGCTGTATGGCCGTGTTCTAGCAGCATTCTCTCCTGACGTTTCACCTGCATCCATGGCTGGCATCTTCAGAGGATCCTCTGAAGGTGCCAGCCACAGATGCAGGTGAAACGTCAGGAGAGAATGCTGCTAGAACACGGCCATACAGCCCGGAAACCACACAGCACCCAATTTCCTCAGCTGTTTAAGAAGTGGCCATGTGCTCTTCTGAAATGATTTTTTTTTTCAATGGAGGAGGTAACAGATGGACAGGGAAATACAGAAAAGCTGCATCGTTCTAAGTCAATGGGTTAGAAGAGTATATCTCTGCTTAGGATGCCACAGTTGCTAGACATCTCTTTCAGTGTTCTTTTTTTTTTTGGACAGTGCAATCCAGTTCACTGCAGTGTGTGGAGGCAGTGCAGTGAAGGCAGCGCGGCACCATCTCCAAAAGAGTTTCAGGTGACGAAGAAGGGAGGGAAAATGAAAAACCTTCCTCCCACCCAAATTGCCCCATTGCTGAAACAGGCTTATGCTACACAAAAGTACATAATAATCCTGAAGGTCTGGGGGCTGGCATTCCTGAGCTAGAATGCCAGTGGAAGCTGATTGACATTGACTCCACCCCCTGGAACCTGCCACCACCCTTCCCCTCCCTCTGCCAGTTCCAAAGCCCAATCCCCCCCATCTGGATTGGACAGTCCATCCCCTTGGGAAAATACCTGTTGGAAATTCAGACCAAACACTTCTTGACTGATATCTTAGGTGAGAATTCAGCCCAATTGCCAATGGAGCACAAGAAAAAAACATGAAGTGTCAAGTTGAACTTAGAAACTAGATTCTATAGTTCTAGAATTATATAACTGTCCTGATATTTGGGGCTGACTAACAAGAGGACTTGGCTTGCTGATGTTCTCTGTGACTTGCTGGCTGTCCGTCTTGCTCCATTTCGTTTTGCCAAATCTTATGTAATTTTGATCCTTGGTCCTTTTCCCCACTGTGTTGGAGGGCTCCGAGTTTAACACTCCTTCAATTGTTTATCTAAGAGCCTTTATATTTAGCATGCCAGTGACATAATTCTGACGTGGGAAAAATTGTGTCTTTGTTTTTACCTAGAGTACCTCTCCTGATAGGCTGACTGGTGCAGATTGGTTTGCACACCAGCTGTGACCAAAACGTACTTTGTCAACATACATTGACATAATGCTGTCCCTTAGAGTTGAATGATTAAATCATGGCAGTGACCTTGACAAACTGAGAGATCTCACTAGTAAATTCAAAAGGGCTTACTAGAGTGAGGACTGTGGCTTGGTGGTAAAGCATCGGCTTAGAATGCAAAAGATTCTATATTCAGTCCCTGGGTAGCAGCCAAGGTGAAAAACCTGTGTTTGAGAGCCAGTCAGAGTAGCCAACACTGGATAGCCCAATGGTCTGCCTTGTTATAAAACAGCTTCATGTGTTCATTTAAAAACCCAGTAGGATTATACAGTCCATGTTCATAGAATCTTTGTAGCCTTGGAATCTTTCTCTAGTGTATGCAGTACTGATTTACGTCCTTGTTTATCTTGCCTCATTTTATACTTCCACTCTTTTTAACGTTTGAAGTACTGTGATAGTTATACCTTTTTAATGGCATCCATAAACATAATTTTTTGTGGCTACAGGGGACTTCTTGCATTACAGTAAGGGCTGAAAAGTGGATGCATCATCCACAAGAGATATACCTGAAGTCAGTGTGGTGTAGTGGTTAGGAGCCTCTGCTTGGCATATCCTCAGCCCTAAAGGGAAGGGGTAGTATTGAAATTTAATAAATAACAATAATGCAAAAGGTCCCAGATGGTGTAGTGGTTAAGAGCAAGTGCACACTAGTCTGGAGAACCGGGTTTGATTCCCCGCTCTGCCACTTGAGCTGTGGAGGCTTATCTGGTGAACCAGATTAGCTTGTGCACTCCACCACGTGCCAGCTGAGTGACCTTGGGCTATTCATCGTTCTTTGGAGCTCTCTTAGGCCCTCCCACCTCACAGGGTGTTTGCTGGGGGGAGAAGGAGATTGTATGAGTCTCCTTACAGGAGAGAAAGGGAGGATATAAATCCAAACTCTTCTTCTTCTTCTTCTCAATTCTCTTTTTAGATGTTAAGCTGGAAGAACAAAATAAAATAGAGGAATGACTCAGGATCAACCTAGGTGAAACAGAAGGATATCAGGTGGTAGATCTCCTACCGTCTTTTTTCTTTACCCCTCCTCCACTTGGTTTTTACCACTTCCTGAAAAAAAGGGATCTGCCCTGAATGAAATTAAGGCTGCTTATAGCTACGTGTTCTGCTCAGGCAAGATTATACAGATGTGAAGGCAGCCCCAAACAGGACAGAATGATCCACTGAACAGATACAATTAGCAGGAATATATCTAGAAGATGAGCAATGTGTTATAAGAATGAGTTCACGAAAGGGAGAGGTGTTAGATGACTCCCATGTACATGGGCTGGTAGTTATGTGTCTGTGAACTTCTTCCTGCCCCAGGAAAGACGCACCCAAAAGTCGGTACTGGGAGAGATCTTTGCCTTTTTTCAACAGGGACCCTTGGCACCTCAGGGATGCCCACATCACAGGCATTGGTATTTTCCCAGAGTTTCCTTACCACACCCCATGGAGGCAATTACACATCCATCACCCCAATGGAGAAACTGCCAGTTTATCAGGACTTCTTCAGCAAAACATTGCTGCAACCGGAGAACGATTGGATGCCAAGCAGTGAGGAAGTTTAGCAATCTCTCCCTTTTAAAGGAAAGCGTAGGTGGAAATATCTGAAAATGACACAGGAGCAGCTGGTCCCCCCTTGAAGTCACTGTATTATCCAAACTGTTTGCAAAGTCAGGTTGTAAAGATAACAAAGTACAACTCAATCATCCTCCGTATACTTGTATGTTTCTTCTAACGCCCACATACTGGAGCTACCACTGAGCAATGAGCTTGTCTGCCTCTTTCTGGTCTATTGCTGAACTTGGAGAATTGTGTTTCTGGCCAAACAGCTGCTTGGAGTCGTAACAGTTTCGGTCTCTGTGTACTCTGTGTACACCAATATTATTCCTAATTTCAGCGAAGCCAAGGTTAAATAAGATTTTTCTCTTTTAAGGAGTTCTTTGAGTACACATTGCATTACTATTGTTTAATTAGCCACCTTTTGAAATCCAGAACTGAAGGGAACGGACAGTAGCCCATTGATTTTAAATAATAATGCAAATCAAAAATTGGCGCTACATTTTATATTTTAATTGGTGTTTACAAGCAAAAAAAAGATTTATGTTGTACAGTTACAGAAACTCAGGGTGCTTCTCTGTGCCACCATTATTTGCAATTTCTCATTTTCATTTAATCTTTCTTGCATTTTTAACATTCTTCCTGCAAGGAACTAAGGCTCATTCCGCACATGCAGAACAATGCACTTTCAAACTGCTTTCAGTGCTCTTTGAAGCTGTGCGGAATAGCAAAATCCACTTGCAAACAGTTGTGAAAGTGGTTTGAAAATGCGTTATTTTGCGTGTGCGTAAGGGGCCTAAAAACCAAATCTAATTTGGCCATGAACCTCACTAGATGACCATGGGCCAATCTCTTTCTCTAAGGCCGTTTCCGCACAAATGCAGAAGCGCCCGAGGTCGAAGCGTACTTTCGGGCGCCGACCGACAACGCCTTATGAGAATTGCGTCCGCCCGCGAGACGGTCCCTAGAAAAGGAAACCAGGCAGCTGGGCGCTGCGCAGCGCCCGGCGCCACTGGCTGACCAGCGTGTCCCTGGAGCCTCCAGCGTGTCACCGAGGAGCCTGGGGACCACGCTCCCCCTAACCTCTTGCAGCGCCTGGTCCAGCGGCGCCCAGGGCAGAGAGGAAGCGTGTAATCCCCAGGCCTCGACTACGCCGCGAGGCCAGGGACTGGCTAAATATAGTGAGGACCAGCAGGAACCCCGGGCGAGCCCGAAGTCGCTGCCATTAAGCCGCGGCAGCTGGCTTCCAGCCCGGCATTTCCCAACAAGTCGCGCTTCGAGCGCTGGGGAAAGCGCAAACCAGCGATGGGGGCCGGAGGCTGGCCAGAAGCGAGGGAGTGGCACAGCTGCGCAACGAGCGCTAGCTAAGCCTGTCTTGAGCTTGGCGGTCTGAGGAACTGGCGTTTTGCCGCAGATCCCCGAAACGCCGTTAATATTCCCGTCTTGAAGGGCCTAAGCAAGCCCTGGTGTTATAAGGCTAGAATGGACAGAAGGAGAGCCATGTATGTCTCTCTGACAAAAATGTGATGGCTATTAGCATAAATCCTTGATGTTTTAGCCCCTCTTCTTCCCTCCATGCCACAACTTGGAGTATTTTCACTACTTGGTGGAAACACTTCAAGTGTTTTTAGTCTTGAATACATCACGTGTGTAGAGAAAGCAGAAGACATTTGAAAACTGAGCATACATTTTAGTCAGTAGATTTTTGTAATGCAGTTAATTTCCTTGCTAAGTATACAGAAAACAAGATCAGAAAAAAATAAAGCAAATCATTCTGGCAAGAACAAATCCATTTTGCCAGAACTGGGTGGTGGTGGCAGTCCGAGGAGGCTTTCTAGTCCTTAATACTTGTAACAGCTGTTGAAATGGATAGCTGCCACTGGCACTGTAAGCCTTTTCACATGTTAAAAAGTTAACAGGTAACTCAGACCCGTCTCTGTGTTAACATGTGAACTGAAGTTTCTTTTCCTTGCTTTTAATTCTCAACCTAGAGTTGCCTACAAACATCCTAGAGTTACCTATAAACCTCCTGAAATTTGTAAACAGTTAAGTAATTACCCAACAAATTCATGTAGATCAGGGGTAGGGAACCTGCGGATCTACCAGACCACGGCCACACAGCCCGGAAAACCCACCACAACCAATGAAAAGTATTTTTTCCTATAGTCAGTTCTTATTCCCCCCAAAATGACTGTAGCTTTCCTAGAACACTTGAGAATATATCTCAATGTATTCTGTTATTACTGAATTAATATGCAGACCAAATCTAGCTACTATGTCACTTTTTAAAAAAGAAAGCTGTCCAGTGATATTCTTAACAGGCCTCGAATTCTTCAAAAACCTACACAACTGCCTCTTTCACTGTTATTTTCCTTGAGATATTTAGAGTGCTCAGCAACTACTGATGCCATAAAAGGACAAGTGAAAAGCCCTAAGAGGTCTGACAAAACAGAAGTGAATCCCATCCGAGTAGATGAACGGAAGGTCGAAGAAGGCATGTCTCAATCCTGCCATGTTGTCGCATTGCGTAACATTGGTGGGAAATGGGTGGGAAATGAGTCACGTTGGTGACTCATCCTCCTCTGGCACTACTGCATTCTGTTTCACTGCATTTCTGAAGAGCATGCAATATTATTTGTTTGGTGCTATTTGGTTTCTTTTTGGGGGGAGGGGGAGGAAAGCAGTCACATGGGAATGAGGACCAGGGGTGGGATGATTATTTTAATCCCAGGGAAATTTCCCAGTGAGTCATTGGCCAAGGTGGCCACTGGTGGCTAGAAGCAAGCGCAGCCAAGTATCTCTGCTTGAGCCTCAAGGGTTGCTTGCCTCAGACAGCAGCAGTGGCGATTGGTGTTCGCTCACCAAATGTCTTCTCCTGCAGCGCAGCCATTTGGTAAGGTGAGGCACAGGGCAAGCTTGTAGGGGCTTGAGTTGCTCCAGGGTTGTTTTTACCTCCCAGTCTGGAGAAGACTGGTGTTAGAGGTGAACATGACTCAGCTGGAATTAAGAAGGGACTGCTCCCCGCTTACTACTATTTAGTTATTCACAAAACACTGAGGCCCTGGAAGAATGTTCCATTGCTGTCATAAGTTGCTACAGAGAAAAGCAGCAGATGTACAGTGAGGCCATGTAGGCTACAGGTGAGGAATCCCAGATCTGAATTCTTTGCACATTTTTTTAAAAACCCCGTGCCGGCCACCTTGTCAGAAAAAAGAACTGAAGGCTAGACCTCATTCTAATGTGCTGACTCGTTTTCAGGGAGGATTAAACAAAGACGCAATCCCTTCACAGATTCAGTCCAAGAAATCCAAAGAATAATAAGAACATAAGAAACAGCCTGCTGGATCAGACCAGAGTCCATCTAGTCCAGCACTCTGCTCCTCGCAGTGGCCCACCAGGTGCCTTTGGGAGCTCACATGCAGGAGGTGAAAGCAATGGCCTTCTGCTGCTGCTGCTCCCGAGCACCTGGCCTGTAAAGGCATTTGCAATCTCAGATCAAGGAGGATCAAGGTTGGTAGCCATAGATCGACTTCTCCTCTATAAATCTGTCCAAGGCCCTTTTAAAGCTATCCAGGTTAGCAGCCATCCAAATGCCAATCACGCGTTGCATGAAAAAATGTTTCCTTTTATTCGTCCTAATTCTTCCCCCCAGCATTTTCAGTGTATGTCCCCTGGTTTTTAGTATTGTGAGAAAGAGAGAAAAATTTCTTTCTGTCAACATTTTCTACCCCATGCATAATTTTATAGACTTCAATCATATCCCCCCTCAGACGTATCCTCTCCAAACTAAAGAGTCCCAAATGCTGCAGCCTCTCCAATTTCTCAATCATCCTTGTTGCCCTTCTCTGCACTTTTGTTGCCCTTCTCTGCACTTTTTCTATCTCCTTACAGGAGAGAAAGATGGGATATAAATCCAAACCCTTCTTCTTCTCTTCTTCTGTCTCTGGCATCTCCACATAAAAAGATCTGGCAGTAGTTGATTTGAAAGACATCCACCTGAGACCTGCGTAAGCGAGGCCAGTCTGAATGGACCAAGTCTAATTCAGCACAAGGCAGCTCCAAAAACGTAGGTATAGATTTTTTATGGGGGAGAGGGTGGGGGGCCATGCCCCCACCAGCCTCTGGAGGCATGGCCACATTTTTCCAAGCCCCACCCCGGCCTCAGTGCTTATAAAAGCAGCTCTCCAAGGCCGGGGATGGCAGACTCCCCTGTACCACCTGCCCCGCTCCCCCCACTGGCTGGGCTCCCAGCCGGCAGCTGGCAGTCCCTTCTGCCCTGCCCTCGGGGCAGAGGCGTAGCTAGGGAAAATGGAGCCCAGTGCAAAATCTGAGTTTTATGGGGGGCCCGCCCCATGGGCAGCTGCTGTGATGCTGGAATCCACCCCCAAACAGCATCATTTTCAATGGTGTTTAAACTAGGGAGCCCAGATTCTCCTTTTAAATCCACCTTAAAGGGAGAATCTGGGGTCCCCAGTTAAAACAACATTGAAAGTGATGCTGTTTTGGGGTGGATTCTCTCCCACCCTGAAACAGCATCACTTTCAATGTTTAAGCTGGGGACCTCAGATTCTCCCTTTAAATCCATGCCGTTGGGAGTGGATTTTTAAGGAGAATCTGGGGAAATTTGGGGGGGGTGCCTGATATCAGGGATGCAATAGTTAAGCTAACAGCACCAAACTTTCAGGGTATCTTTAGGAGACTCTCCCGATGATACCACCCAGGTTTTGTGAAGTTTGGTTCAGGGGGTCCAAAGTTATAGACCCTGATAGACCTCAAAGGTGTAGCCCCCATCTCCTATTAGCTCCCATTGGAAACAATGGGGGATGGGGCACCCCTTTTGGGAGTCCATAACTTTGGATCCGCTAAATCAAACCTCACCTAACTTGGGTGGTATCATCAGGAGAGTCTCCCAAACAATCCCTGCAATTTTGGTGTGCTAGCCTAAAATCCGCGACCTTTGCCGGCCAAAAACTGAAAAAAAACACTTTAAAAATACAAAAAATCTACAAATGAGGGGTGGAGCTTGGGACATGTAATGGGGGGGGGGGTTTAAACCCAGGAACACCCCCTCTTACGTACGTCCTTTGGCAGCTCCATGTGACCCCTGCCACAACCAGTGGGATCAAGTGTCTCTTTTTTCTCTCTCTCCACAAAACTCTAGTTATCAGAAATGTTGTGACTTGACTGTATTTTGAGTTTCCTCATCCCTGTAAGCAGCCGCCAGTGGAGTGGAACATGGGTGGGAAACTTCAAATTTGATGATATCAGTTAATTTAATATACCTTTCAGGGTGGGGGCGGGGAGAAGACAGGTGGGTGCTATTTTGGGCAGCAGCCGTGCATGCGTCTCTTGCATCTTCAAGTTCCATCATGAAAACACCCAAACAGATGGGTAAGTCTTAGGTAGCCAGTTTCTGAGGAATCTGTTTTAGTTTATTCCACAGATAAGAACATGTGTAGTTCATTTCTAGCCTTCCTTTTTCTTTTCAGCGAAGGAATCTAGAGTGCCAATGATAAACACACGCAATAACAAAAAAATTAAGATGCAATGATGCATCGAAACTGTAGTGATAAATTACAACTGCAATCAAGACTATTAAAATCTAGCCACATCAATTTGAATAATGCAAAAAAAAAATTACCAATGGCTTAACTAAACAAAACCATTTTTACTTGGATGGTGCCCCTCCCCCCCAACCAATGCCTTACATTTTATGCTGGAATTTATGTAGAATTTATATAGTCCCCATGGAGGCTTGAGAAAACTGTTAAATATTTACACCTTTAGATAAATCCAGAGTGGTGAAATGTCTGAGATGTATGTATGTCGGGGAATTCAGGTACTCTAAAAGTGAATGCTAAGACACTGGAGTTTCTCTGGGGAAACAAATAAATAATCATTACAGACTGTGGAGATCACACTTAATGCTCATACCAGGTTGGTCCAATTGAAGAACTCATGATTATGATACTACAAAGGACAGAAGATATTAGGAACAGGAAGTTTCAATTTTGTAATTCCAGTCTATGTAATACATGCTGGCTTGTTTGCCATTCCGATTCTATTTTGTTTTAAACCAGATAGTTTTGCGTCTCAATGAGAAAGATGGGCTTTAAATAAATAAACAAACAGACAGACAAATTAAAACAGGACAACATGGATTTAAGATAGTTGGATCACATCCCATTGAACCTCATTTGTAATGAAAAAAATTAGTTAGCACCAACCCAAACAGAAAAAAAAAATCTAAAGCTGTGCTGTTTTCCTTGAGGGCAAACTATTTGGCGACTTTAAAACCTCGTGTTATTTTGAGACACCTCTTTTTTCACTACTTGTGACTGAAATTTAAAGATGTAGGTGTGCTTCTGCATGTATCTAGGTCAGGGGTCCCCAAACTTTTTAAACAGGGGGCCAGTTCACTGTCCCTCAGACTGTTGGAGGGCCGGACTAAAAAAAACTATGAACAAATTCCTATGCACAAATGATTGTAAAATGTCTGATTTCACCTTTCAGCCTTTCTGTCATGGTCTATTTTTAGAACAGTGACCAAAATATGTCAAGTACAGGGTGGGCTCCAAATATTGTTGGGGAGGCTGTGGAATACCTTCCCCTGTAAAAAAAAAAAAAAGCAGAACTTTCCCAATGAAGCATTCCATCTAACCCAGGATCAGGTATCTTCCTGGGTTCTTTGCTCACCAGCAGCCAAAGCGATTCGGCAGTATGGCTGATGCCAATGGGGAGTGAGGTGAACAGAAAGCCACAAAGGCAACACATGGAGTGGCCCGAGGGAAGGGCGGAGCAGGTGTTGCCACATGTAAGGTTTCCAACTCTGGGTCAGAAAATTCATGGAGATTTGGGGGTGCCATCATGTAACTGCAATCAACAGCCGTTGGGGCTGGTTCCTCCTCTCCCTCGAGCCCCCACTGCACATGTATGGAGCCATCGCCACCATGCCTGGCGGGCTGGATAAATGCCTTCAGGGGGCCACATTTGGCCCCCGGGCCGTAGTTTGGGGACCCCTGATCTAGGTTGTTAGGGGGCGAATCCTGTCAACTGGTTCTTCACTAGCAGCAAGTCGCTACAGGGTTAATAAAGCTCAGCCTACTGCTAATGAGAAGCCATAAAGAACACAGGCCTAGAGCTGCAGCTATTTCCAAGGGTTTGTGGTGATTTAACGAGCCCCAGTCTGCAAATCTGGGGATTCTTTTGGCAGCAGGAGCCTGTCAACTGTGCATGGCCTAGGGATCAAGGAGACGCTTGCTTCGGAAAGGTGGAAGATTTATAAGTACAGCTGTTTAGCGGCAGATCACCCTGTGGGGGCTTGTTGAAGGATGGATGTTTGCAGAGCTCACTTGCTGGTGCTGAAGGCCATGGCAGTTCTAGGACAGCCAAGTACATGATGCCAAAAGGGAATCAAACTCCACCCAATAGATCTCCTTCAACATTTCACGATGCCTAGTACTTTCATAGTTGAGCCGCTATGATGGAAGAAGAGCAACGGGGATCTGTCACTCGCTCCACAAATATTGTATAATAGCAGTTATCATGCAGCTGTTTTCAGCAGCATCCAAGGAGACAGAAATTATGGAGATTGTTGAATGATAAATAACAGTAACGTAAGTTGTGTGCAAAAAGACACCAGATACTAGAGAGACCGATATCCTATAGAGGCCCAGATGCTAACCAGCCAATGAAATTCTGGCTCGGGCTGTGAACTTTGATATGAATAAGTCTGCCCAGCCAACCTATGTGTTGGGTCTGAGTAGTAGCCACTTAATCTATGGGGCCAATTCATTACACCTTTGCTTTTTGTAGTTCCAGTTGCTAATCTGTGAACTGGATGCCATGCTTGCCATGTTAAACTTTTTTTTAAGATAACTGCTATGGCACCTTTGTACAATTTCTACCACTGGGCAATATTTCTGGTATCATGGTTAACTCAGACAACAACAAAGGGAGATGCAGATTCATGATCATAATGAGCAAACACCAAAGACACATAGAGAAACCTAAATAGTAAATCTCCATTCAAATGGTGTGTTTTTCTTTTAACTATGATTGGAGGCAGTGGCAGATGGATGGCAGAGTAGGAGTACAACTGCTTTGAAAAAAAACATTGTAATTGGTGACCTAATAGCGTTTTTCCCACTGATGACATGCAGAGGCGGACCACCCATTGGGCAGAAGGGGCAGCTGCCTTGGGCGTAGAAATTGTGCGTCACGTGATGGGCGACAAAATGTCTGAGCGGCCCCACCCACTCTGGCCGGCCGAGCAGCCTGCAGGCTGAGTTACACTTCCCCTGCCTGGGTCTGCCTGCTGGCGCTGCCCACAAGCTGAAGGAATGCCGGGAACCAGACTACCACTCTCCCCTCCAAGTGAGCGGTGAGGGTACTCTGCTGCACTCCGCTGGGGGCCCCAGCTGGCGAACTTGTCCCCGGGCTGTCTGTGCCGGCAGCCAGCAGACCGGCCATTGAGGAAGTGCGCAGCTGAGTGCGGAGACCGGGGAGGAGGCGGAGGTCTCCACCCGAGTCCACACACAGCTCTGGAAGGGCAAAAAGCCTTCAAGCTGCTGCCGGTGCTCCTGCTGTTTTCCTTGGACTTTGAACAAACGCGGGGGTGGGGAGGGGTGCCGGTGGAACAGATTTCCATCCCCTCTGAGCCGCAGAAGGTTATTATTGTCCGTAAAGTTGGAGAGGAGGATCCTCCTGGAAATGGCGCAAAAAACCCCCGTAAAGCCTGCTTTCTGAAGCTCATCTCTCTGCACTCGCTCCTCCCCCCTCCCCTCCTCCCTTCTCTGTTTTGAAACGGGATACAGGCTCCAGCCGCTGCCTTTTGCCAGGGCTTTATCGCCTTCTGCCCAGCTCCGAGCTGCCTCGGGCTGGGAGCCCCAGCCGGTGAGCTTGTCCCCACCGAGGCTGTCCGTTCCGGCCGCCCAGCCGCTGAGGTGAGCGCTCAGCCGAGTGCGGAGGAGGAGGAGGAGGACAGAGGCGCTCTTGCTGCGGCTGGTGAGCATCGGAGCTGGGCAGAAGGCGATAAAGCCCTGGCGAAAGGCAGCGGCTGGAGCCTGTATCCTGTTTCAAAACAGAGCAGGGAGGAGGGGAGGGGGGAGGAGCGAGTGCAGAGAGAGGAGCTTCGAAGCAGGGGTTTACGGGGGTTTTTTTGGTAAGTTTTCATTTCCAGGAGGATCCTCCTCTCCAACTTACTTGACGCAATCCCCAAGCGGCTCAGAGGGGGTAGAAACCTGTTCCACCGGCACCCCTCCCCACCCCCGCATTTGTTCGAAGTCCAAGGAAAACAGCAGGAGCACCGGCAGCAGCCTGAAGGCTTTTTGCCCTTCCAGGCTGAAGGTCTTATCTGTTGGGGGGGGGGGGGGCACCAGACTCAGGTTTTGCCCAGGGCTCAGGTTTGCCTAGGTACGCCACTGATGACATGTACTCTGAACTTTGTTTTCATTTGAGCTGATTAGTGCTATTGCAAAATGACAACAGAAATATTGCCTAATACTAGAAATCATGCAATGGTGTAATAGTGCTAATTTACAGTTCAGATGCAGGTTGGCAATGGGAACTATTGATGACTAAAGCATAATCCTGCTCTTACGCACACTGATTTTGACTGCACTTCATCTGGCTTTGAGGAGCAGCCCGCCTTCTGGTTGCTCACCCATCACCTTCCCAATTCTTCCCTGACTCTACTACCCCTGACATTCCTAGTGTTGCCCTCATTCAACGTCCAACCTTTTAGGTTTTCTACCAGCTCTGCCCTATGCTGACACATCCCATCAAGATTTTCCCGCATAGACCAGGCACATGGGCTCAACTGTTACCAGGATGGCTTTTTATTATCGTCATCGTGTCCGACAATTAGTCCCTTCTCTTTCTTACTCCATCTTGGCCACAGTGATGCATGCAACAGTAGGCTGGATTATGTAACTCACTCGATGTAGGGCTGCCCTTGAGACTATTCTGGAAGCTTCAACTGGTACAAAATGTAGCTGTGAGGGTCCTAACAAGGACATGTTGGAGAATTTCTGTTCAACCTATTCTCCACCAGCTGCGTTTGCTTTCAGATCAGGTTCAAAGTGTTGGTTTTAACTTTTAGAGCTCTTAATAGTTTGGGATCCTCATACTTGTGGAATCACCTCTCTCGCTATGTCCCACCAAGAATGTTTCCCTCTAGTTCCTTCTAAGTCCCTTTACTGAGAGAAATCCAGTTGTCCTCGACCAGGGCCAGGGCCTTTTCAGCCATGGCCCCTGCCTGATGGACTCTCTGTTTGAGGAAACCAGGGCATTGTGGGATCTGGCCTTATTCTGCAGGGCCTGCAAGATGGAGATGTTCTGCCAGGCACATGGGTGAGGACTTACAGCCGGTTTATTACATCACCCTCTTACTGGGAAGAGGCCCCCAACTTCTATATGTTCTTCTCGGTTTATTTTCTCACTTATGTTGTGGAAGCTTTGTTATTCTCGGGAGTCTGCTCTGCAGGGAACTTAGGGTGCCATCTTATTTGTATTTTATGGATCTCAATCTATTTAAATTTGATTTGTTGTTATATTCCCTGAGCCCTGCTGTGGTGGGGAAGAGGCAGAATATAAATCTGAAATATGGATAAATACATAAATACCTAAACAGGTGAATTAAATGGTTTCATTTACTGAATCACAAGATTAGGGGAAACACTGGCTGTTGAGGGTTTTCTGGGCTGTGTGGCTATGGTCTGGCAGTTTTGCTCTGAAGATGCCAGCCATAGATGCGGGAGAAATTTTAGGAGCAAAAACTGCCAGACCAGAAATCCCCACAATGGTCGGTTGATTTGAGCTGTGAAAGCCTTCAACAATACATCAGGCAAAAAAGTGGCAGTCGTAACTCAAAAAAGACTAAGGTTTACAGCACTGAAAAATCAAGCATCGCCACTGTATTGGATTAGCTTTCTCTGCGTAGCACAGTAGTGGTACACTGATGAAGTAGCTCTCTGTGGTTTCCTCAGGAACCATTTTTGTTTCACTTAAGTTGCAGCAATAACTTATTGTGTCATTATCTGAAATGGCACAACCCTCTTTTGTTGTACTGTACAATTTTGTTCTCTGATCTGAACAAAGTCTTTGTTTTTTTTAAAAAGGAGACATAAACGAAAGAATGGGAACTAACCGTCTGTGAAGTGTGAAATTAAATTCAGTGTTCTGTATTACAAAATGAGATTGTTCAGTGGCTTCATTTAGATATAGCTTATCTTTTGGCTGATGTGAGTGACCATATTCCCGGGCTAGGAGCAATTTTAAACGTTTCAGGAGCCAACCAGAGGTTTAAAAGAGTACCTGGCCTTTTCCACACAAGAAACTTTCCTCCATGGAGTTCTGCATTGTCTTTCCCCCCTTTGGTTCCAAAAAAGTTTGCAAGCAGCTTTTTCTCTGTTGTTTCTTGAAACCCCTTTTACAGCTTCAACAACAACAACAACCTTTATTAGGCATATAAAATAAGCTCTAGAACGTTATCAGATATTTGTAATGTACAAAGCAAGAATATGATCAAAACACAGACGCCTCTGTACTGCTGTCCAAACTTTCATCTTGTCACCATTTTTTTTACTTCCCTCATCTCACTTCTTTCCCTCTCGCCGCTATTTTCACTATTTCTTTTTTCTTTACTTTTTTGGCTTTTAGTTGAATCAATGAAGCGTCGATAACAGAGAGCTGCAGAGAATCGAAGCAATGAACTGACGAAGCATCGTTACAACGAATAAGCAAAAAAAAAAGCATGGCAACCATTAAACATTTTGGAAGAAAACATTGGCCCCTTCCGCACACACAAAATAATGCGTTTTCGAACCACTTTCACAACTGTTTGCAAGTGGATTTTGCCATTCTGCACAGCTTCAAAGAGCACTGAAAGCAGTTTGAAAGTGCAGAATGTGCGGAATGAGCCATTGTGATAAATTGGGGGGTGTGTGTCAAAAACAATTTGGAAATGTTCTGACTTATGCAAAAAGGGCCCATGTTTCTTTTAAGGCCACATTATGTGGGGACAAACTTGGGGTTCCTATCAGAAATACTCTCAGTAGGGAGTTCCAGCTGTACCTACTGTCTGATGAGTTCACACGAGTGATATATGTGTTGGCACTGCAAATGGATTTGTTGTATTCAATGAATCAATGCTTAAAGCAGTTCGCAAGAAATCAGCCATGCACCAGGCTGAAATACAAAGCAATGTCAAAGATAAAAGGTAATTCTCCAGGAGAAAAACACTGCAAACGTCTGAGTGTCCTTTTCCAGAAGTCCTTATTCATTGCTGTAGCCCAGCGGTTCTCAACCTTCCTAATGCCGCAACCCTTTAATATAGTTCCTCATGTTGTGGTGACCCCCAACCCTAACATTTATCCATTTTACAGATGGAGAACACTGATGCAGAGAGTCTTAGGCAACTCCTGTGAAAGGGTCATTTGACCCCCAAAGGGGTCCCGACCCCCAGGTTGAGAACCACTGCTGTAGCCTAAAGGAAGAATTCAGGTAAGCCTCTCAGTCTTGCCCTACTGATGGGGTGAATGGCAGGACCATTCATAGTCTGTCTGGTTAAAAGGCAGATACTTGAATAAGAAGGGCTATAGATTAAGGACAACATTGAAAGCAGCCAATAAAATACTCTATAACAGGGGTAGGGAACCTGCGGCTCTCCAGATGTTCAGGAACTACAATTCCCATCAGCCCCTACCAGCATGGCCAATTGGCCATGCTGATGGGAATTGTAGTTCCTGAACATCTGGAGAGCCGCAGGTTCCCTACCCCTGCTCTATAATATTACAAATTTAGGGTTAAAAAAACCCCAATTTTCCCAAGGAGTTGGAAAGCTATAATGTGAATTTTATAAGTTTATAATTAACGTCGCTACATTAACAGTACAATCCACGAGGGTGGGGCAAAAGGGCTGTGGAACCAGTGGGACCCTGGCCCCAGCATAAACGCCATGCCATGTGGCATCAGTAGCATGTACACCAGCAACGAGGCTACTTAATGCTGATGCTGGCACAAATAGAGCATGTAGCTTCCTGGAGCTTCAGTCAGCTTCCAAAGGCCTTTCAGTCCAGGAACGCCCTCTTTTGCTCATGTGACATCACCAAAAAGACAGACACAGTCCACTGGGCTCCATAGAGGGCTTGCAGTGTGATTGGAGGTTTTTCCCTGTTTTTTCCCCTGTTTTTTTGCAGTGTGAGCCTCTGTAAACCTCTTTGGTGGCAGTTCGACTGTATTGTTCCTGGCTGTTGCTCATCTATACCCACTTTTGGATTGGGCTGCCCATAACTTAGCTAGCCAATACCACATAAAACCACTTGTGACCAATGCAGTGGCTCAAATATCTATTTGCGTATTGTAGAACTATAATATGGCTGCTCAACATGGCAGAGTGCAAATGCCAGGAGATCCAAAATGGCTTCCCTGAGTCAAACTCTTTCCTTCTCCCCTGGAACCTGTCAGCCTCCCCCGTCAATTTTGCCCAATTTCCCTCCTTATTACAACTCCTGTGCTATAATGTTGTTTGTCCATGCAGGTCCTGGGATCCCTAACATAACTTATTTGGGTGATTAACGGAACCTCTCCTCACTTTCTACCAGCAGAAAAGCTGGTTTAATCAACCCATTATACTACATGTCCTCTGTCATGATACCACAACATGCATTTTTCTCCATTCTTATCACTGGCTGCCAATGGTGGGAGCAAGCAAATGCACCGAGCAACACAACAGCATGGGCAGAGGTGGGATCCAGCAGGTTCTCACAGGTTCCCGAGAGTAGGTTACTAATTATTTGTGTGTGCTGAGAAGGGGTTACTAATTGGTGATTTGGCCACGTAATTTGTGCCTTAGTTACGCCCCTCCTCTCAGCAGTAGCGTGCAGAACTTGAAGCAGTCTAGCAGGAGGTGCACCGGCGTGCGTGGCAGCCTGCGTCTGCGTGCATTTGTTTCCCGCCCAAGGACTGGTGCAGCGGCTGTGTCCTTGCCACAGCCCTGCCCAGGAATACCCTACCCCTGGAATGCCCAGCCATGCCCCCATCGTGCCCTGCCCAGCCCCATTGGCGCTACGCCACAGTTTGAATCCCACCACCATGGGAACCTGTTACTAAAAATTTTGGATCCCACCACTGCCTGGAGACCCCAGGTCCAGACTACAGAGATCAGCTCCCCTAGAGAAAATAGTTTCTTTGGACCCTACGGTATTATATCCTGATGAGGCATCTTTCTTCCTCAAATCCCACCTTCTTCTTTTGACCAGAAAATCTCCAGGAATTTCCCAATCTGGAGCTGGCACCCCTGTCTGCCTCATCCTTACCAGCCAATGATGGTGCAATAATGCCAACTCATGCATTTTATTGGAGGTTACAAGGAAGTCACCTGCGGGAATGTGCTGGACAGTTTGACATACTGTTAGCAAAAACTCACCGATGCACATTTCCTATGTGGTTCTTCACAGGAGCCACACATTTGTTTAAAGCATGTTATTTCAAGAGCTCCTTCTTTTCTTCTTCTACAGGGCAACTGAATTGCTGCAGAGGTTTCATGCAGAATCTGAAGCATGCAAACACATAAGAGTGGTCCCCTGCTTTCCTTGTAATGGGAAATATGCTGTGTGGGGATATCATATTATTATATGCCATGAAATGGGGATTAAAGTGAAAGTTTACCCAGGAAACTACTCATGTGTTAAATTAAACTCATAAAAGCTTGGTCATGTCGAGCCTCAAATAATGATTCTATAGAAATGACCTAAATATAGTAATGGACGCACAGAGAATTTTCCTCCATTCCTTCTCTTTGGCACATTCGCACAGGCACCACCGTTTTCAAAAATATAATTTGTACATTTAAAAAAAATATTCCTCATTTAGCAGCAGAAGCAATCTTGAAAGACAGGTTTTGAAATTCAGGACGAAAAGAAAAAAAAATAATCTGAATGGAGTGGCTATTTATATCCCTGTTCAGTCATAAATTTATAAAAGGGAGGATATTTTATTAACAAAAAGATTGCTGAACATGCCCGTTAATCTTCGCACTAGCAAAACAATTCTAACTGCCACTGTGTGGCTTTATCTTTAATCTTTATCAAGTGGTTTACGTTGGACTGTAAAACATTCAAAATAGAAGTGAGATTTTTGATTACTCTCAACGTCAGTTAATCACCTCAGTGACCTGCCTCACTGGACTAAAAAAGGGGATAAAAACTTAATTAGCCCTTCAGAACTTTAAATTTAAGAGCTTTGGTTTTAAATTAGAGCTGTACATTACATTTTGAAGAGAATCCTTTAAGGTTTTTTTGGGGGGAGCTACTCAACCTTGCTTATAAATTCAAGAATGAAACGTTAGATAGGCTCTTGAAAGTTATCAAGTGTTAAAAGTAACACATGTCAGATTTTTATTGGAACTTGATTTTTTTCAGATTATTCTGCGGGCAAATGAAAGCAGATGTCCACAAAACATACAAATGAGTTGGAAATATCTCAGATTGAAACATAAACCTGCAGTTTGCTAGTAGATTTGCTTGCGGTGGGATGTTAAAGAAATGTAAAACATTTTTCTCAAGTGTTCATGTCAACTAGTTGTGATTATTCAGTGTTCAGAGTTTTTTTGGTGTTTGGATTGCTGAAACCAATTTTTTTGTGTGTGTTTCTACTGTTGCTACATCATGTTAAAAGCGATCAATGGGAATCTTGCTGCATCAAAGATCATCATTTATTGGGTGCTGTGTGGTTTCCGGGCTGTATGGCCGTGTTCTAGCAGCATTCTCTCCTGACTTTTCGCCTGCATCTGTGGCTGGCATCTTCAGAGGATCCTCTGAAGATGCCAGCCACAGATGGTACGGCGAAAAATCAGGAGAGAATGCTGCTAGAACACACGGCCACATACAGCCCGGAAACCACACAGCACCACAACAATAAATGATGATCTTTGATGCAGCAAGATTCCCATTGATCGCTTTTAACATGATGTAGCAACAGTAGAAACAATAATAATAAAAAAAATTGGTTTCCCAGCAGATACCAAACACCAAAAAAAAAAACTCTGAACACTGAATAATCAATAACCAGTTGACATGAACACTTTTTTTTATGAGAAAAAATGTTCTTTACATTTCCTTTAACATCCCAATCGGCAAGCAAATCTTACTTCAGCAAACTGCAGGTTTGTATGTTTCAATCTTGAGATATTTCCAACTCATTTGTATGTTCTTGTGGACATCTGCTTTCATTTGCCCTCAAGCAGAATAATCTGAAAAAAATCAAGTTCCAATAAAAATCTGACATGTGTTACTTTTTAACACTTTGATAACTTTCAAGAGCCTATCTAACGTTTTCATTCTTGAATTTATAAGCAAGGTTGAGTGGCTCCCCCCAAAAAAACCTTTTAAAGGATTCTCTTCAAAATGTAATGTACAGCTCTAATTTAAAACCAAAGCTCTTAAATTTTAAAGAGTTCTGAAGGGCTAATTAAGTTTTATCCCCTTTTTAGTCCAGTGAGGCAGGTCCAATTGAGGTGATTAACTTGACGTTGAGAGTAATCAAAATCTCACTTCTATTTTGAATGTCTTTACAGTCCAACGTAAAACCACTTGATAAAGATTAAAGATAAAGCTGGCCACAGTGGCAGTTAGGAATTGTTTTGCTAGTGCGAAGATTTCACTAACTTGGGCATGTTTCAGCAATCTTTTTGTTAATAAAATATCCTCCCTTTTATAAATTTAAGTGACTGAACAGGGATATAAATAGCCACTCCATTCAGATTATTTTCTTTTCGTCCTGAATTTCAAAACCTGTCTTTCAAGATTGCTTCTGCTGCTAAAATGAGGAATATTTTTTTTTAAATGTACAAATTATATTTTTGAAAAAAAAAACGGTGGTTGCCTGCTGCGGAATGTGCCAAAGAGAAGGAGATGGAGGAAAATTCTCAATGTAAGGCCCATTACTATATTTAGGTCGACTTTCCTATAGAATCATTATTTGAGGCCTCGACATGACCAAGCTTTTTATGAGTTTAATTTAACACATGAGTAGTTTCCTGGAGTAAACTTCAATTTCAATCCCATTCTCATGGCATATAATAATATGATATCCCCAATAATACAGCATATTTCCCATTACAAGGAAAGCAGGGGACCACACTCTTATGTGTTTGCATGCTTCAGATTCTGCATGAAACCTCTGCAGCAATTCAGTTGCCCTTGTAGAAGAAGAAAAGAAGGAGCTCTTGAAATAACATGCTTTTAAACAAATGTGTGGCTCCTGTGAAGAACCACATAGGAAATGTGCATCCGGTGAGTTTTTGCTAACAAGTATGTCAAACTTGTCCGTGCCACTATTCCCGCAGGTGGTGACTTCCCTTTGTAACCTCCAATAAAATCGCATGAGTTGGCATTATTGCACCATCATTGGCTGGTAAGGATGGCAGGCAGACAGGGTGCCGAAGCTCCAGATTGGGAAATTCCTGGAGATTTTCTGGTCAAAAAGAAGAAGGTGGGATTTGAGGAGACAGAAAGATGCCTCATCAGATTATATAATACCGTGAGGGTCCGAAGAAACTATTTTTTTCTCTAAGGAGCTGGATCTCTCATAGTCTGGACCTGGGGTCTCAGGCAGTGGTGGGATCCAAAATTTTTAGTAACAGGTTCCCCGTGGTGGTGGGATTCCAAACTGTGGCTACGTGAGCGCCAATGGAAGGCTGCGCAGGGCACGACATGGGGCATGGCTGGGCTATTCTCCAGGGTAGAATTATTCCTGGGCAGGGCTGTGGCAAGGACACAGCCGCTGCACCAGTCCTTGGGCAGGAAACGAATGCACGCAGGCGCAGGCTGCCACGCACGCCGGTGCACCTCCTGCTAGACTGCTTCAAGTTCTGCACGCTACTGCTGAGAGGAGGGGCGTAACTAAGGCACAAATCACGTGGCCAAATCACCAATTAGTAACCCCCTCTCGGCACACACAAATAATTAGTAACCTACTCTCTGGAACCTGTGAGAACCTGCTGGATCCCACCTCTGTCTACAGGCCCCAGTTGGAAGATGGCAACCCTATAATACTGTTCTAATTTATCTGGACATCCAAGCCTCTCATATGGTTTATCCAAGCCTCTCATATGGTTTCCATGCTGTACAGCTAGCTGGACTATCTCTTTAAAAAACCTAGAAATCGTTCCCAATAAATCTCTTTAATGATCAAAAATTTACCCTAAGCCATTTGCTGTGGTGTGCCAATTGCCTGCTTGTTAAGACAACCGTGGTCCCTGATTTTAAGAGCTCAAGGGCTTAGAAATAATAAATATTAAAAAACCTTTCTCCCACACTGTGACATTTCCCTGAACTTTAGCAGATCATGTCCATAAAATGGGTGATAAATCAGGTGATGTTAGCTCTGTATATACAAAAACATATATACAAACAGTTCCAAAATCTGCCATTGCTGGAGAAAAGACGCTAATGAAACGTCATCCTTTTGCCACAAGTATTAGCATTGCCAAGGTGTTGGTTTGCGAGTCTGACCACATTTCTCTGCCCCCTTCGACCGCAGTTTGGACATAATATGTGATCAGAATCTGAAACATCATAAACGTCAATAAAATTAAAAAAACATTGTTAATGTGATTCCGCTGAGTAGGTGTAAAAGATTTTTTATGAAGCTTGCAAATATTTAACTGCTAACAATATACTGACCCTAGAGGCAGAAAAAGAATGTTTTGCTAAGGACCAATCACCCAAATTTAACTCATATAATTTGCACAATTGCCCCCCCCCCCTACAAAGAGTCTCATTGCACCAGGTTGGGCTTGTGAATCAACACAAATGTGGCAAACCTGATTTTTCAGATTCATCTAAACACCCAAAAATCAAAATCCCAATAGATATCAAGTTCTGATCCACTAGATAGCCCCACATGGAATTCAACTATGAGAGGATTTTGGTTGGAGGAAAGATGCACACTGTGACTTCATCTGACTGGAGGAGACCTTAATTCAAATCTTGTTTTCTCAATAAATTCGTTAATGGCCTAAAGCAAGCTACATTTGCTTAACTGCTTTGTATCACTTACAAGGGGATTTTCATAATAACCTGCTTTAAAGGGCTGATTTAAAGCATAGCACTGTAATATATATGAAGTACACAGAGAAAGTAATAATGAATTAACACAATTATTTATTGTGTTTAAAATTCTCTGAAAAACTTTTTGAGAGGCAATCTCCTTATGTAGTATTTAGGCAACCCTCCGTCCTCCATGGGTTCTCCACTCTAAATTATCTCCTTCTGAAGCAGTTTTGCTTTCAACTGCACAGGACACAGTAGCGTGGTTTGCAGTGCAATCCGAAACTAAAGACCTTTCCGCACAACCAAAATAAAACACTTTGAGGCAGGAAATGAAGCATTTCCTCCGAGGAGTTCTGCATAGTTTTTATCCCAAAACATTTTATTTCCAGCTTGAAAACATTTTAAATGCATCGTCAATTGTAGCGATTCTTTTGCTGAAAACATTTTAAAAGCATTATGACTTGCTGTGCAATCTGTTTACCGGTAAGTAATTTCCCACGTCTCTCTGTAGTCCCCAGACTTTCTATTCGGTGCCATTTTCTGAGCTCGTTCCATTGCCTCACCCGTTTATTTTCATCAGTTCTTTAAAAAAAATTGTGGGGAGTGAAATCTTCAAAGCTTTGAGTGCATGAGCTATGAGGAATCGCAGCACAAGGCACTGAAACCTCGACGCATCCAATCACAAGGAATTTTTTTAAATTCTGGAAGAATCACAAAATGGCAGCCAGGAAGCGTTTTGAGGAGGCGAATGCCGACCAATGGGAGGATTGGAAACATTTTGCAAATGTTTTCGGTGACTTGTTACTCCGTTCTAAGCCCATTACTTTGCTTTGGGTAATATTGCTAGTGTTTAACTTATCATTTATTTTTTTGCATCTTATCGATGCTGTGTTGCTGATTTCATTCTATTCTGTGATGCCACATTTTACAGAAGGGCAATTTTGCCTGTTTCTTTACAGAATGTTGTATTTTGCTGGTCCAAGCAATAGAGTCTTGTTCTGTGGGATAAATTCTGCCAACTTAGCCAACCACACACTAGATTTCATCCTGGCTTGCCCCAAACTGTGATCTATAACCCTGGCTATTCCCTCTGGTTCGAGTGGAAGGAGCAATGATTTTTCTATGTTAAAAGTTGGCAGTCTCTTGTATATATACAGTGAGAAGTTGCAGGGAAATTGCTTCTAGAGAAGTATACCAACAAATGTATAATGTCTTTTAAGTTGTTATTTAAAGTAGATTCTGCCACAGACAGTTGTGTTTAAATTTTATTTGCACAGTGGAAAAATTGAGGCTTGCGCCACTGCATAATAATGAGGAAAGAAGAGGTTCCATTTCATGTTGGCTTCATGTCATTTTGCATTGTTGATGCAGAGAATTTAAACTCTGGAAGAGTAACTGTGGACCTCTTAAGTCTGAGTCTTCAGTATTCCTATTAATGCATGCCTGTGACTATATAGGTTTTTTAAATACATCCTCTACCTTAACACACAGGTTAGTGTCAATGTTGCATGGAAATGTCCTTACAGTATGCATTACCAATTACAGGTGGCCCTACTTGTTGTATTATGCCTGTTTTTTCTGATGAGTGCAGAGCTAAATCTCTCTTAGCAGGCAGAAACTGATGAAATCAAGAGCTATCTATCATTCTAGTGTTTCTGTCTCCTGCTCACATTCTGTATCCAAAGGCTTCCCCAAATTTCAAAGGTCATCGGACTAGGATGTGGGAGACTCCAATTCAAATCATAAACGTTTGCTGGGTTACCTTGGCACAGTCTCTCTCTCTCTCTCCCCCCCCCCCCACCTCTGTGGCCGAATCCCCACTGGGAAATTCAATCTAGATCAAACCAAGTTTGAGAATAAATTGCACCTTTTCATTGAGGCTTTAACCTCCCCACTGCAGCATGTTTCCAGTGAAGACATCTAGGCCTATCTCGGATTCACGAAATGTAACAATCCCCACTACCACGCGATTGGCTTGGCGGGTCTCTTCTGATTGGCTGTTGTGCCTTTTTTCCCTCCCGCCAAAACGTGCTCACGTTATGATGTCAGCACATCAGCATGGCTCCCCCGTCCAAGTTTCTGGTTGGTTATCATTCTCTCATGCTCTCGCAAGAACAGCACCGCATGCACTGACTGGCTGTAAGGCATTTGCGTCACGCTCCACGGTGGAAAATTTGAACCAGGATTAGACCCCCGATCCTCCCCTCCAAACTGGATCGAAGACATGTGTTTTTTTAAAAGTAGTACTTTCAAGCAGGTTCAGCAAAGATGCGGGGTAAGGGGGAGAATGAGCGCCAGAACCGGGATGAATCCTTGTTCGTCAATCAGGCAGTGGGCAGCGTTATGAGATTTACTTAGTATTGGTACTGTGCACAAAATATTTATTTATTATCTTTGCTGTATCTATAGAATCCTGAGGTAGTTTTCATTTAAATCTTAGGTCCAGATATGCTTAACTTCAGAGAACCAGTGTGGTGTAGCAGTTAGCCTTCCACACAAGAACCTGGAAATCCAAGTTTAATAACACTCCCCACCAGTGACGTACGGGGTCCAAATGGCGCCCGGAGACCAAAAACCCTCCGGCCGCCCCCCCGGAGCCCCGCTTACTCCCAAGTAAGCACCACAGCACTTACTTGCGCAGCGCCTCGTCCCCCTCACTCACTCACCCTTTGCTTTCCCCACAGGCTCTGAGGCTCGGCGCCCCCACAGGCGTGCACCCGGCATCATGGGTGGCCCCATGTCTCCATAGGCAGTACGCCCCTGCTCCCCACCCAATGAGTCTTGAGGCTCACTCAGAAACCTCTCACAGGTTGTTTGAGAGGATGAGATAAATGTTGCAGAAGGGCTTCATATTGGCCTTAAGCTCTTTGGAGGAACAGGGGGATAAAAATTAGTTAAATTTAGAGATGGAACTGCATCAGACCAGGTAGTTCTGTGACTGTTGCATATAGTTCAGCGATAGAAGCCACTAAGTGTCAGATTTCCCCAAGCATCCGGGGTAACATAACAACTATTTTTATAGGATTCTGGGGGGAAGGGGGAGCAAAAATGATTTATTTCAGCTTGCTACTAATATGCTTAAATTCCCGATCCCAGCATTACTTCAAACTGCAATATTACCATAGGTAAAGAAATGCACATAGCAGAAGGAAGATCTGATTGTCAGTGGCTGAAGTCATCAGGAGCAGGTTTCTCTTCCAGTGCCACGGTATCCACAATGGTCTCCCATATCTGTGAATGGCTGCTGTTCACATGTGTACAGGAGCATTGTTGCCACAAAGACAGACCTGAACTCCAGACTTCACAGGGGGTGGTATGATTCTCACTGAATAAGGGGGTAGCAATAGGAGTATAAATCACCTGACTCATCATGACACCCACCATTTGGTAGGTTAAATAATTGCTATACTCTACCAGACGATACAACAGAGAGCACCATCTTCCATCCTCTGATAGATCTTGCACCTGCAATCCTGGTCTTGAAGAAACCGTCCATCATGTTCTATTATATTGCCCTTTATATGCTGTAGAGCGGGAAAGACTACTTAACCCTCTCTTAGCTGATCTAGGCAACACTACAGATGTTGTCAAAACTTTGTTCTTGCTAGACAGCAACTCAATTGTTACCATCGAACAAACTGCCAGATTTTTGTGTGTTGTCATCACTGAACGTTCCCAAATGCTTAGCAGAGTCAAACCCAATTCAGTGGCTTAATATTCCAGCTCTCCTGATGCTTGTTTTTTTTTTAATTTTTTACCAGCCAATTTTAATTTCCATTGTATAATTTATATATATATGCCATTAAAGGTTTCTAAATCTACTCTATATAGATCTTCTGACTCTTTTTAAAGGTCTTCTCTCTTTAACTGTACAGCATACACAGAAATTGAGCAAGTGACAAATTCTAACTGAAAATCTGCACACCACTTTGCAAAGAAACACATTGGGCTGCTCTTTATTCGGAGCTTACTGAGTGCTGACCCCATAAGGAAAAGTGGAGGTACTGCAACCCAGAACTTCTGACTCCTTGGGAAAGTTTCTCCGGTTTGGATTTGTTTCCTATTCTGTAAATGATTTGGTGTTTTGGCAGTTGAGGAGAGGATGTCGCAGTATGATGCCTGTAATGCCCTGTCAAAGCATTGTGCGTTGCAAAACTGAGCCTTATGTCATCGCGTGTGACTCCTTGAGAGTATGCTGCAATCTTGTTCCTAGTTCCTTCTATCACGAAACACTGTACTGTATGTAAACTAAATTCGCATAACTTCCAGTTTGATGAACTCAGTTTTGACGGCTGCTTCCTTTTTCTTTCATCATGCTGCGAATACATTCTGCGTTATTGTTGCACATGGTGCTAGGTGGAAGTAGCTTCTAAAGAGAATTTTTTCAAAAAGATTAGCAGTTTTCTTTGTTGTTCATTGATTATTGATTGATGTCAAGGTGAAAGGGCAGCAAAGTTAATTCTTGGCTTTCAGCCTCCAGAATTAGTTTGCACAGACCTTTTTATGACCTGCGCAAAGCCATGAAATATAGATTGCTTCAAATAGAATGTTAAACTTTTTTTCCTGTTACGAAACTGCTTAAGCCAGAGTGCAAGTAAGCAGAATACTTCTGACCCTTTAAGAATGAGTAGTATCCAGCCTTTAACAAATAGCTTCCTTTACACTTTATTTATTTGGAAATTTTCCACACTGCTTCTCCAAAAACCCTGTCCAAGATGACTTACAAAATAAAAACAAATTATTAAAGCACAACATTCCAAACATAGCCAGAACCTATCACTGAAAAATATGGAGGAGCTTAAAATGGACTTAAACATTTCACAGGTCAAAACAGGCTATAAAATAATGTATACTCTCTAATTAAAAACCCAGGGAAAGAGAAATGCTTTAGCCTGGCACCTAAAGGACAGCAAGGTGCACAGTGAGCTGCAAGGCATTCCACAGATATGGTGCCACCACTGAGAAAGCCCTGTTTCTGGAGGCCACCTGCCTAACCTGTAAAGGTGAGGCACAGAAAGCAAGGCTTGTGAGGTTGATCTTAACAGGTGGGCAGGCCAGTATGGGAGGAGGCAGTCCTTACATGTTCAGGGGTATTGTGCAGTCTGGCTCTTGAGTTATTTCCTGCTTTCTGAAATGCTGGTCACTTAAGCAGGAAATTGCCACTTTTGCCTGCCAACTTGTGCCTCCAGTGATCTTAAAAAGGGGTAATCCTGCTTAGGATGCCACTGTTAGTCTCATTCTGTTTAGGGAATATGCAAGCTATATAAATCCCCACTTGTAAATGAAGCTTGATTTACTTCCTGTTCTTAATTCACTTTCCAGCTATTGTATGTCCCCATTCACCACTACTTATATCTTACATTCTGCTATGCTCTTTTCATTTATTTTCAGAACATGGTGAAGCAAAGGTGTATGGTGGGAAAATGGCACCGGGAGACAGCCGTTCTCCAGGCGCCCCCACCCCGTTATGCCTGGGGGTGAGGCTCAGGGGGTGGGCCCTCAGGCTTTGCCCCGCCCCTCAGGCCTTGCCCTCCCTCCCAGCTCCCAGCTGGCAGTCCCTTCTGCCCTCCCCTCTGGGTAACTGAAAGGCTCCGTCCTCAGCAACTTTGCTTTTATAAGCACAGGGGCAGAGCTTGGGGGTGGGGGCCCGTCTTCCTGGTCATGTGGGGGGCCAATTTTGTACCCCTCATACGACCAGATTAGTGGTGCCCAGGGACAGAAGGTACCTAGGCAGATACACCACTGCGGTGAAGTCTGTCCCTGGTCTTTATTTTTAGAACCTTCCCCTTGCTGCTAGAACACGGCCATACAGCCCGGAAACCACACAGCACCTCAGTGATTCCGGCCGTGAAAGCCTTCGACAATACATTAAACACTAGATGGTTCATAAGAAATTTACTCACTGCTGGTACATTCAGCAGCATCATTTCTTGCATGTAGCTATACCATAATGTTTCCAGGATTAATTCCTATAATCAAGTGTTTCTATGTAAAAAAAAAAAAGTGTTGGAAATGTTTACTTGGTCCTGTGCTATAATGTACAAAGGTGACTAAAAGATTGCCACAGTGTTCCTGGCTCCTACAAGCTGCATTGCCTAGAACTGGATCAGGGGGCACTGTGGCTCAGAGGTAGGTAAATTGCTTTATGTGTAGAATGGTGCCACATTAAATCCTGACATCTTCAGTAAAAATTATCTCAGGAAATGAACTGAGAAAACCTGCCATCTTAAAGAGTTGTGCCCATCAGTGTAGTCCATCAGGACCAAACAGACCAATGATAAATAAAAGGTAAAGTTAATCTATTGATTCTACTTCCTTTTTACTCCTTCTTTACCAAAATATACAGAAGGAGTTTGGTTATTCCACTGTACCATACATGAAGATGCTGCAAACATACCAAGCTAACATTTGAAAGCTCTACACCACAGGTGTCGAACTTGCGGCCCTCCAGATGTTATGGACTACAGTTGCCATCATCCCCTGCCAGCATCATGCTGGCAGGGGATGATGGGAACTGTAATCCATAACATCTGGAAGGCCACAAGTTTGACACCTATGATCTAAACACTGTACATACAACACTGATACATTGCACACAACCACATCCGGCAGCAGGCAGGCAGAGGCTGGGGGGGAGGGGCAGCTAAATCCATCTCCTGTGTGACAAATCCAAATGGTACCTGAGTGGTAAGACCCCCTGCCCCCACCCCAAAAATGAGCCAATGGGATTACCTGAACTAGAAGGCAGCACATCTCTGAGAGTTGGCTATGGGATTCTAGGACTCAGTTTTCTCCTGCCAGCTAATCAAGAAGAAAAGACAAATGTATATAAGAGTTTTAATTCAGAAAAAAAATTCTACTTGTTGAGATAAACTGGCTCAAGCCATTCTACATGATGATAAAGAAAACACTTCCACCAGACTGCCATTTGAATGCAGAAGAAAGTCTGTGTCAGAACACAAACTTCCCTTAAACTGCGATCTAGAACATTTTTGGGGAGACAACTTATAATTTAATTAGAGGAGAGCCTAAAAGTGCTAGGGGTGTTTATAATCACTGTATCTTCCTGCTATAAAGTCTGGCAGAACCCCTTTTCAAAGTGCTGTTGATCTCTTTCTCGCAGTGTTCTTACCTAACTGGGAAGAAAACAATGGATAAGTAAAACCTCCTGAAAGTAGATAAGGATGATGATAAGTTAAAATAGCTGCTAAAAGTGTGCAAATGGCCATCATTGTTGACTTCAGGGATTATGCAGAAAGGTAGAGCTGACCATTGCAACAGGTTTCTTTTTTGGATCCAATGAACCACAATGCTGTAGAAAACACTAGCCATGTTTGTAAATTCAGATTTGTAGCCCCATTTTACTGGCTGGCCCTGCTTCCAAGCCGTGACCAAATCAGGCTCGTCAGGACTATTCAGACCACTGGGTATTCACATATCTACCGTGTTTCCCCAAAAATAAGACCTATCATGATTTTTCAGGCTTTTTGGAGGATGCTTAAAATACAAGCCCGACTCCAAAAATAAGCCCTACTGGTAGTTACAGATCAGGATGGTGTGATCCAGCAGGGTGCTCCCTGCCAATGAGGATGCAGCTTGCATCACACGTGACAGGGAAGCAATGGGGCTGCTGAGAGCTCGCCTTAATGAATTGTGAAGGTACCATATTTCCCCTAAAACAGTGGTTCTCAACCTGTGGGTCGCGACCCCTTTGGGGGTTGAACGATCCTTTCACAGGGGTCGCCTAAGACTCTCTGCACCAGTGTCCTCCATCTGTAAAATGGATAAATGTTAGGGTTGGGGGTCACCACAACATGAGGAACAATATTAAAGGGTCGCGGCATTAGGAAAGTTGAGAACCACTGCCCTAAAATAAGCCCTATTCCAAAAATAAGCCCTAATGCATCTTTTGGTGCAAAAATTAATATAAGACCCTGTCTTATTTTCGGGGAAACACGGTATCTAAAAATATAACTTTCTGCCCATATCAGTCTTGTCAATATAGTTAATATATGTAAAGCTTTTTTTAAAAAAAAATCAATCTTGCTTTCCACCCAAATAGGAATGAAAAGTATTTTGTCACATTGTTTTCCCCTCTTCCACTTTATCCCCACAACACCCTCCTGTGGTTCTGATAGATCCGGTCACCTGGAAGGTTTTTACAGTAGAGGAGTTCCAACACAGCTGTCCAGGGTCCTAAGCAAACAGTCTAACCCAGCATGATTATGGCAGGGGATGATGGGAACTGTAGTCCATAACATCTGGAGGGCCGTGAGTTTGACACCTATGGTCTAACCACTAGGCCATGCCAACTCCTTTTCTGTTTGCAAAAGCTATTCTATAATGGTGCAATATGCTAAATCCAGGAGGGGACCACAAAATTGGTTCAGTTTTTCTCATGTGGCCAGGTTCATGAAATGTTTATCAAGATTCAGCCTGTTGTGCTCAGCAGCCGTTCATAAAATAAATATGGCTGTACATGACACAACTTGCTTCAGCAAGACCTCAGAACCCAAATGTGCAAATACTTACACATGATGCAGAAGCAATAATAATTTCAAATATGAGGACATTATTGTCATTATACAAAGCATTCAATCTTTCACCCAATAATATGTGAGGATTCTGTCTCAATTTTCTTGAATATTTCTGATTCCCCGGTTCTGCGCACACGTCCCTTAATTTTGCAGTTTGCTGGACTTTACATAAAGTCTGCAATTTTGAAATGCTTTTGCCTTTGAAATGATTAGACCGATGTTGGACTATATAGCAGCGGTACTATAGAAGTCTTCTTTGAATCAAAAGGTTGAAGTAGGAGAGTCATCTGATGGCAGTTTGGGACCTAAGATAAAAAACACAAGAACAACTTCCGTTTTAAAATAATTGTATTATTATGTCTGACCAGCCGATTGGTCAGTCAGTCACTGTTTGCTGGCCCCTTTTTCCTCCTGTTGTTGGAGGAAAACAGGGAATGGTCACTGAAGGAAGGTCAGAGATATACAGAAGACCGTTGGGGTTCAGCTTCTACCATCTCAATTTAAAATGATCTTTGATAGTAGGAAGCAGTGATGGCTTGGCTCTGTATACAGCAGTATAAGAAGCAGTATATTGCATGAATGAAGCTCAAGGTATCATCAGACTATGGAAACTAAGTGTGGAAATTTCCAACACAAGGACAGATGGCAGAGGGAGAGCAGGGAGATGGTAATGTATTTAAGTAATTCAATAAGAGCTGTTCCACTCTTTTTGTGAGTGCTCAAGCCACTTCGTATATACTTATCATCCTACCCTTACAACAACCCTTTAAAGTAGGCCAGTATTGTTATCCTCATGTTACGGTGGGAAAAGAACAAATATGGCTGAGAGATAATGGTTTGCAAAAAATAAAAGGCTACCCAGTGCGTTCGTGGCTAGCGAAATTTGTAGGCAAGAATTTCTGCCTCCCAGTTCACAGTGTCTAAACCACTCTCCTGTTTGCACGGAGGAATCTAATCTTGTTATCCTAATCCTGTTTATCGATTTGGGCCTTGCCCTAAATGGAAGCACGAACAGCCGACCTTTGAGGGAAAAGGCCATGACCTGGCTTTGTCTGAGCTACCCTCAAGCTATGTTTCTTTTTCCTGAGGTTATGGTATACCCATGTGTAGACTGCACCACTTCGGGCTGCGTGAAGGGTGAACCTATCTGAATGCACTTTTTAAAAAAAGTATTTCATAGCACAGCCCCAGGTAGTTACTCCATTCTAACACCATTGAAATTAACGAGTTTAGACTGAAATTAACGAGTTTAGACCTGAGCCCTTTGGGGGAGGGCGGTATTATAAATGCAATAAATAATAATAATCAATAATAATAACTCGTTAATTTCAATGGTGTTAGAATGGAGTAGCTACCTGGGAATCAATCTGCAAAGGACTGCTCTAGTAGAAACGTAATAGGAGAAACTGAAATAATAGTTGCAACAGGAGGAGGAGGAGGAGGAGGAAGGAGGAAGAGAAGAAGAAACAACCAGCTAAAGAACTAAATGCTGTGATATTAAACAAAATTAATAATAATAATAAATTGTGTTTGTTGTTTTTGTCAATAATAATAATAAATGAATAATAAAAACAATAAACAATAAATGAATAATAATAATAATAATAATAATAATAATAATAATAATAATAATAATAATAATAATAATAATAATAATAATAATAGAGTGGTAATAGGCACGCTGGGCGCCATCCTGAAAACACTAGGGCAGCACTTGAAACATCTTCAAACTGACAAAATTAACATCTGTCAAATTCAGAAGGCAGCCCTGCTGGGATCTGTGCAAATACTACAGGGATACATTGCAACTTCCTAGGCCTCTGGGTGAGGCTCCAATTTTAATGAATGGCCAACAACCAGCTAAAGATCTGGCAGCTGTGAAATCTACAACAACAACAATAGAGCTGTTTGGCTGATCCCCTCCTTTTTTTTTTGCTAACCTCTCATTTTTCTTTGTGGAGGGCTCACGATGAAGCAACCTATGGAGGAACTCTCTATCTGGAGCAACTGTGTATACTCCAGAAACAAGCTGTACCACCTCAGTGAAAGCTAGGTTCACTGCCACTTTAGGTTCGGCCCCGTGGTTTAAACAGATTCCCACCTCTCTCATGTGTGTATGCAGGAGTGAGGTGCAGGAAGGATCCCAAAGGGAATGGATCCCATTCAGCTGCCCAGCGCCAACCAGTGTGCAGAATTATGGACGAGGGGCAAGAAGGATCCCAAAGGGAAAGGATCCTATTCGAGGCGGCCAGCGCCAATCAGCGTGAAAAGGTTCAGAAGAGGCGCAGGAACCAAGGGGAAAGGATCCCATTAGGGGCGGCCAGAGCCAATCAGCGCGCAGAATTACGGATGAGGCGCAAGAAGGATCCCCGCGGGAAAGCGTCGAATTTGAGGAGCTCGGCGCCTTCGGATTCCGCACGGCACATTTAGAACGACTTCCAAGCGTTGGAACTGAACTCATTTTCCCGTAAGTGGAAAACGAGCTCCTTTGTAACGCTTTGCGACTCGTTCTCAATGTGCTGTGCAGAACGAGCCAGCGGGAAGAATGCATTCGAGGCGGGCCGTTCCGATCAAGGTGCTCCCACCGCCCCCGGGCCCGAGCCTGCCTAAACTTTCTCCCTCTCCCGCCCCCCCCCCCGCCCCAACTTTTTCCAGGCGCAGCCGAGGCGACCTCTGCTTGGGCTCCACCCGCCGCCTGCGCCGCCGCTCCTCCCCGCCCACATTCCCACACCCTCCCCGTGGCCCCGGGGGGCTTGCAGGCTCCTCCCGTGTGCGAGCGGGCGGGCGGGCGGGTGGGTCGGTGGGTGTGCACACGCGCGCCCGGGGCGGGCAGACAGGACAGGCATCCCCCCCTCCTTGGCCGCTCTCACTCCCCCGGCGGAGGGAAGGGGGAAAAGAGCCCGGCAGCAACTCCTCTCCGCGCGGACTTCTCTCTCGTTCTCGGGATGGGCGCCCGGACGGAGTGAGCCTCAGCAGCCCGCGCCGGACGAGGACGAGGACGAGGAGGAGGGAGGCAGCCCGGGACGGCGCAGAGAAGAGCCGACGGAAAACTTTGCCCCTTCTAGATCCTCGCCTCCGTTGGCCCCGACGGGCGCCGGGCGAGCGGCAAAAGGGCACCGGGGCGCAGCTGGACATGAGCAAGTCGCGGCGCGCCGCGGGCAAAGAGCGGGGGGCGGCCGCCTCCTCTTCCTCCTCGCCGCTGCCGGGCCCCGAGAAGAAGCGGCGGGGCAAGAAGGGCAAAGGGGGCGCCGGCAGGAAAGGCGCCGCCGGGGAGGAGGACGGGCCAGGTAAGAGAGATGGGGCTGTGTGGGTCTCCGGTCCCTACAGCGGTGCAGGGCGCGCGCGTCACACGAGCGCCGCACTTCTGTCCTACCTGAAAGGGTTGTTGTTGCTGAAGTGGTTCGAGCGCTCGCAAAAAAAAAAACCAGTGGAAGAGCTCTTAGCGAGTTACCTGAATACCTGGCCGCCTCCCTGCTCTCCCTCTGTGCGTATGTGGCAAACGTGTGCGCGCAAAGTTGCCAGCCTGCTGCTGTTCCGCTTGCACCAAGCCGGGGTTCGGGCTCTCTCTGGCAATGCATTCTTCCCAAGAGGCAGCTGCCCTCTGGCGAGCGCCTTCTTGCTGGCCGGTCTCAAGGCGTGTGGAGCTCTGGCCCAGCAGCGCTACTGGGAAAGCAGGGGATGGAGGTGCAGAGTGGCCACTTCTGGACCTGAGGGGAAATCCAGGGGAAGAGAAGTTTGTTCTCCTTGCCTTGGACAGGACAAGCGACCAGGGACATTTGGGAGGCTACATTTGTTCCAACCTGAAGTTGTGCTAGCAGTTTCCTCAGATGCAGTGAGTTTCACCTGCATCTCAGTAAATGTCAAAAACATTGCTTTTTGTGAAGACCAACTTTTTGTTAAGACCATGCAGCCTAGTGGGCGAGGTGTCCATCCCGGTGGTTGTCAAAAAACAAAAAAGAGCTTCCCCCCCCCCACCAAACATAAGCCTATAATTAAAACAACTTTTCTTTCCCCACCCCCTTTTTTAACATGCATCCTGAACGTTTTGGAGAATTCAGTAGCGTGCACACTGTGGTTTGGGTTGATTTGAATAAAAGGTGCAGTGTTGCTTTTGGATTTTGCGGTGGGCCTGCTGCCTGCTCTATTTTGCTCAGCAAACGGTCATCCGTCTTCCCCTTTTGCCGGTTGCTCTTTGCCCTCCGGTTGCAAAATCTGTTGTGGACAGAAAGAGTATTATTGATGTGCCCCTACTGCTCTCTATTAATACATTCACCTAGAGAAAGCAAGACGCCACCTTTCTCTGTACCTTTACTCTTGCAGCCTTAAGCCCTTTTATAAAAGTTGCTTGCACGTGGTAGAAGTTTCTTTGGAGTTACTTTGGATCACGTTACACAGGGATAAGTGGCGAAATAGTTGTATCGTGCCTTTCCTCCTAGGGATTGAGTTTGGCAGGTGTTGGGTTATCTCATTTGCCCTCGTGAGAATCCTTGTGAGGAAGAGCACTTTGAAAGATAATGACTTGCCCATTCATAATTAAGTTGGGACTTCAGTCCGTAACACATTTGTAACTAATCAAAGAGTTATGCCCAGTTACCAAGTCCTGCACCACCTGCTCTGTCGCACCAAGTTTTCTCTAACTGTTAGGAACACTTTTAACGCCCTTTTATGTACTTGGGTTGAGACAAGTTTCTAGTCAATGTTTGTGATTTCTGAGTCCAGAACTGGGTCAGGAAGTTATTCTGGCTTAATTATGGATATTAACAGCGCTTAAACTTTAGATTTAAGTACCCATGGGCAAATATCTGACCATATAAAGATTCTCAGCTGATGAATAAGGAGTAGAGGTTTGTAGTCTTTTTCTTCATTTTTGGTACAGTGGTTTCTTTGGTTCTGAAGTACCATACACAAGGGCTCTATTTTTTTTAAGGCAGAACTATTTCGGTTTTTCTTTGGTTTCCAGTTAGATTTGCATCGTTACTACAAAAGTAGTAACATATTCTCTAACAGTGGAGTGCATAGGAGGGATGCTACACCCGAGGAAGATATTGTGCTCAACTGTTTCTTTTGGAAGGTCAGAAGAACTGTTTCTTTTTGGAAGGTCAGAAGAAGTTGTAAGTTCATTCCCAGTTGGAGGGTTCATCTCAGGTGCCTGTAACTAACATTGCATCTGCTAGTGATAGCTATTTGGATTTAACACTCACCTCTTACTAGAGGAGTGAAAATGCTACTTGAATGGAATTCTTCCAAGCCTAGTTTCAGCTGCAGAGAATCTATGACATGCCCATGTAAGTATCAGTATAAGCAGCCTGTTATTCCAAAGAATTTTGTGTGAGATATAATTTCTTCCCAATGAAATGGGCGATGTTACAGCTGAAAACAGTTGCCAAAGTATTTGTTTGTAAGCCAGTCCTTTTAATTTCAGTGAGAATGAGTGCGTTTAGGAGTGCTGCCAAATTATTTTTTTGCTATTTCCAATGAAATGCAGGAATAGGGAACATAATATCTTTATCAGCTGCACTTCTGCATAACCCCAAAACTTTTAAACAATACAAACAGGAATTAGTCTGCTAACAGATTCCTCCAACCGTAGTGCAGAGACTGTGACTTACCCCAGCAATGAACTCGCTAAGTGGACTTAGGACCAAACTAAACAAGAAAACGCAAGCTCTATGATCAGAGCTCCCTTAAAAACAAATACAAGCAGCTAGAGAGAGATCAAAGTTGAGGTACTGGGTTGGGGGGGACGACTCATCCTTTCACCCATTTCCCAATTTTCAAGTCCCCTTCAAGCTGCCTTTTGCTCATTGGCGAGAAATACGTAGGTACAGGAGCTGAAAAGAACAGTTTTATGGAGAGAGCAGCTTTAAATTGGGGAAATGTCATAGAGAAAAGTATAGTCTCCCCCCCCCCCCCAGCACCAAGCACTGTGCTGCTTCATTGCAGTAGTCCAGTGCTGGCTTCTCTTTAAAAAAAGTAGGAGATTCAATCACAGATGTCCCCAGACTGTCTAGTTTGGCGCTGATGTGAGCCACTGTTCTCTCAGACTGTGTTGAAAAGTCACAAACAAATCACTATTTGAGATGACCCAGAGATCGTTAGGGTTATGCTTTTTCTCTCCTCTTCTTCTCAGGTGTAGTGGAAGTGTTTCTGATTAGGAAGCCTACAGTCTAACCATTATTTGCAGTTGAATGCCAAACCACAGTTTGGTCCCAGTTTGTGGACATCTCCCCTTAATTTGCTAAAGCATTTGACATCACATCAAAACGTGGTTAGACTGAAGATTCCCTAAACCAGGAGATCTGAAGTCTCCTTACAAGAACAGAAGGAAGAGGCAAGGGGTGGTGTGTGATACGAAGGATTTCAAGCTTGTTCATCATGACACAAACAAACTGTGGGGGTGTTTTTTTGGTAACATCTCAATGCAGATTCAGACGTTGGTCTGCCCCACAGGGCTGTTGTAAGGAATGCTAAGACTGTGCATGTGGTCATTTGAAATTTGCTGCATGAATGCTCTGCTTTTTTTGTTACCTTGCATTTTCTGGCATCATCAAAGCAGTTACCATTTCACCGTCTGAATGCTTATTTGCTCAAACTATAAGATTAAATAGTTTCAAATTAGAGAGACAAATGGGAATACTTGCTTCCATTGGAGATAAATTTGGCATTAAAAGTCTCACAAGGTTTCAATCAGGGGTCACCTATAATCAAATTATGTACGTTGACTTTTCACTTTTCTCTTGCCTTAAATCTGGGGTGGGTGGTAAATATGAATTCTGAATTGGGGGTCTTCAGTGTCTTTTACGCGGCTTGAGATAATCCCAAGGAGAACAAACTGTGTGTATTGATGTGGTCAGAACGTACAGTTTTGATCCTGGAAGGAATCAGCATAGGAGGACATTTGGGAACCCTTTTTGATCGGATTCACTATGCAGAGAAGGTTTATAAGATAGTGTTGTAAAACACTGCCCTCCCCTGTTATTTTTACAAAGTGTTTTGTAATGATGCCAAAATCCCGAAAGCCAAGATCTCATGCTCAGCAGCAAGCAGATCCACAGGGACAAGTGAAGCTTGATCCTGAAAATTGCGTCCTCCTATAATCTCATTTATTTTGGTGGAACCGTGCCTTAATACACGGTTTTAGAGTTAATGTTCCAATGGGTCTGAGTGATGTCATCCTCCTCTCTCTAGAAGCTGGTTTTAGGTTTTAACCTCATGGTTTGGGGTTTTTTTTAAGTTATAAGGTACCAGAGTCCAAATTTAAATGTATAGGAATTGGGACCCATTATTGCTGATGAACAATGGAAATAAAATTCTTTTTAAAGTCCGGTATATTTTGCTTGAAACCACGGCAGCAGTTTTACAGTGTACATTTTAAAAGGTGCCAGATGGTAAAGAAAGAACCTCTGAAAATGGATTGGGTTCCAAGTTAAGATTGGATACAGAAAAGGGTAGAAAAAGACATCATAGAAGGAGAAAACTTTAATTGACTTTTGAGTTACTTGTTTGGAAAACATTTGCAATGTAATCCTAATCAGAGTAACACCTTGCATTGAAGTCAATGAGTTCAGAAGGGTATAACTCAGTAGGATGGCAATATATTGATAGCAATATATTGATTCCATTCATTAAAATGCAAACTGAAATATCTGTTCTCAGCTAGAACCTAGACACATTGTGTAGATATCAGTCTTTACTTCAATGGGATTTTCTTTCAAACAATGGATGGGATCCTATGGAACCTTTTTAGTAGGGGCCTCTTCCCCCATTACATGGAGGACCCCCAGATGAGAGTCTTGTAACACAGGTAGGATGCTTTGCTCAAGGGGAATATATTTGTAGGAGAATGCATTTGTAGAATCCAACCCATATTATAAATCTCACTGGAATCAATATCTTTACTAGCCAGGGATATACATTTCATGTAAGGAAGGGAGACAGCCTGGCAGTTTGAGGGCAGGATTCTTTGAATAGTATCACCAGTCTTCATTTGAATTAACTTTCCAGCTATCTCTTCATTCCATGCAAATGATGCTTGAGTTTAACCTTAGAGGTGGGAAAGGTTATATACAGTTCTCTAAAGTCACAGGCCCCTTCCGCACACACAAAATAATGCATTTTCAAACCACTTTCACAACTGTTTGCAAGTGGATTTTGCCATTCCGCACAGCTTCAAAGAGCATTGAAAGCATGTATTGTCGAAGGCTTTCACGACCGGAATCACTTGGGTGCTGTGTGGTTTCCGGGCTGTATGGCCGTGTTCTAGCAGCATTCTCTCCTGACGTTTCGCCTGCGTCTGTGGCTGGCATCTTCAGAGGATCCTCTGAAGATGCCAGCCACAGACGCAGGCGAAACGTCAGGAGAGAATGCTCCTAGAACACGGCCACACAGCCCGGAAACCACACAGCCCGGAAACCACACAGCACCCAAGCATTGAAAGCAGTTTGAAAGTGCATTATTCTGCTTGTGTGGAATGAGCCACAGTGTCATGAGAAGGTACCTGCAGGCATGCATAGTTGCCACATCTTCCCAGAACTTGGTGACCAAAAAGTTTTTTGAGTGGCCTTGAGCCCTTCCAGTGAGGAAATGAACCAACAAGTCTCTTTTCTTCACACATAGGGCCCTTTTGCACATGCAGAGTAATGCACTTTCAATCCACTTTTCACAATTGTTTGCAAGTGAGTTTGGCTATTCGCAACAGTATGAAGAGTTTGCTACTTGGAGAAAGAGGAATCAGCTTTTGTCTTTTTTGACGAGCAGGAGCTCATAGACCAGCCTCTGCCAACGGTTAGTTATCTTCTAGATCAGTAATTAGAAAATGCACCAATTAACTGCCAGGCCGTAGTTGCTCAGCCTAGAAACTCTCAATTGGCTGAATGGATCCAAACAGGCACAGTCCTAAATCAATTGTCAGAGCTATTTTAGGTATAATATTGAACTGGGTTTTCCCTCAATTTTCTAATGCATGGAGCTAGAGAGATGTCACTGGGCCAGCACGTACAATAATAGCCAGTGGCAGTTTTTAACTGAGTTCTAGGGGTTTTATTTGATATTCAGTTTCTATGAGCAGCAGTGAAAATGTTTCCTAGCCCCTTTGTTGCATCTCTTCAGCTCATCTCTAGCTGTTTCATTTCATTTGTATCCTGCCTTTTCCCCCAATGGGAAACCCAAAATGGTTTACATCGTTCTTCCCTCTTGCATTTTATCCTCATGTCAACCCTGTGAGGTTGGTTAGGCTGAGAGCTCATAGTCTGCAGAAGTGGTGTACCTAGGCAAACTGGCACCCTGGGCAAAACCTGAGTTTGATGCCCCCCATGGGCGGAGCAGCCCGGCTGCGGCACTCATCCTTCCCGGACGGCCCCAGCAGCCCATGTTCACTGGAGGCAGAGCTCCCCATCCTCCTGCTCTGCCTCTGGTGGCTTGTGGACCACCGTACAGAGTGGGCGGGGCTTAGAAATCAGGCGTCCCCACGTGACTACAAATTTCTGCATCTTGGGCAACTGCCCATTTTGCCCAATGGGTAGTACGCCGCTGGACTCTGCTGGCAAGCTTCCATGACAGAGTAGAGATTTGAACCTGGTTCTCCCAGGTACTCTAACCACTGTACCACAAAGTTATGAACTAACTAACAGAAGAAAATAACTTCCATTCAAAAAGTGGGATTAATTTAGAATTTGAGTGAAGGTCTTTTGAGTTGTGACCCTGTAGTTTAAGCTACACATAATACAAACACTTTTCCTATACTTGTCTTAAAGTGCAGCCGACATGGGAGGATGGAGAAAGCATGAACTTGCCATGCATTTTGGAAGAAGGTTGTCTTGGTGGGTTTTGAGGAGCAGTGGGGCTTGGGGCTTCCACAGAGATTTTTAAAGTCAAAATGGGAGTGTTTGGGAATGCTGAAGTGTAAAAACCGCTAAAGAAATTCATGTGTGCTACTTACATGGCCAGTTGCATTCAAACCTAAACTATATAACTCTATTCAACTATTAACTATAAAACTATCAACATGTCTCCTTTTCTTTTGAGGGAGGAGAAGAGATTGGGTGCCATTGAATATGTCGCTCTTAACCTTGTAATCCGATATGACGAAGAGGAAAATCAGGCTTAGTAAATAGTGCAGACAGTAGGCTGTGGTCGCAACAGTATGAAGCATGAATTTGAAGTTGTGAACCTGTTGCGTTCATCTGGCCAAGTAACATATTTGATAGTTTTCAATACAGAGAGCCTCTTTTGTGCAAGGACAAAGAAATATTTTTTTTAATTTTTGCTCATAACTCACACACAACATTACAGTTGTGTGTTTCCAGCATTGTTGAAGTGAAGGAGAATTGCTGTGGCTTAAAAAAAAAATCTCACTGAATACGGAGACGTTTGAATCACAGCCATGTCTAGTTATGGTCCCGTCTTTTGTTTGCTGTGTTGTTTCTATTACCTGATGCTTAAGTGCTTAAAATTGAAGCCATTGACTTCTGTATTCCTCTTGTTGGTAGATTTTATCTGACACTTAGCTGTCTCAGGCCTCTTCTGCACATGCAGAATAATGCACTTCCAATCCACTTTCAGTGCACCTTGCAACAAAATCCACTTGCGAACAATTGTGAAAGCGGATTCAAAGTGGATTATTCTGCATGTGCAGAAGGGGACTCGGTCTCCCCAAAATCAAACGTAGCATGAGAGATCATACTATTTTAATTATGCCAAGAGGGATGAATTTTATTAGAACTTAATCCTCGTTTATGGATGTAGTACTACAGGAAATGTGTTTCTTAAAGGATAGACCATTATGGGGCTTTCCCCACTGACAGAGTTGAACTGGTTTCTACCTAGGTTTGCCTCAGTGAAGTTCCTACCACTGCCACCGAAGCTCTAACATCATTGTTTTGTCGTCTGGCCCCCAGAACTGTTATGAACTACACTTTTCTGCCGGAACAAGGTCGATACCGCTTCAAAGTGGGGAAGCATCAAAACGACACCTCATCCATTCAACCAATCACGAGTCGCTTTTGTGGCATGCACAGAACGGGAAAGTCGTGGTGGGCAGAAAGTGCATGTAACTGTAAACTGTAAAAACTGTAAAAAAAAAAAAAGAATGCTCCCATTTCCCTTGCATTAACACAGAAAATACGTTTTCACCACGATCGAGGGAGCCGAAACAGGCACCAAGCATTGATCCTGCTACCACTTTAGCTCGGTTCCAGGGGGCCAACTCAGTTGCTGTGGGGACAGCCTGGAATCCCCCTCCACTGAAGGGAACCGAGTCGACCTTAGCTCCCTTCTGTAGTGGGGAAAGCCCCTAATGTAGAGAAGATAAGGAGGGATACCAGATCAAACCCTTCCATCTGATTCAGACATAATATAAAGTTAAAAGTTTACAGTCGCATTTCAATTAGAAAAAATTAGAATTTCCATAAATCAGAACTTGAACCCTGTTTTACTACAAACAGGAGAAAGAGGAAGGGAGTTGGAGCACATGAACCTAAGTCTCATTCATGTATAACCTAACTGTGGTTTAGTTTGAATCAAGGCTTTTCGTGTGGGTGCATGGTGTACTCAGTAATGACACCTTTTTGAGGGCCATTCCCAAGTCTTGAGGAATTGTCAGGAGAGCTGACATGTTTGTACCAGCATCTGCATTTTTAACAAGAAGCCACTGATCTAACCCAAGCCTAACTTTCTTGTTGTTTGCGACATCATAAACATGATTTCTAGACAACTGCAAGCAGTTACATTCTCAGGACTGCCTATTTTCTCTTGTTCTTGAACAACAGAAATGAAATGCTTTAATTTCTCAAAATTTAATGTCATAATGAAATTAGAAGAAAATTAGTAAAAATCAGAAAGTGTGCCAAAGCTTCTTTCTTTCTGCTTCTGAAAAGGTCCAAAGAGTGCAGTCCCAGAGAGCAAAGTGTGTTGTGGCTTTGCAGATGACTGAGTTCCCCTTAGCTCTCTCTCCATAGCTGAGCACACAGCTGGAAAAACTAGTCATGTGAATCCATCCTTATAACTTCTGTAAAAAATTAACATGTGAATCAAAGTTGATGGTTAATAAAATTATGTTGGTTGTCGTTGAAATTGCCTGGTCATTTATAGGAAAGAGACCAGACCTGAAGACAGTTAAACTTGATTGCCATTGAAATCAGAGCGTCCTAAGCACCTTTGTACTGCGGTATACATGTTATGTTTGCAAAACCTTGTGCTTACGTAACTGTAAATTCTTCAAATGGAAGTGCATGTTGCAGTTAACAAGATATTCTGAGCATTCAGTGTGTGTGGTGCGTAATAGTCCCAGTGCCACATGGGAGAGTAGACTTAGGGTTTCAAATCAGTTCCTAAGAGGGCAGAGTCTGAGGAGGGAATTCATAGAGTCTGAAATTCCAGAAGAAGTGACCATAACCACAGACGATTAGAATTATTTCTGTGATACACCTCTGAAGATGCCAGCCACAGATGCAGGTGAAACATTAGGACAAAGATCCACCAGACCACGGCCACACAGCCCAGAAAACCCACCAGAACCAGCAGAATTATTTCTGTTTCTCTCTGGTGGATCCTACACAGGGTGTGTAGAAGAAGAAGAGTTTGGATTTATATCCCCCCTTTCTCTCCTGTAGGAGACTCAAAGGGGTTTACAATCTCCTTGCCCTTTTCCTCGCACAACAAACACCCTGTGAGGTAGGTGGGGCTGAGAGAGCTCCGAGAAGCTGTGACTAGCCCAAGGTCACCCAACTGGCATATGTGGGAGTGTACAGGCCAATCTGAATTCCCCAGATAAACCTCCACAGTTCAGGCGGCAGAGCGGAGAATCAGACCCGGTTCCTCCAGATTAGATACACAAGCTCGTAACCTCCTATGCCACTGCTGCTCCCCACAATACAATGTAGGGCACAATACAAAATTTTTGGGTGCGGGGACGGGGACATCACGCCTGTCCTGTCTCCAAAATGATTTTGCCCTGTTTTATTTCCCTCAATCCTGGATTTTCAAAAAATCACTAAACCAGTGGTTTCTTTTGCAAAATCCCCAGTTGCTGCTCCCATGTGAATGGCCAGGCAGGAGACGCTTTATTCCCGCCCCCCCTCTTCCACCTGTTCACTTTAAGTTCTGTGCCATCCACCATTAGGGAGAATCCACCCACCTACCATCCTGTACAGGTCACTCAGTAGGTTGTGGGCAGGTTCTCTGAGTGCCCCACAGGGTACACAGTCCCCCAAGCACATTTTCTCGCCATGGTAGGGAGTATGACCAATTTACAGCAACACATTTGTTACTGCACTGCTGTCACAGGGAGGTCCCTTCTTTTTCGTTTATTTTGTGTGTTGCATGCAGGTCTAGCTGATTGTATTGTGGGACGATGGGGATAGCTGTGGGGGGCTCCTTTCTGTATCCTTGTCCAGCTGTGCATGTGTTGCAGGACATTAAAAAAGAAAGAAGAGTCTCTGTGTGAAGGTGTGAAAGCAACCCGCATTGTTTCCATGGGCTCCAGTTGCTGCCTGAACATCATGCATGTGAATGTGGAAAAAAAATATGATTCCTTTTTAACCACTGCAACCTGTTATACATTTGCTGTATGGAATCCACATCTGTCTCTGGCCTCTTCCGCATACGCAAAATAATGCATTTTCAAACCACTTTCACAACTGTTTGCAAGTGGATTTTGCTATTCCACACAGCTTCAAAGAGCATTGAAAGCAGTTTGAAAGTGCATTATTCTGCATGTGCAGAATGAGCCTTTGTCTCTAGGTAGGTAGGTAGGTAGGTAGGTAGGTAGGTAGGTAGGTAGGTAGGTAGGTAGGTAGGTGTCCTGCTTTTCCCCAATCAATGGAACTCAAAGTGGCTTGTGTCAATTAAAATCAGCCAAAACCTTAACAAAAAATACAGGTAAAAAGAAACAAACTATAACCTCCATTCATGAGCCATCAAAACACATTAGGAAAGCTCCGCTTTACAGATCTTCCATTACCTTTGCAAGTTCCTCGCATCCTTAGGAAGT
Organism: Sphaerodactylus townsendi; assembly: GCF_021028975.2. Taxonomy (NCBI): domain Eukaryota; kingdom Metazoa; phylum Chordata; class Lepidosauria; order Squamata; family Sphaerodactylidae; genus Sphaerodactylus; species Sphaerodactylus townsendi. Next base: position 105,339,114 of record NC_059431.1, on the reverse strand, counting down.
CAATTCTGTAACACAGGAATGGCCACAAGGAAGGTCTGTGCCCAAGCTGAGACATTTTAAACTGACTAATGGTACTCCCTGATCTGAACTGCCTTGCGGTTACTTAGGAGTGGAGGTGATTCTTGGGGTCTCAGATGATGAACAGCTTTGAGGTACCTTGAATAGGACATGGGAACTGACAGACAGTAGAACAAACTGGGAGCCAGTATGGTGCAGGGGTTAAGAGCAGTGGGTTCTCATCTGGAGAACCAGGTTTGATTCCCCACTTCTCCACATGAGCTACAGACTCTTATCAGGTGATGAGATTTGTTTCTTCACTCCTCCACATGAAGCCTGCTGGATGATCTTGGGCTAGTCACAGCTCTCTCTGAACTTTGTCAGCCTCACCTAGCTCCCAAGGTGTCTGTTGTGGGGAGAGGAAGGGAAAGGAGTTTGTCAGGCACTTTGAGACTCCTGACAGCAGGGACTAGCGGGTTATAAATCCAAGCTCTTCTAAAACTTGGGGTCAGAGTTCTGGAGCTGCAGCGGGGAGACCCAGTTTCAAATCTTAATTTAGCTGCAAAGCTCGGATGGGCTGACTCCAAGTTCCTTAGTGGGTAGTTAGAATAGAAATATGGCAGGTTGGCCTAAAATCTTTCTTTTTCCGTTTCTCTGTTGAGATCATGATCTCGGAAGCATCTAAATGCTTGTGTACAAGAGAGATAGAGGAAATCCATTGTAATTAAATCCTAATCCTAATTGCTCCAGCATGTCAGGGGGGCTAATCAGAGACATGGGGGTGCCAGTCGGCAGGAGAGATGTGTAACTATTTGTTTCATGGTTACAGGGCCATGTAATTCCTGTTTACTTTGCTGCTGTTACCTTAAGCACTGAATTCTGTATAACAGGGCAGAACTCTTCTCAGGAGATGGGCTAATATAATAAACTTTGTAAGGCAATAAGTATGTTTTCAGAGAGTTTTAGAAGGAGGGTTTTTCAAAATGTTGCCAGTCGTGAATTGAAATGCATCAGTCTTTGAAATGTGGAAGTTTGGAAGTGGGGGGGGGGAGGTCACCATGGTTTCTTTGTTGTTAGTTTGTCAAATGTTCTTGAACAAATGGATTTTGTTTGGCCTTTTTCTCAATCTGGAACAATTGTGTCCTCATTCAGCAGGGTACATGAGGCACTTGTAAGTACAGGTGGTGGAAAAACTGAGAAGTTTGGGATTGGAGAGTTTAACAACTGACTCTTTCTCTCCAAATGATATCATCGAACTACTATGCTTCCCTAGTTTGTAAATAAAGTCAACAGTGTTACACCTAAGAAGACAATTGAGATTCACAGTAACCACTGATCTAGATCCGTTTATTGTAAAACAGGGGAAAATAATCAACAGTAAGTTATTTGTGAATGCAGCTTGGATTTATGACATTCATTATGAGCCTGTAGGTTTCTGTGAGGGATTTTCCAAATACTTTATCAAGAAGCCATTTGAGATCATAAGTACACTGCAGTGTCCACATTGTGTCAGCATAATGTAATGTACTGTGCTTACATCATAAATAATATTTGCTGTGTAGTTCTAATGAACAACAAAATATTTTGGTTAATAGTAATTAGTGCTATCTATATTCTAACCTGAGAAGAACCAAAACCTAGATGATGGTCCTGTATGGTGGATACCATGTTGACCTTTTGGCAAATGCTCACAGTGAAACAGTCTGTCCTTTCTCAGTACTGAGTCTCTGAAGTTAAAAAAGAGAATAAGGTGCCGGCCAGTTGTGTGTCTGAATTTTTTTCCTCATGGTTTGGAAGAAGGTATATCTGTCGGAACCACCGTGTTATAGTGGTTGGAAGTGATGGACTCTAATCTGGATAACTTTGTTTGATTCCCCACTTCTCTGCTTGGGCAGCAGACTCTTATCCGGTCAACTGGATTTATTTTCCCCTCCTCCACATGAAGCCTGCTAGGTGATCTTGGACAACTCACAGTTCTCTCAGAACTATTTCAGCTCCACCTACCTCACAAGGTGTGGAGAGAGGAAGGTTCAAATGCAGTGTTTTAAAGGTGGTTAACACTGCAATCCTTTGCAGGGGATTCACTCGAGGATAAAGCCCATTCATTTCCAATGGAGCCCAGACACAGGTAATGTCTACAAAGACAATGACCTGTAAGTTACATCATGGCATAACATGTAGGCTGTCAAACAAATAAAATAGGGTTTTTTAAATTGAGCTGAAGAGGCAGCAGCTTCCTTCAGAAGTTTAGATGCGTGCAGAGGATTCTTTAACCTTCTTTTTCCAGTTTAAACAGAAACAGAGGTTCCTAATTTCATGCATCTCAGCTATTTACTACCTATGACTTGGCTTGTACAAGGGAACAAGCAGCTGAGATCTATAGGGAAGGTCTCCAACAGTGCAGTCTGTTCACACTGGGGTAGAGAGTAATGAAGGAGCTCTTTGCCTGATTGTTAGCTTCAGTAAGCATGGATGATGGGCACAACAGGGGGAAGTTGACCGGTGGAGCACTGTGTTGCCTCCATTCATGAGCCTACGTTAGGTTCTCAATCCTCCAGCTGCCTATTGCTAATACAGATGCTTTCCCTTCCCTTCAGAGAGTGATATATAGCCTACATCTCTGGGCCATGTTGTGTTAAGGAGACTCAACTTCTCATCATCAAATGCAGGGTATTTTCAGTGTCAGGACATTACGGAGCTTTCGGACTGAAATGAGGGACCCCTGTGGTGCACAGTAGTAAGCTGCAGTACTGGCGTCCAAGCTCAACTCTCGACCTGAGTTCGATCCCAGAAAAAAGTCGGTTTTTGATAACTGGCTTAAGATTGATTCTGCCTTCCACAGAGGTGTAGTGAGGAAAAACTGTGCCCGGGGCACACGTGCACCCTGTGCCCCCTCCACTCCCCCAGAACACCCCCGCCATGTACCCACACCGGTGCGCGGCAAGTGCGCACGCACCCCGCTGGTCCCATTGGCATTACGCCACTGGCCTTCCATGCTTCCAAGGTTGGTAAAATGAGATGCTGGGGATAAAGTGTAGAAGATTAGGGAAGGTAATGGCAAACCACTTCGTAAATGTAGTCTGCCTAGTAAATGTTGTGATGTCATGTCACCCCATGAGTCAGTAATGACCCAGTGCTTGCTCATGGATTACCTTTACCTTTTAGAGCTGAAAAGACTCCAATTCTAACCTCCTTAACAAATCAGTGGAATTCAGAACATGTATCTCTACTAAGCCCACAAGTCTTGTCCTTATTCTCCAGAAATGCAAAGGTTGGGGTAACTCATGTGAACGTAGGATGAAGGAATGGGGGAACTGATGGAGAGTCAGATTTGTGTAAATGGTATAGACCCGACCAATTATGGCAGAAATATTGGGAAGAAGTTAATATTTTTCATATAGATGTACAAATGGAGTATTTTTACAGTTGTATCAGGGCTAGCAACATGAGGCCTCTTCCGCACAAGCAAAGATAATCAAAACCAAGTTGCTAATGCAAGAGAGAAGTAATTCCTCCTCCCCTATTATAGGTCGATTGATAAGTGTAATTGGTTGACCGTGTTGTATACAAAGGAAGGCACCATGGTTATATACTGATCAGCTGCAAGTGCTTCCTAAAATGGCAAAAACAGTAGTAAGTGAGAAAGATGAAGTAGGAGAGGCAAAGAAAGACAAGGCAGAGGAGGAAAGGGCATTGATAATAGATGTATGTTGAAATTTCCTGTTACTGTGGCAAAGTGTAGCTGATACACTCAGTGAAAACTTAATATAAATAATTTCCAGCCACTGTATTGTGGGTACCCCACAGCGATCCTACAGTGGACAGCTAGAAATGGACTCCAGTGGACTATATATTGCTCAGTCAATGGGTGCTCTTTATCTTGCCTCCATCCCATTCCAGTGGCCCTTCCTTATTTGTGTTCCACAAATGTATTGCGTGTTGATGTGCGGAGGCACGCATACCAGCTTTCGTTGGAATAAACTTTGGCCGCAGCCTGCTTTATTAACAAGCAATGTAGGAAGCTGGGCAAGCATAAGGGGCACATCCTGGCCTCCGGGCAGCAAGTGTGCTGAGCCTGGCATTTGGGCAGCAAGTGAGCTGAACCCAGAACCGTCCCCAATTGGGGAATGGGGCAGAAAATTACTAGGTGCCATTGGTCGCGTACCCATTTCGTGACACCCCTTTCTGCTGGGGTTAGTGAGCTCTCAAGCAGAGCCTCCGCAGCTTGCGTTATCAAGCACTCCACCACCCCAAGTCCTCTTATGGAGGCCCCCAGCCACGGGGAGGTCCAGCATGCAGCCTCAGCCTCCCCAGAAAGGATGTGCTCCTATGCCCAAAAGTGCCCAGCCTGCAACAAAGGCAAAGTCAACAATAAAGGGCAACCAAACCAACCCAGACACAGGGAGGGAGGGTGGGTCCACTTGCTCAACGGCCTCCAAAAGAGGCCAGGCTAGCTGGGCGGAGCCTTATATAGGCATGCCCCGACTGCCCTGTCATGTGATGAGGCTCTCATCAGGTGACTCACAGCCCGACATAGCCACGCCCTTGTTACCAGGCTTACTTCACTCTCCCCCTCCCCAGCCTCAACCGCGGCCCCGGGTAAGTCCGGATCCATGTTTTGTGGGAAATGGGGACAACTTTGCCTGCTGACATACATCTTTAGAATGTAGAAACATAGATCAAAGATGCCTAACTTGCAGGCAGACTTGTCCTTTTTTTTTGTCAGGCTCATTTCTCACCATTGTCCCTATTACAGAGATGTACGTGTGACCATTTTCTGACTGATTTGCACCCATGTCTTTTGCCAGCATATGTAGGGAAATGATCCAGAAGAACAAAATACAATTACTTCTCTCAGAAATGTCGGCCTTCCAAGAATTTAAGTTAAGCAGCCCAGAATAATTGGTTTTACCTTAGCTCTGATTGCATTCTTAAGCGTCACAGAAATTATGTTGACCAGGACAAAAAGAGAGGAGCTAACACGGGCAATGTTAGAAATGCCCCCCACTCCCACCTTATCATACTGATTGACGCTAATGAATGGGCATTGTTATGAAAGCTAAACAAGGGAAGATGTTAGTTGACGTGGAGAAAAAGTAGTCTAGCACAGAAAGGAAGAGTAGTGAACTATCACAGATAACAGCGACCATGTTTTCAAATGAGATACTAATTGTGGGCAGAAATAATCTCTTGAATAAGAAATCAACTTCCCTATTTTTTTTCCTTGTAAAAATATTAGTATACTCTAAGCCTGCCTTTTCTATTTTGTTTGAAGGCGGGAAATAAAACCCTTGAACCTGGATGTAACGCATGAATGACTTAAAATGTGTTATGGTATTTCTGAAGAACAATTTGATAATTAATCTTCCCGAAAGTATTTGAGGGCAGTCAACTTTTGGGAACTGACTTCAGCCTCTACGCCACCATCTTTTGCCTGGGAAGGACAAGAGCTACTCTACTATAGCCAGAGGAATGCAAATAATGTCCTAAGGACATACCGCTGCTGCTGCAGCCCAGCTGTACAGTCAATAGTATCTGTGTACAGAAAGATAGTCCTAATAACACAGGCACAGAAACTATTCTGGACATTGTGCAAATATTGATAGGAGAGAAAGGTTAAGCATATTTTGTGTCTGGGGTAAAAAAAGTTGAGGTTTGTCAGCTATGCAAGGACTTTAAAAAAAACTTTGCAGGCTAACATTGCATTTGTGATTTCCTCTTCTGGGGCCAATGAATACGAAGGAAGAGGCTCCTTATAAAAACTCAGAAGCATCTGATTTCCTTCTACAAACTGTGGGAGGTGGAGGAGGGCTGCCTTGTTCTATAGAGTTATACAACACAGACTGTTAAGAACCACTGTCCAAACAATTTCCAAATAAAGTCACACTTAAAGTGGGGTCACACCAGCACCTGAGTTTGTGCAGAAGGAAGTCTCCTAGACACTCTGCTTCTTTTAAAAACTTGGCCCAATATCTATCAGTATTTCTATGGCAGGTGCTTAACAAGAAACAGTAGAACTTTGAGGAACAATCATTGGAAAGTAGTGGATATTTTGGAAACTGTATGAATTCTTAGCAAATTACCGTACTGTTAACATTCCAGAAGCGATGACTGAATGTAGCCTTAACAGAGCTGATGGTTTATCAGGTTCCATTTTGATACAAGAAAATAAACCAGGTGTCAATAGTTTATGTAAGTCATTCAGGCAGTAACCACACGAATGCCATGATACATTTTCATTCAACCATAAGGTGCTGCTTTCTTCATCTGGCAGAAGGTGCTGAACTTTTGTTGATTCGGTGCATGTAAGAAATTCTGCATTATGTATAACTTTTTTTAAAAAAATCACATATAGGGAAAGCAAGAAGTCCTGCTTTCTTAATCCTCTTTCCACTACAGCAGGAGAATAAAGCAGAAGTTTTATTTAAATAGTTTATTTACTCTGTGGACTATCCTGCAAAGAGAACTTCAATTGGCCATCTCTGTATATTCCTTTCACCCCAGTTTAAAACTACTTTGTTTTCCATGCTGCTTTCTGTGAAGGTTATTTCTATTAATAAGTATTATAATAATTTGGTTCTTTTATGACATGATTTTGTTTTGATACCCCCCCCCCCCCCCGCCCCCAAGAAATAACATTCTATGTTTTTAATTCTAATTTACAAACCAAAGCACCTTTGTTGGGACCAGTTTGTTGTTTTGTTCTTTTTGTATTTGTTTCAAACAAAGGCTGATTTTTCACGGTCAAAATGCCCCATGGTAGATCCGGGAGCATACCTGCCGCAGCGCTTTTTGCCCTGCTTATGACTCTTCACTGCTCCCCGGTTCTTCCTGGGATTCGAGGCAGGGCCGGTGCGTTATGCCCCAACTGTTTCTTCATGAGCCTGATGCCTCTCCATTTGCACTGCAAGCTCTTCCACAGTGTCTTCCACGCATGCATGGACAACCTCCCTTTCCTGCATTCTGATTGGCTGAGTCCCCTCCCATTTCCCATGCTCGCTTTCACTATTTTAGTTTTAAATGACTCTGAACACAAAACAGGCGCTGAGAATCGGCGCCCTCACACACCCCACACCCCCGTGTCTAAAATACTTGAGTGTGCGAGAGAATCGGTGCCCTCCTGTTTATGGCGCTGGCACACACCACTTTTCTGTCTAAAAACCAAGGTTTCTTCCTCCGTGGTTTCTTTTCCACTAAAAGGGGGAGGGTGCCAATTCATTGGTGGGGTGGGCCAGAGCGGCAACGCGGGAAAAATGGCCCCAGTTCATTGATTGTTTCCATGTTCTGTATTCTATGGTATAGACCCGTGGTGGCAAACCTTTGGCACTCCAGATATTCCAGCCGGACTGAAATTCCCGTCAGCCCATGCCAAGCAGCGGCCGGTATTTCGTGATGGCAAGGCTGATGGGAATCTCCATAACATCAGAGCCGCCAAAAGGATCTCACCACTGATACCTCAGATGAACCAGTCAGTCAGTCAATCAGTTCCAGACTGGCAGCAATTAACGGTCACAATTTCTATTGAGGCAATAAGCTACCATTAATTGTGGTTCAAGCTTAAACATCTGTAAATATTTTTAAAGAATCTAAATGCATTAGAAAATCGCTTAGGTCATACCGTGTCTTGTGGCGATATAAAATATGTTATGGTAGGTAGGTAGGTAGGTAGGTAGGTAGGTAGGTAGGTAGGTAGGTAGGTAGGTAGGTAGGTAGGTAGAAGTCTCCATATCCTCATAAAGTATTATCCTATCACGTTAACCAAAGAGACTGCAGCTAAAAAGAGACACTAGTGTGCTTGGTTAAACACACACATATAGACATGATTTTATATAGTAAATTGCTAGTGGAAAGTACATTACCTCAGTCATATAAAAAGCTACCACCTGGACACCCTGAAATGGGTAACGATAAGCTTGAAGTGGGAAAGCTTTATAAAAATGTGGTTTTCCACCCTTACTGTAGATTACAAATCACTGACTTTTGTATAGTTGAGCAGGTGATCTAGTAAAATAGTTTATGGGCTGCTAATAAACTTTTTGTGGACTTGCTTGTAAGTTTGCATTAGCGTTCAAGTCACAAAACTAGTATATCTATTACAGTGAGGGTGCCTGTCTCCAAACATGAGGAAGAATCCCCTGATTCTTCAGCAAGGAAGGGAACTAGAAACTGACACATCTCGTATTGCCAGTTCCTAAAGTTGGCTCTTAGTGCCAGCCTATGCCAGAAAAACAGAGATTTTTTTTTCTGCGCCGTAACAGTGGTTAACACGTTTAGGATGAAGTTTACTACCACTGGAGGAAAAGAGGAAAATACTGTCAACGGGTCTGTAAACTACCTGGTGAAAGTAATGTGTATAGTATTACTAGGAGGGTTTCTAAGGTTTCTGGGAAGTTGAAATAGGATTTTCCTGCAGGCTGTCTATTGCATAATCTTACTCTCTCTCATCCCCTGGCCCTTTTTTCTGACCGCCAGAGGGTGCTCCAGGAGTAGCGCATACCAAAATGCAGACTGTGCATGCAATACTGCTTTTCCCCATACTTGTCTGAAGCAGGAGTTTTTCACACCGCATGCTGCACATTTTTTTTTTTCAGTTTCCAGTCACTAGGTTAGAACAAGTCAGATGCAATTTTTATCCAAGACTACCTTTCCTGCAGGCTCTGTCTTTTGTATCGGGCACTTCTGACTCTAGGCCTTCACAGATCACCTGTCTCTACGCAGAGCTCCGTCTTGAAGGGATTAAGAAACGCTTGAATAATTGCCCTTCTTTATACTGTGGGAAAATACTTGTTCTTTTCTTACCTCAATTATTCCCAGCAACGTACTATAATTAGGTTTCAGAATGTTACCTTTGGTTAGAGCTGGATTGGAAAGTATGTTCCCCCTCCCGCGGGTTGAAATTTGCAGAGCAAATTAACACGTGTAATTGAAATATATCAAATGAAGGAGGAAAGTGCTCTAAGTTAATCGCGGGAGGAGCAAACCTCTGAGGTTTTTTGTTTGTTTGAATTTACCTATGGAAACCATAGGTAGTTGTAACATGAAGTAGGGCAGAATGACTAAGAAAATCAGCCCGGGCTTGTATTCTTTAGAACTGATATCCTTTAACATCGTTTGCTCATTACATGAGGAAGTAGCGAACTAAACATTTTGAAGCAGCTAGTATATGAAACATTTTGGTCCTGATCGTATTGCCAGGACATGCCAGACTTTTCAGCTAACAGCTACGGCGAGGAGGCAGCTGCTTTCTCACACAGCTGTTCCGCTTTAGAGTTAGCCTTGCTAAAAAGGGGGGGATATGTGGGGTTTTGTTTGTGTTTTATGAGTGCCTCAGAGAAGATTATTAAAAATGGCGATTTAGAAAAGCAGCCTTTTAAAGAGCAGAGCAGTGGATCAAATTTGGATTCACACCTTTTGTGGATGTATGCACTCAAGCACAGGTGGAATGGGGCCCAGATTCTGGCATGTGTTCTGATATGATTTCATACAATATGATTTTTTGGAGAGGTTCAGTGAGAGGCCAAAGGGATGCACATAAGCATCTCTCCCCCCCCCCCCCACCGCCTTCAAATCCATTTTCCAATCCTCTAGTAAACTAGTTGTGTGAAGAAATGGTTCCTTACAGTGGGCGAATTCCCACTGGCGATTAATCCTGGAATAGTCACCTGAAATATCCATGTTTCCTCGAGATCTTCTCACAGCCAAACCATGGAACACAGATCAGTCCCATTTCTGGTGCGCCCCCCCCCCCCAAACGGGATTTTCCTGGACCTGCTTGTATATGCACCTTTTTGAAAAAAAACACTCCAATGGGAGCTAATACGAGATGGTGAATACACATTTGAGAGCCCATAACTTTGGCCCCCATGAACCAAACTTCACCAAACCTGGGTGGTATCATCAGGAGAGTCTCACTAATACCACCCAGGTTTGGTGAAGTTTGGTCCAGGGGGTCCAAAGCTATGGACTCCCAAAAGGGGTGCTCCATCTCCCATTGTTTTCAATGGGAACTAATAGGAGATGGGGGCTACACATTTGACGGTCCATAACTTTGGCCCCCATCAACCAAACTTCACCAAACCTGAATGGTATCATCAGGAGGGTCTTCTAAAGATACCCTGAGAGTTTGGTGCTGCTAGCTTAACAATTGCACCCCTGACAGCAGGCAACCCCCCCCACCCCCCCCACCCCCCGGGGCAGGCCTAGACATCTTCACTAGAAACGTGCTGCAGTGAGGATGTTGGAACCTGGATGAAAAGGTGCTGATTCTTTTGAAACTTGGTTGTATCTAGATTAAATTTTCAGTGGGAATTCGTCCCATGTCTGTATGATATAGATATCACAGGTGACAAATGGTCAGTTCATATTGACAAAGATTGGAACAGTTTCAGTCAGTCTTCTAGCTGATACTGATGATGTAATTTCAATATTTTAATAAATGTTGTGTTTAATAAACTGAATAAATTTATTTAATCATATTTTGTGGTGCTTTGTCTTCAGATGGCTTCAGTCTAATTCCAGTTATAGACCTTTGTGGCTACACCTACCAGTTAACTGTTTTGTGATGGTGATAAAGCTTCCTGATAGCGATTAGATAGTTTCTTTACACCACAATGATTTTGACATTAAGCTTTGCATACATTTTGGCCTAGATGGCCTCATAGCAGTATGGAACGTCTTCAGTTACTGGGTATAAGTGTGCAATTTGGGGCTGTTTTCAGATTTTGGGGGTTTCAGCATAATAGTGAAGTGGTCCTCTCTCAGGTAAAGCCAAAACACAGGAGGAGGAGGAGCCAGCCACAAAATGATTGCCACAGCTTTAAGTACAGTGAAACAGTGTGCAGATCCTTGTGCTGTGGTAGCAGCTGCTATCAAAGCAACAGTTTTAAAAAATCTTCACAGCCAACCAGAAGCTAGGCTGGGCAAAAGTCCTATATGGTCCATCCACTTCTTAGAAACACTTTGTGGGCACCTGGAAATGTATCCGTGGGTCTCATGGCATCCACGAACTCCTTGTTGAAGGCCCCTGCTGAAATTGCTTGTGCATCTCAGAATCACATGTTTTAATCAAGAGAAACAAAATCCCTGGTGACTGAAAATCTACACATCAGATCAAGGACAAAACTGTTATTTAAAAAATAAAGAATTCAGAGAGTGTTTCAGTTCATGAAAACTAAGTTTTCTAAAATCTGTTTAAAATTTAGAATTAAAAGTTATGTATCTTTCAGTCTTTAATTTCTGGTTAGAGAAATAAAATTGATTTATTGTTCTCAGGCATCTGCTTTATAATGCGATAAAGCGGGATATAAATCTGGTAGACACAATCAAAAGTCCATATTTTTTTGATCTGCAGTTATTTGTGATGAATGATGAGAAATTCTTCAGTACTATCATAAGGGCTAATTGAGTAGTTATTGCTTTCCTCTTACAGTATGGAAATGTTTTTCCCCCTGAGTTTTTATTTACATGTATGGGTTTATCTGTGTTCTTATCTTTTCTTAAAGGTCAACACTGAAAACCAAACATTACATTAAAATTCCTCAGTTTGCATCAGCAGTTTAAAAAAATGGCCTGTGTGACAATCCCTTTTTCCCCCTACTGAGCCTCCTAAGATTTTTGGGATCTTAGTTTGTTTCCCAGTATAAACTTTCTCCTCAGTTTCCAAGAGTTCTACTTGGTAGCAAGTATATAAACTTTAGGTTTGCTGCTGTGATGCAAGTTTTGCGGTCCATAAGGAGATCATCGGGATCACTGAGGCTGGATTCATATATCAACAACTGAGAAGATGTATTTATTTACTGTTTGATTTTAAAGGAACAAACAAACAGCACAGATCTCCAGGTCAACAAAAGGAGAAACTTGGCTGAGGCATAAAAATTTAAAGTGGTTGTAACTTTAACTTTCCATAATGCTGTCAGGCCCAAGCAGACTTTTATTGACTAGCCACTAGGTTGGAAACTCTCTCACACACGATTCCACCCACACCTGCCTGCCTTTTCGCCAGAGTCAGACGGGCAGTGCAGTCCTGGGGGTGGGGGGCAGCAGGTGGCAAGCCAAAAGCACTGCTGCCCCTTCCTCCTCCCCCCCCCCCGTGCAAGTGGCTTATGCAGCTCATTAACCTAAACCACAGGTGTCAAACTCGCGCCCCTCCAGATAAGCCCTTCGGGGGAGGGCGGTACACAAGTTTAATAAATGATGATGATGATGATGTTATGGACTACAGTTCCCATCATCCCCTGCCAGCCCCCCCCCCCCCCCCCCCCCCCCCCCCCCACCCCCCCCACCCCTAACCCCCCCCCCCCGCCCCCCCCCCCCCCCCCCCCCCCCCCCCCCCCCCCCCCCCCCCCCCCCCAGCCCCCCCGCCCCCCCCCCCCCCCCCCCCACACCCCCCCCCCCCCCCCCCCCCCCCCCCCCCCCCCCCCCCTCCCCACCCCCCCCCCCCCCCTCCCCCCCCACCCCCCACCCCCACCCCCCCCCACCCCCCCCCCCCCCCACCCCCCCCCCCCCCCACCCCCCCCCCCCCCCCCCCCCCCCCCCCCCCCCCCCCCCCCCCCCTCACCCCCCCCCCCCCCGTCCCCCCCCCCCCCCCCAACCCCCCCCCCCCCCAACCCCCCCCCCCCCCCAACCCCCCCCCCCCCCGCTGTACCAGTGTGATGACATAACTTCTTGTTCATCCTGGAAGTGATGTGTCAGTGGCACAACACTAAATCCCCCCTTCCCGTTTTCCCCCTGCTGTTCTCCAGATGGAGGACCAGCAACAGGTAGTGAAATAAGCTAATCTCAACCCTCTTACCAACAAATGGAGCTTCTCAGTCAAGTATGTCTATTACAGGGTTGGCCAGTTGGTGGTCACTGTGCCTCATCTGGTGCTCAAAGCAATTTTATGTAGTCCTGCCTAAAGTTTCCCAAAGTGTGGTAAAACAGTTCAGTTTCTCATATAAGGCAGAGCATATGTATTTCAGAAATTAAATCTACAAAAGTTATTAAGCTGCAGAAAGTTTACTAGCATGCTAACCCATATGTGCATTTTTCATTTGTGGCCTAAAACAGCCAATTTTTGCCTGGGTTTTTTTTTTTTTGCAGGGGGGGCGGGGGGCTCTTATGTTGTTATGTTGTACTTGCTCCAGTTTGATGCATTTCTTATACGTTTCAGTGTGTTTCTCTGGAACATCTGGAGGTGGCATGATTTTTTCTTTCAATCTGTCTCTTGACGGGTCTTTCAGGAGGGCATTCATTCATTCCTTTTATTCCTCTGTTCAGTGATATTTACTTCAAGAAGGAACCTGGGGAACTTGTTGGGAGGGGTTCACTTGGCATCCCACTTTCTCCGGCTACAGAGAAGAAGAGAAAAAGAAGAGTTTGGATTTATATCCCCCCTTTCTCTCCTGCAGGAGACTCAAAGGGGCTTACAATCTCCTTGGCCTTCCCCCCTCACAACAAACACCCTGTGAGGTGGGTGGGGCTGAGAGAGCTCCAAGAAGCTGTGACTAGCCCAAGGTCACCCAGCTGGCGTGTGTGGGAGTGTACAGGCTAATCTGAATTCCCCAGATAAGCCTCCACAGCTCAGGCGGCAGAGCTGGGAATCAAACCCGGTTCCTCCAGATTAGATACATGAGCTCTTAACCTCCTACGCCACTGCTGCTACGCCATTGGCCTGCTTCTGGCAGGCAGACCTGCTGCCAAAGCACTCCCATTTCCCACTTGTCCTCAAATGAGTATCTGAAGAAAAATGGTGGGGTTGTGTTTTTTCCATAGAGATCAGCAAATCCTAGATTTTTAGTCAGAAGTGATGTGAGTGACACCGTTCTTTCTATCACCACCCGTCAAAGTCTTCCACGACTTCCAGACATTTACCTGGTATCTCTCTGAGCTGCTCTACCCACCCATTCCACTGTCTGGCTAGCACTTCAGTAGCAAGTCCAACGGGTCAGTGGGAGGGTACCAGTGAGGGGACTCAGAGGCTTCTGCTCCTGTTCACCTGCCCACCTCCAATGTTGCCACCTCAGCCATGGAACAGATGGGGAAGCAACGACTCACACTGCATCACCTTCAGCTCTTGTTACCCTGTGCTCTCACAGTAGAGGTTAGAAGACATTTGCACACTCAAGCATAGACAACTGCTCTCTTTTTCGGTTTTTTCTTGTTACCCACCTCTTTTTTAAAACCTTGTAGTTGTTCTGCAAAGCCCCCTCCCCCTCCAGAATTGAAGAGAAATCTTCCTTCTCCCAAAGTGGTTCCAGTCTGAGCCCTTGTGTTGTATACCTGGAATGCCTGCTTAGAGGATGTCAATTTTGGAAGATAGAGTGGCCAAGAAAACAGAACATCCCCCCCCCCCCCACACACACGCAATTCAAATCATTCTTTCTTTTTAGGGTACAGAAATCTTAAAGGGCAGGGGTCGCATTGTATTCTAGTATTCCTAAGAACTTCTTCTGAGTCAAGAAAAAACATGAAAGGTGTTTCCAGATTACATGTGCATGTTCACACAGGATAGAACAAACTCATTGGAATTTTTTTTCCTCAAGACCATGGCATATAATTTCATTACAGCATAGAATTCTGTCATGAGGCAAGGGCAAATGAAATTAAGCAAAGCCCGCTTTTAAAGCCACATTTTAATTTAATATTCCATTGAACTTCTGGCATTCAAGTGTGCTAGGCTCCCTATGGAACTTCTGTGAAATGTGTCAACAGCTGAATCACGTAGATTGGGGAAATGTTCTTAACAAAGAAAACTAAAATCAACCAAGGCAGCTTTAAGCATTAGCAAATAATTTGTCAATAGGCATTAACTGAGAAGAACAATGTCCTCTTGCTTCTTTCTAGCACGGTAAAAGGTAACAAGGAAAGAAATCCAGCCCGAAACAGGATAGTATTGCAATTCAACAAATAGTTTCCTTTCGTCCTCCTTGAACTGCAGTTGATTCTGATTTCCCTTGACAAATTAGATGTCAGGCTTCATTAGAATTGCCTAGTTTCATGGCAAATTTGTGACTAATGATTCCCACTCTGAGCAATGACTGTTAGTTTCGTGGAAAAAAAATGTCAAGCCCAGAAGAGAACTGGAACAAACAGGAGCAGAGCAGTGCTTTCATGTTCTTTGTGTGCGTCTGTCTGTAGATGTGTATTAAAAAAAAGTTTGCAGTGCTGAACTGCGAATCTGGATATATCTACTCTGTTGATGTTGGTTCTGCCATGCTGGCAGGGGATGATGGAAACTGTAGTCCATAACATCTGTTTGACATCTGTGTCTAAAGTAACAAAGCTGATAGATGTAATAAGGCAAAGAAAGCTAGGGAAACTCTTATCGATAAACAAAACTCATCTCTGTTAGCTAACAGCAGCACTAATCTGGTCACTTTTACTCCTTCACTCCCTATGGAGTTTAACCCGTGGTTAAAACCCCCCATTGATAATATTAATCTATCAATTGTGGTAACGATGTTGGATTGTGGTTCTGCAAGTGTATTGGAAGCGCTGGCTAACTTTTTGTGCTCTGTCATCAGCAAACGGTTATAACTGTACTGGAGATTGTATCATTACACTGAGGTCGCCATTTTTCTGGTATATTGCTGCTGTTTTAATTATGCCATTAAAGGTTTATATATATACTCCTTCACTCAGGGTCTAGATTTCTATTCCCTCTTGCATAGGGGACTTTGAACCTGCCTGATACTACCTTGCATTTTATGCTGGGAAGTTGCCTTGGGTTTTCAGCTATTTTATATTCTAATAGATGCAGGGCCATGTTTTCCATATGAGGATGGAGGGTTTCATCGTTCCTGGACTTGCAGGAAGTGGATCCTCATTTCCTAATACATAGGCATTGAAGATTGACAGGGGGTCAGTTCATGGACCAAATCTTATTCCTTTGAAGTTCTACATACAGGGCTAGCTTAATCTGTTCAACTGGCCCAAGCAGCCTCCTCCTGCTTCCCAGGAAGCTCCAAGGCAGGGTATAGATGAAGCACCTGGTAAGGACATAGGTATGGGGGGGTTCTCGGGTTCAACCCCCCCATCACATGTCCAAAGCTCCGCCCCCCATTTGTGGTTTTTTTGGTATTTTTAGTGTTTTTTCTATTTATGGCCTGCAGGGGGTGCAGTAGCACCAAAATTTCAGGGATTTGTTGGGAGACTCTCCTGATGATACCCAAAGGGGGTGCCCCCATCCCCCATTGTTTCCAATTGGAGCTAACAGGAGAAGGGGGCTACACATTTGAGGATCCATAACTTTGACCCCCATGAACCAAACTTCACCAAACCTGGGTGGTATCATCAGGAAGGTCCCCTAAAGGTACCCTGAAAGTTTGGTGCTGCTAGCTTAAAAATTGCACCCCTGACAGCAGGCACCCCCCAGATTTCCCCAGATTCTCCTTTTAAATCCATCCCCTTCAGCATGGATTTAAAGGGAGAATCTGAGGTCCACAGTTTAAATATTGAAAGTGATGCTGTTTAAGGTTGGGGGATAATCCACCCCAAAACAGCATCACTTTAAATGTTGTTTTAACTGGGGACCCCAGATTCTCCCTTTAAGGTGGATTTGAAAGGAGAATCTGGGCTCCCTAGCTTAAACACTATTGAAAGGGATGCTGTTTGGGGTGGATTCCAGCATCATAGCGGCTGCCCATGTGCGGGGGGGAGGGGCGCAAAACTCTGATTTTGCACTGGGCTCCATTTTCCCTAGCTACGCCTCTGCCCCGAGGGAAGGGCAGAAGGGACTGCCGGCTAGGAGCCCGGGAGCAGGGGGAGGGGTGGAGCAGGGGAGTCTGCCATCCCTGGTCTGAGAACTGCTTTTATGAGCACTGAGGATGGGGGAGGCATGGCCCCACTCTCCAGGGGTGGGTGCGGGCAGGCCCCCCTGAACCCCTCCTAAAAATCTATACCTACGTCCCTGGCACCAGGCAATATTCCTGGCAAGCAGCAGCAGAAAAGACACACACCTTCCCTTGTGCTAACTGGAATCCATCCAAGGCAGGATGCAGCCATAATGCCTCCATGTCCTTCCTTGGATGGAGGATCCTCTATCAGAGGCAGGCCTTTGCCCCCACCATGAAGAACTCTCAGACTAGCACTAGAGGAGGTTCACAGCATGAGAGGAGGCTCATGATTTTTCTGTTGCTGCCGACCTGGATCCTGCCTTTGACGTAGGATTTAGAGACATTTTCTCTTCACTTTGGATGGGTCCTGGGCAGGCAGCAATGACATGAGAGAAAGTGCATCCCTCTTATGCCCCCCAGAAAAGGTTTAAAGTGATGTGTAGAGGAAGCTCTTCTGCAGCCCACCTTGAACTTCTAGAGGATTCTGGTGCAACAGTGTTGATAGGCTATTTTGCTACTTCCAAAGTTGGCATTCCCCACTGCTTTGGAAGCCAAAGTGGCCGCTTGGATCACTCGGATGGTGAATTGGCCCAGGCTGTGAGTGCTCCCCAGTGGCCAATAGCAGGATCAGAAGAGCCTTTCGTTTTCTCTGTTCCTGCTTTCATTGGAAATGCCTTACTTCACTTTGCAAGCGGAAAAAAGTTCAAGTTGTTTTGGTAAATACTGTAAATACGTTCTGCTCTGAGGAGGTTTGTTGTGTTTAGAGGATATTGAAGCAGGTTTCAGTGTGAAAAACATAATGGCCTGGAAACCCGGCCTCCTCCTGTGTCCAATTGTGTTCTCAAAGATTGTAACCTGCACTCAAGGGATCCTGCCTGCCAAACCATAGACAGAGAGGATAAAGGGCCTCTGATTTACGGGCCATTACAATTCTCCCTTGTGGAGCAAGCAAGGGTAACAAGTTTTTTCCTCCATTCTTTTCTGCCACCAGGATCCGGATGTGGGTGGGGGCCTATCATCAAGCAGAAACAGCAAGAGGCATTAGACCCTCCATACACACATGAGCCCTGCACCAGGTTAATTCCTTTCAGTGTGTTTCTCCCAGATCATGCTACATTTAATTTCCTGTTAACCACCAGGATTCTTGTGGAATTGCTTGCAACAGTGGAGCACAGTGAGATAATGGCCCCTTCGGCACATGTAGAATAATGCACTTTCAGTCCACTTTCAATGCACCTTGCAGCTGGATTTTACTGGACAGAATAGCAAAATCTACTTGCAAACAATTGTGGAAGTGAATTGAAAGTGCATTATTCTGCAGGTGCGGAAGGGGCCAATGTGAGGAGGGGCTCAGGCTTTATAACTCCTGTCACCTGCATGCTGGGGTAGGGGGAGGCAAGGAAGCATCATTCTTTTGAATGTAAATGTGAAGATTTTTGAATAACCAGGCTCTTCCTGGGTTGCATTATGTAAGGACAGACATCTTCTCACGCAGAGGTATGACACTTTTCCCGTCTCACCCTGTCATTGTTTGCATTTGTGCACAGATGCATGTGTGCTTTTTAAAAATTTAAAGTTGTCTGTTGGGACAAGGGGGAGAGAAGGGAACTTACCTTTTGCTCTATCACTAACCCCCAGCCTCCAGCATTGTAGGTGTCATTATTTTTTTTTAAATTAGTTTTTTGTTTTAATTTTGTATTTAACTACCAGGGGTGTGGGATGGTTTCCAGAGGAAGACTGGCGTTTCTTTAAATGCATCCTCCTGAATCTTTCCTAGTATAGCACCAATGGAGACTCAGTAAGTTGAGTTATCATCACTATACCTATCAGATGTCTTACAGTCCATTCCAAACCCTGGGGCGGCCAGGAATGACGCTGCTGCAGTATCAACACGTTCTCTCCAGAGAGCTTCCAGGTGGCACGGAGAGGCAGTGAAAAGCTGGAAAGAACCCAGCCAATCGAAAGCTCTTTATAGGACTTTTGAGGGTCCGTCAACCATCCTGCTGGCGTTCCCAGGGCCAAGGCCCAGTGGAAGCCAACTAGTGTTGACTCAGCCTACAGGAATGCACCCAGAACACCCCCAGCTGTGTCGACCTCCATGTTAGGCTGGCACAGCTGTGGAAACAGTGACCACAAGCAGGTTGAGCACTGCGTAGTTCCACCATCTGCCCATTTGCCACTTAAGTGCCACTTAATGCTGACTGGGAGGGCAAATGCATCAGTGCAAGCCCGTGCTGCCTCCTGTGGTGGTTGTTATTCCCCCCCCCCAATCTAGATTGGGTTATCTATTATTCTGTTGAGTAACAAAAGCTTTGAAGCCGAATTTTTTTGTTATTTTCAGAAAAATCTTTATCGTTGGCATTCCAGGATGGGCTCAGGATGGAATTTTCGAATCAGTACTAATGTTCTCGGACCAAAGGGGCATAGTGTGAAGTCAGTGCCTCTTAACAAGTAAATCCCTGTAGAACAGGGGTCTGCAACCTGTGGCTCTCCAGATGTTCATGGACTACAATTCCCATCAGCCCCTGACAGCATGGCCAATTTGGCTGATGGGATTTATATTCCATGAACATCTGGAAAGCTGCAGGTTGCAGACCCCTGCTATAGAACTATTATGTTTTGGAAAGGGCTGTGTTGCATGTTAGTTTATTTTATACATATATGACCATAATTTGGGAGCTCTTGAAAAATCTCACCCATCCCTGAGCACGCCTCATGTGATATGTTTAAAAGATACTTTGACATGTCCATGAGTGCGGGATGAGCTCATATGTGTGACTCATGCCTAAAATGTAGAACTGTACTACACTGGAGTGGTATGTTTTGCTCTTCCCTCTCCTCCCCAAAAGGAAACAGAGGTACTTTAACGTGGTTGCAAACCTCCCCAGTTATTTTCACAGCTACAGGTGAGTATGTAGTTCAGTCAGGGCCATAAATTGATATTTGGCACAAAAATCGTCATGCTCTCATCTGGCTACAGGCACTTAGCTGCTGGACTGAAAACACAGGGGAGCTGTATACCAGATTCTAGATGAGCTGTCCTTTTGCTAGTCTCAGTTGGAAAAGACAGCAAGCTGCAAACTCATGAAGACCACTCTTCTTGTGGCTGGAGAAGTCGAAGGCTTTATTGTTCATTGCTGAAGACATCTTCCTGGTTCTCATTCTCCTTTGTGTGCCCCTTTCTTCTCCAGCTCTCTGGGCATAACTTATCTAGGGGCATTTCCCCACTCAGCATGATCCCCCCTGGCGCATGCCCAGGCGTCCCCACGACCCAGCGCTCTGCGCGGGGTCATCAAAAGGTGCCCTTTGCAAGAGCGCCAGGGATGCCACGCAGTGAGGGGGCGGCTGCGCTGTCGCTGCCCCTCTCGTGGGGAGTGCCGGGGAACCCCGCGCTACTCTCCTCAAGCAACGCGGGGCTTAAGGTAAGTGGGGAAAGGCCCTAGGAAGGAACTATGAGTGAAATAGTTCTCCCTGGGCCGCATCAGTTCTTATATGGGAACTGGCTTATTTGTATATTTATAAGGTAGGAGGGTTTCAAAAGCCTTTTCTTGGAGTGGAGTGTTTTAATACAGGGTATGATTTTCATTTGATATGAAAGAAGCAATCCATGGGCAATTTCAGGCAGCACTGACTTTGCCAGATATGATAGACCACATCCGGTAATCCACATTTCATAACGTTGGGGAGGAGAAAGGTATGTCCCAGCCAGCAAGCTCAAAGTTTGCTTTTCTCCTGTTCCTTTTGTTTTGTGTTTAGGTTGTGAACTTATGGGAAGGGACCTGTTTGCTTTTGTCTGTGTACAGTGCACATTACACTTTAGGTGTTTTTACAAATATTAAGTGAAAGAGAAAACTCTGCAGGCCAGAGTTGTTCTTAAACATAGAACCAGGCCTGCAATTTTAAGCATGTTACACATCAGGGTACTCTGGTAAGGGTAGGCATTGGTGATTTGTGGAGGGAAATGTGGCTGACAAAATGAAACAGTGAAACATTGCGAGTAGACATTGCTGACTCAAGTTGTAATGAGGGTAGGCGCTATAATGGTCAAAGACAAGCTGAAGGAGTATTCACACATTACAGATGTGTGCAGTTAACACAAGCACAGGGACATGAATCATGGCGGTTGTCTCCACCTTGACGCCTATATACATTTGGCATATACCATGAACATCTGTAGGTTCTATATAAGAGGCCCTATTTCAACTTTTCATTCCCTCCCCCACCACATGCACTTCAACTATACAAGCTTGAAATGCATATATATAGATAGAGGGAGGGAGGGAGGGAGGGAGGGAGGGAGGGATGGAGGGATGGATGGATGGATGGATGGATGGATGGATGGATGGATGGATGGATAAATAGAGGGATGGATAGAGGGATAAATGGAGGGATAGATGGAGGGATAGAGGGATAGATATAGATAGATATTATATTAAAATAGATATTAAAAATGTAAAGGAGAGTTGAGGGTGATATGTCTGTATTTTATTTTTATTTTATTTTATTTATGTTATGTTATTTACTTTATCATCTGTCTTTCTCGTGGACTCAAGGTGGATTACACAGAGTGAGTCAATACAGGGTACAGGATGGGACATTCAACAAACAACGCAATAGGATAAGGGTGGTAGAACCAATCAAACATCTAAAAGCAGAACTGAAGCAAAACTGAAGTATTAACAAGACACATTAAATGATGAAAAAAATTACACAGTAGGATCCTAGTCTCAGCAAATGAAACACAGCCCAGTGGCACAGAGTGGTAGTCTGCAGTGAAGCAGTCCAGTCTCTTCTTACGAGTTGAGTCTGATCCCGATGAAAGTCCGTTTCAGGTAGCCGGCTCAAAGTGACTCAGCTTTCCATCCTTCCAGTATTGGTAAAATGAGAAACCAGCTTGCTGGAGGTAAAGTGTAGATGACTGGGGAAGGTAAAGGCAAAGTAGTCTGTAAAGAAAGTCTGCCAAGTCCAGGGGTCTGCAACCTGCGGCTCTCCAGATGTTCACAGACTACAAATTCCATCAGCCCCTGCCACCATGGCCAATTGTTCATGGACTACAGTTCCAATTGGCCATGGTGGCAGGGGCTGATGGGAATTGTAGTCCATGAACGTCTGGAGAGCCACAGGTTGCAGACCCCTGGACTAGTCAATGTCATGATGTGACATCGCCCCCATGGGTCAGTAAAGTTCCAGTGCTTGTAAAGGGAACTTCCCTTTATCTTTAAACAAAGTTATAGAATGCAGTTCCTAACCATTTATCCAAGTAACTTTGAGAATCATTTACCACACTGCAACTATATTGTCTGCGTACAAAAGCCCTCTTCAGTAATACAGTTTTGGATAGCGAGCAGAAAGCCAGGAGAGTTCATCACCGTTATTTATTTATTTGAGGTCATTGCAATCTGATTTTGCCTATGCCTTTGTTATACATTGGTTAGCTTAGGTTTTGGTTTTATTGTATTTATTTTAATTGTTGTATAAAGAAAGCTTCTGAGCTACATAGACACAGTGGCGGAAAGTGTTTTCAGGTTGCAGCTGACTTACAGCGCCCCCCGTAGGACTTCCAAGGCAAGAGATATTCAGAGGTGGTTTGTCATTGCCTGCCTCTGTGTAGCAACCCTGGACTTCCTTGGTGTCTTCTCTCCAAGTACTAACCAGGACTGATGCTGTTCAGCTTCTGAGATCTGACAAGATCAGGTTAGCCTGGGTCATCTAGGTCAGGGCATACCTGCTGATACCGTATATACTCGGATATAAGCTGACCCGAATATAAGCCGAGACACCTAATTTTACCACAAAAAACTGGGAAACTTATTGATTCGAGTATAAGCTTTTGAACTGGACTCAGTAGCAGCTAAAAACAGAAGATTTGGGAGCAAGATGAGATAAAGTTGCTTAGCAAAGTTTGCATTAGGGATGAGCAGCTTTCCAGCACTCTAGGAACACAAATGAACCACTGTTTTCCTCCAAATGTAGAATAATTATGGGATTCATAGCCATGCCAGCCTAAACTTTGCTCCAAAGAAAGTCTGTGTCCTCAGCAACATTAGTATTTGGCAGTAAACTACTGTATGAAGAATTGTATTTATCTAGAATGCAACGCACTCTAGAAGAGAAGTGCCTTGGTTTCTTTTAACACACACACACAACCTAGTTGTTATGCTATGCAGGCTGTTCTTACAGCTTGTTTTTACGGCTCTCTGGTGAGTTAGAAAAAAAGCAGCAACATGCTTACCGGATCCCCACAGCAGCCCCAGCTCCGGTTGCCATCTTGGAATTACCGTATATACTCGAGTATAAGCCGAGGGGGAGCTTTTTCAGCATTAAAAATGTGCTGAAAAAGTCAGCTTTTCCCAAGTATATACGGTAAGTGGAAATGGGCATTTGAAAGATTTTTTCATCTAAGGCAACTCTTTCTTTGACCACAAGGGCTTTATTACATTACTTCAGTCCACATTGCAATAGGTGGCGTAACCATGGCATTCCATTTTTGAAGAATTAGTTGTTTAGCTATTGCCAGGGCTCAAGGGAACTGGATGCCATTCTGTTTTGACTTCACAAGGCTGCTAGCATTTTTGGCCAATTTCAGGTTTTGCTGTTCAGGATTTGTAACTGAAGCTCGAAGCAGGAGCGTGCATGGTGGTGGTGAAATAGCACAATGCTGTCAGTGGGAGCACGAGGGCAAAGAGCGGGGCATGATGAAAGGTGAGTGCAAGGGAGGAGGAAACGTAGCAACACTTGAAGGAGATGTACACATAGTTGATGGCCTGTGTGGGGAAGATGGGGCTGAAATTGCGTCAGGAGACCTTGTCTGCTCTCCCCCGCAACGCCGAAGCCAACATTCCTCTGCTGGACCTCATCATCAATTTACTTGATAGGCAAAGCCAAGAAGTCATTATGCGGTGGCTATGGCAACGCGGACTCTTTGCTTGTTTCCTCCCAAAGCCAGTATGAGCATGGCGGCTCGAAGGTCTGTCTGCCTGACTGTGGGGAGAGCAGCTGTGCAGCAAGAGGAAGCTGTTTGACTATAGTAATCGTGTTTGGCAGGTCAAGGGTGATTCCTGGCCTGCGGGGATTTGTACAATGCTACAGGCGAGCAAAGTGGTGTTATAATAAACCCCAGATGTTTCCGCTGCTTTCAGTGTATATGTTCTCTTTAAGCCTTAAAATGAATCCTAGGAAAGAATAGGTACTGGGGGGTGGAGTTAAGGATTGATGTTAGGAATTGTCTTGCTGGGCTATACAAATTCCCTGTGGGTGTTTTTTTCAGCTAGAAATCTTCCAGCATATACTTTAATGGCAACATTTCTCCAGAGTAAGCCGTTCTTTTATGACTTCATGTTAACGCTGGCATGGTTGGGAAACTGAAGGTTTTGCCAGCCAAGATTTGTAATTAAAGCTATAGCTTTAATAGGGGTGTAAGTGGTAGTGATCTATAGAAGGCAGGGCCATTCCAGACGACGAGAAACTTATAATGTGAACCTGAGGAGATATTTTTCATAATTGTGCAAAGCTCTCTCAACTCAAACCCCTCTGCTGTATAATGTATTTATGGAAAGGGAAATGTATTTTCTCAAACCAATTGCTTTATTCTAGAAGGAACAGGAATTGGAAGCTGTTTTGAGACAACCTGGGTGTTGCTAAATCCCAGTTTAAAGGTTTGGGTTTCACATAAGCATCCTCTTCCACATGTGCAAGAGCCCTCCTTTAGACAGCGATATTCTCAGATTTCATAGGATGGATACATAGGATGGATTACTTTCTTTTCTGGATTAGTTAACTGCTTGAAATTCATATTATTAATACAGATTAGAATCACTATTCCATCCATAAATGTCATTGTATAAGTAAGAGGAAGAATAAAAGCACATTTTCACCAAGTATATAATCACTGTACTCAGACATCTCAAACTGTGGTTGATCAAACAATTGCAGTGTCTGGATGTATACGGTCCAGCAAACTGGGATTTGTAGCTGGTTAGTCATGTCTGAATTCACAAAGCACAGTTTATTGAAAGATACTGTCTGATCTAGCCACCTGACCTCAGAGGAGGAGGAGGAGGAGGAGATGATGATGATGATGATGATGATGATTTCAGTTTATTCCTTGCCCGTTACAATTGTTTCAGGGTGGGTTACAATAAAAAGCATGATAAAATCCCATTGAGTAACAATCCTAAAATTCCCACCCCAACTTTCCCTACAAGTGGGCAGAGTGTACAGAAGACCTCAAGACCACCCTCAATTCTAGTAGGGGGAATCAGCTGAACACCCAGGTGAAGAGACTGGTCTTCGCCAAGTGCTGAAACTCCAGAAGAGTAAGGGACCTCTGGTGGAAGGGCATTCCACATTGCAGGAGCCACTGTTGAGAAGGCCCTCTGGGCTAATCTCCTTCACCTCTGTAGCAGGTGGAAAAGCCAGGGCCTCCCTTTCTGATCTCAGTGTCCGGACAGGAATATATGAGCAGATGCACTCTCTCAAGTAATCAGGACCATTTAGGGCTATATAGGTTAATACCATCACTTTAAATTAGGCCCAGAAGGAGAAAAGCAGGTAAACCAGGGTTTGTTACACATCCGTAAACAAATCCGTATTGTTGCCTAGAAGTAGTCAGTACTGTGATATGTCTGTGTGTGTGAAGAAAGAGGGGAAGCGTGTTAAAGGTGATACATTTACCTCAAGTGAACTTGTATGTACTTTCATTCACCTAGAATATAATGGACATCTCTTATTTATTTGGACACTGTCACTTTGAAGTTCTCTTGATTTTTGAAATTCTGGTTAGAATTCATAAGTAATCACTCTATGCTAGGCAGCCAATATCTGTTTTTTCCCATTCCTCACTGCATCTTCCTAAGACACCTGTATATATTTAGAAAGACGTTGGGTACACTCCCTAACATGGGCAGCATCATCTTTTCCCAGATTGACTCTGCCCATTCCTCCCCGCTTCTTCCTTGTTCTTGCACATAGCAAGCAATGTTGACAAAGGTTCTGATATGGGAAAATCTGATGCAGAACTTGTTTTATCATTGCATGAATACTGAGGGAGGGTGGAATGGTTTAGCCCAGTGGTTCTCAACCCTCCTAATGCTATGACCCTTTAATACAGTTCCTCACGTTGTGGTGACCCTCAACCCTAACATTTATCCATTTTACAGATGGAGAATACTGATGCAAAGAGTCTTAGGCGACACCTGTGAAGGGTCATTCAACCCCCAAAGGGGTCGCGGCCCACAGGTTGAGAACCACTGGTTTAGCCCATCTTGTCCAATCTCAGAAGCTAAGCAGGGTCAGTACTTGGAAGGGAGACCACCAAGGAAGACTCTGCGGAGGAAGGCAATGGCAAACCACCTCTGCTCATCACCTGCCTCAAAATCTCCTTCTGAGGTCACCATAAGTTAGCTGTGACTTGACAGCACTTCATACACACATACACAGTGAGTCGGATGTTTCAGGATTTAGTTGCTCACTTGCTTTAAGAATGTTAATCAGTGTTTAAAACAGTGAAATTGAAAGTGGTACTAAAGTCAGGTATATATTTGGCCTCTTTGGCTCTGCATCTGTATAATTGTTCATGGCATATATTATTGTTGTTGTGTCTACCCCTCTACAAGACACTTGATTTCTGGAATCTGTTTTGAGCTTGTAAGTTGGCCCATGGCAGCATACTGTCTAAAATAACAGTTCCTGACTTGTGTTTATCTATTCCCAGGAACCACTAATATGTGAAAAAAGTCCTTGTTTAACCTATACATCTTTGCAGATGTGTCAGGTATTGGAATAAATCTTTTGAGAGGTGCCAAATTGTAGCAAGACTTGGTGCAGTGTGTGGACTGGATCCAATGATGTGTGAGCAGAAAGGAAAATGTACTTGCTCAGTGCTGCTTGCTTAGGCAGTAGCAAATGAAATGGCTTGAAAAATTGAAGGTTCTAATGTGGAATTTACTGGCCTTATTCCTAGTGATATATAGCTTTCCTGTTGACAGAGAGCATATCTGGCAGTACCCTGTTTCCCCGAAAATAAGACATCCCCTGAAAATAAGACGTAGTAGACCAGTGGTGGTGAACCTTTGGCACTCTAGAAGTTATGGACTACAATTCCCATCAGCTCCTGCCAGCATAGCCAATTGGCCATGCTGGCAGGGGCTGATGGGAATTGTAATCCATAACATCTGGAGTACCAAAGGTTTGCCATCACAGTAGTAGAGGTTTTGCTGAAGTGCTAAATATAAAGCATCCCCCGAAAGTAAGACATAGCAAAGTTTTTGTTTGGAAGCATGCCCGTCAACCTGAGCATGCAGTTGTGGAGCGGAAAAATAAGACATCCCCTGAAAATAAGACATAGCGCATCTTTGGGAGCAAAAATTAATATAAGACACTGTCTTCTTTTCGGGGAAACAGGGAAAGTCTTTAGGAGCCCCTATCTCCATGCTAGTTTTTGTAAAGCCCATAAATTTCTTTCATTGTCATGTTAAACTGCAAGATTTTTCTTTCCTTCTTTGGCCTTGCAAACCAACCTTCATGCTGGTTTCATTAATTCTTTATTGTTCTCGCACAGAACAGGACCATTGGGTATCCCATAACACTGATAAGGTGAAAAAACACTTTGTAAAGTGAGCCATCTGCTTGGGCAGAAAGAGCTCTTTCCATGTACTTATGAGTTTCTTCTAAAATGTTAGAACTGAAATATTCTGTTGTTTGGACTCAGTTTAATCCTGTCATTACTTGTTTCCCTTTATGCTGCTTTTGTTATGTCCTCTTCCAAGGGTTTGGTTTGTACTCCACAATAAATATTCCTTCCTTTTTTCATTTTTCTGGAGCAACTAGTCACGCAGGGGTCTGCAACCTGTGGCTCTCCAGATGTTCATGGACTACAAATCCCATCAGCCCCGATGGGAATTGTAGTCCATGAACATCTGGAGAGTCGCAGGTAGCAGACCCTTAGCTGGGCCCTTTTTTGTTTCTTCCTTTGCATGAATTCACCATTCCACCAGTGGGGGGACTAAGGATGTAAGATGTTTGCAGAGGTGATTATCTTTTTTCTTATTAACATCTTCATCCTCCCTCTCTGTCTTTTGCTTCTTGATCACTTCCTCCTATCTGCGTATTTCACATTCATCCTGATCACTTCCTTCTATCCGCCTATTTCACATTTATCAGAACTATAATGGTCTAATGCTTTTCTTTGTTTAAAGAACAAAGTGACTCACTAACCAGTTCTCTCCTTCCCTAAACTGAGGCTCCGCAAGGAGCTGTGCAAATACATGAGTAAACACTTGGGTTTTGTTTCAGGGCTTTTCATTGTCAAACCTAAATCTGCCATCCATTTCCCCTGATCTGTTATATACATAATTTATCTTCCGCCTTGTTAGCTACCTGATGGGAAGGAAAGCAAACATGTGTGGAAGTTTCCAACAAGAGCTCATTATATGATATCTAGAACGCTTTGTGAAGATTAGCAGTATACCGTGTTTCCCCGAAAATAAGACAGCGTCTTATGTGTTATCCCAAAGTCACGCTGCTTATGTCTTGTTACCAGAGGATTGAAGCAATATTGTTCTGTATTACAAGTCGGGCATGCTTCCAAGCAGAGCAAAACTTTTGCATAAATCTTACTTGCGGGGATTGCGCCCATATTTTGCACTTTAGCAAAACCTCTACTACGTCTTATTTTCAGGGGATGTCTTATATTCGGGGAAACAGGGTAGTTGCATGATATGATGATACATGACTTTAAGTAGTGGATTCCTTTAATTTTGCAAAGGGACATTTTAGCTCTGTGCAAAGCACCCGAATTTTAAGTCTGCTGGACGATCACATAAATTAAAACTATAGTTGCGGTGCTGATGAGCACGACACAGGCTGATGTCTCACTTATAAATCAATATTCTGGCCTCCTTGTTTTGTTCTTTGAGATGTTAGGGGTTTCAAGCTAGTTGGAGGGCCAAACATAGAAGCCCGGGAGCCACTCCCGTAGTTCTCCACCAAAGTTATCAATTCAATTTTAATTAAAAGAACATTAATCTTCCCAAGTCTATTTATTAGGTCAACATGCTTCCAACCCTTACAGCCATTTTACTGCCTGTTGTCACATAACCAGGCAGGAGTACACAGTGTTGGAAAAAAGATTCACAAATCCATGCTCTTGATATCTGCCTATCTTGCTTCCCAGTATTTTGGAAAGAGAAGGAAGCATCTTTTCTTCCATCCACACGATCATCCTTTGCTCCATACAGCTGAACAGTATACTCACAAAGCTGCAATTACATTTGCTGAGTAATAACTTCCTGTTTTAAAGACCAGCTAACGGTCCCTTTGCCCTGTGGTTGATTTATAACTGACATCAGAAACTCTTTGATGTAATCCTTACACTCCTGAGAAGATGAAGGTACTATTGGTTGGGAAGTGTGAGGTCTTGGAAGAACTGCTTCCCACTTTTGATAGGATCCCTGTGACACTGACTCATTTAAGAGCCTAGGAACTATACTAGATCCAGCATTATTGGTGGACAAGCAAGTTAATTCCAACTTCCTTTAGCCCATAAGATGGTCCCTACCTTGATTTAGTGGATCTGGCCCTATAGATCCATCTATGGCTATCTCAGGGCTACACTATTGTCATGCACTCTACACGGATCTGCCCTTAAAGTCAATTTCGAAATTCCAGTTGATACAGAACTCTGCAGCCCAGTCATGATCAGGCTCTTGGCAGAACATTAGGTCAAACTTAATCTGTGATCACTCCATTCTTTACCCATCAGTTACGGATTCAATTCAAAGTTCTGGGTATTACCTCCAAACTTCTTGGTGGCTTGGGAGTTGTTTTGGCTCCCTCATCTAAAGGAGATTAAAATATTAGTTTCTGTAACCAGAGGTGGGACTCAGCCAGTTCGCACCGGTTCTCCTGAACCGGTAGCTAACCGTCTGGAATTCCATGGTGGCCATAGATTGGGGCCATGTGCCTGCACCTACCCAGAGGTGCATGACCCAATCAGCGGCTGGCTACAGATAGGGCTGTGTGCACTGTGTGGTCTGCTGGTACTTCAGCAGGCTTCCCTCAAAGGCAGAGCCCCCAGCTTAGAGGCACATGACCTGGCCAGCCCCCCACTGCCCCCCAGACTTCCGCCTTCCCTCACCTCCCCCCATCATTGGAAAGGGGGAAGCTGAGGGCACAGCAGCCAGGTAAGTAGGCAGCAGGCGTGTGTGGAGTGTCGGTATGTGGCAGGGGCATGCAGCCGGGGGGCGGGGGGCGGGGGGGAGCGAACCGATGGTTGATCATTTAGAATCCCCCCACTGCTGTTAACACAGGACCAGTTCACCTGGTCAGTTATTTTGGTGTAATTATTCTTGCATTTGTTGCATCTCTTGAACTGGTTTTGTTTCAATTGAGGATTGATACAGGCTGAGAATCAATAGCTTTTGGTAAGTTAAGGGCACTTGACTCGCCTCTGATTTTGAGAATTGCTCATATTGGGGTGATCAGTGCTCAGGAGGACAGACAGACATTTGCTGACCCCTAGCAAATTGTAGTGTACTGCTCCAGTATACTAAATGGGATTACATGTTGAAACCAATCAAGAAGCTTGTGTCAACCACCATTGTTGGTAATCCTTCAGGTTTTGCAGTAGGAGTCTTATTGATTTACTAATAAACAGTTTTGTGAAGATAGATAGTGTTTCCAGTAATTTCCTCTGCTGCCTTTGAAAACATTCTTTTGTGAGCATGAACTCTCAATGATGTCTTAAGGCAATAATAGTACGCAGCCTAGGAAAGTAGGACAGTATATATTCCCGTGGAAAAACTTCCATAAATATTTATCTGGAATGTCTTGTTGGGGCGTAGTGAAAATTGTCACTGTCTTTTCTTAGAGTACAGTAAATTATTCCACCTTGGAGCAGTAACCTGGGTTGAGAACCAGTTTTAGAATCTTCCAGGCACATATATTACGTTTAAGGTTTTTCTGCAATGAATGTGTACTTGCTTAATTGAAATGGATTCTCAAACTAATTTAGCTAAAATGGTACACAATCCTGGGCGAGTACTATAAAATTGATTAAAAGTTGGCCTTTATCCATTTAAATTGGCTTTTAAAAAAACTGATCAAAACGTAAGTCAATGCTTCTATGTTAATGAGACTAATGCACCCTTGCAGAGTTTTGTACTGTGTTTGTTAAACTGGTAAAAAAAACTTGTATAAACATAGAGTGAATTATTTTTATAAAAAAGTTCTTCTACACATTTTCCTGGCCTTCCGGAGGCTGCTTGAGTTTCCTGACCCTGACAGTGTAACACAGAAAAGGCTTAGATGGTTTCATACTTCAGGACATCCATTTTGTGCCAGGAGTTGGCCAGTAGAGCCACTGACACAAAAAACCAATGCCGCAAAATAAACTTCTACGTCGCATTGGACAGCCCAATCCTAAAATACTGATGTTGATATGATTCTGGCACTGTTGATCAAAATCCTATGCCTGGTTTGCAGAAGGAGAACATGTGCCAGAAACATCCCCAACGGGGTGAAGAAAGGATAGTGTTTTTACTGGACTCCATAACATCTCTTCTTCCTAGATATCACTAGTCACAAAGCAGCACCCTTGTGACAAGCGGAATGAAACAGCCTCTTGGGCTGATGGAACAGACTGCTGGAAACAGCCATCTGGGACACCCACCTGATGTCAGGCCACCTATACACTGAACACACCATGGTTGGGAGCAAAGGGGGAATAGGAAATGAGCTATGTTATATCAAACCCTAGACCAGTGGTGGCAAACCTTTGGCACTCCAGATGTTATGGACTACAATTCCCATCAGCCAATGCTGGCAGGGGTTGATGGGAATTGTAGTCCATAACATCTGGAGTGCCAAAGGTTCGCCACCACAGCCCTAGACCCACAATTGTACATCAATTCGCATTTTTTATTGTTAATGCTTCTACATTGGAAGTAGATGAAATCAATTTATCCCATAGCCATTCTTTGTTATTAATCATTTCAGAAGCGTAAGAGGCCAGAAACTGCAGAAGTCCAGATCTGGACAACTAAACATCACAGAAAGCTCCTGCAGGCAGATGCCCTGTCTCCAGGAAGCTTCATCCGTTATCAATAAGGAGCTCTGCGGAGTGGAGCCTCAGCAAGAAGTGTTCCCCAGATTACTATTAAGCCGAGCGGTTGCCTCTTGCCGCTGTCTATCGTTCCCAAAGGGAGGGGGAGCTCCCTAGGATAGCCTGCTCCCTTAATGGCTCGGGCTAACCCTCCCCTTCTCTGCCGTGGCCTGCAGGCAGCCGCTGTGCTGGTGCTTGCCCTAACCTAGCATGGCCACTTGTCTGCTTCCGCCCTTACTGAGGTTGAAATCAGCTCTTGCCCTATCCACCCCGAGCAGCAACCGTGGCTTGTGGTGATTCACAGCCGTGTTTTCTTTCTTCCAGTAGTACAGCTCACAAGACCGAGAGCAAAGCGTTCG